>NC_135181.1:21127500-21482500 GCF_041146795.1 Maylandia zebra
AAAGAAAGGGAAGTCGTGAATAGATCCTAATATGAAAGGGATGAATCATTAAATGTGTCAATTCTTTCCAGTTCAGTTATTTTCCCCACTCATGACTCAGATTGAAATAAAACAGGGGCATCCAGAGGAGTATGGGTGGCTTACGACACCAACTGTCTGCCATCTATAATCCAGTTTTGAGATCCCTTCCCAGACGCCTTAAGGCTCACTCACATCCTGGGCCACTGGACCTCAGGAAATCACATGATAGGGTGGGGCTAGGTTTCACTATGAGCTCACCCGAAACGCTGTGACGTAGGCTAGAATCATGGCAGCAGTCAATGACGGTCCAGGCGTGGGATTTCTCTCGTGGAAATATGCACATTATCTTTTCCTTTCTATTGGTAGGTGGCACAGTGCACTGTGGCAAGTAAGCAAGCTAGAAGACTGGCAAAGTTATGGAAGAAACACATTAACAAGAGAATTCTGAGTGAAACCAAAGTTACTTTCCCTAGTAACTAGTTACTTAGAAAGTAACGAGTAACTTGAAGTAACTGAGTTACTTTTGAGAGAAGTAACTAGTAATGTAACTAAGTTACTATTTTAAAGTAACTTACCCAACACTGCATCTAACTGACTGGGATCATGTATAACCTCAGATGTGTTTATATGTGCTGTTGAAATATTTTCAATCATAAAATATTTTTCCTACTATGAATGTCTCAGTTACTTCACAGGAGCTGGCCCACTGGCCATGAAAAGTCGTGCTGAAATATTTGTGTTTTCTGACATAAAGTTTCAGTTTATTGTAATTTTTTTACTTTGTCACTGATGTTTTGTCTTTGTGTGTTATGATGTTTTGCAGCGAGCTTGCTACAGGCCAAAATGTGTTGGTCAAACAGCAGCTGCAAATACGCTGATGCTGATCTTTACATCCCATAAAAATTAAACCTATTTTCTTTACAGACATTTATTTCCTTAAATTTTGTTTTAAATGGAAACATAGAGGGATAAAGAGATGAAAAACACACCCTGACTACGGTGGCTTGGTAACTTCATTGGAACACAAGTATTCACTCAAACATAAAAAGTACACTTCTTGGCTGAGGTCCTTGAGAAGATTTTTTTTCTTTTAATGACTGTCATTTATAAATTTCACCTTCTTTCGGAAGAAAATTCAAGGCTCCCTGTAGCACTGAGGCCATTTCACTCAAGGTGACTAATGGCCTCCTGATTGCTGCAAACACGTTGGACAGTCTGATCTTAATTTCTGTGAAACCGTCATACTCTTGACCACAGCATTATGAGCACTATGAATTATGTTAGGGTCCTCAACAGTACTTTTAATTGATTTGCTGCTTTCGCTCTAAAATGGTGTTGTTTGTGAAAAATCTCTTTATTGGATTTATTGTTAGGTTTGGGGAATTATTTCAATCTTGTTGGAGCCTGAATGTTTCCTGTGATTGTCTGGATCAGTGTGTAGTTACTGATGATTTAATAACAAGAGTGAAGAAAAATGTTTTAAACTTTAGTCAAAGCTGATTTTTTTACAGGGCAATCTAGTAAAAAAATGATTTTCATTTACACCGTTAGTGAAGTTAATTCAGTGGGAGTGTTGTTTTCCTGTTTGAAAACCTGAGTTTCTAACAAAAACTACAGGAAAATTCTGTATTCAAGAAATCATCTTTACATACAACTGAAAAGCATAAAAAATACATTTTTATACAGCGTAATAAACTGTTTAAAGTAAATAGTGACATACTGACGACCCTGCTGCTAGTAGTCAGGTTCAAATGTGGAACAGGTGTGTTGAATTTGGTGTTAATGCTCTCACACTGATCACTGGAGGTTTAACATGGCACATCATGACAAAGAATTCTCTGAGGATCTGAAAAAAAAAACAATTGTTACTCTGCATAAAGATGGCCTAGGGCAGGGGTGTCAAACTCCAGTCCTTAAGGGCCAGCATCCTGCTTGTTTTTGAGATATCCCTGCCCTACCTGCTGCTGATAATCTGGATCAGGTGTGCTTTTCCAATAAGTAGCTACAAGGGCAGGTTAGTTGGAAAACCAGCAGGACAGCGGCTCTCGAGGTCTGGAGTTTGACACCTGTGGCCTAGGGTATAGGGATGGGTATCCGGTGCCATCATGGATACCGGTTCTGACATAAACGGTAGTAACCAGACGGAAAAGCAGCGCACATTTCGGTGCTTTATTTTGGTGCTTTTTTCCCCTGAAATGTCACACACTTTGGATTCCAGCCAATCATTTTACATTTGCAAGCGTAGTAGGCGGGCCCAGGTACGTACATTCTTTTAGAGCAGAGCTACAGATTAAAAACGCCCAAGGTGAAGCGGTCAAAGTCTGGCTGTACTTCACAGCAAAAGATGCAAACTCAGCAGCCTGCAACAAGTGCTTTAAGGTGATACTGTGCAAAGGAGGTAACACCTCGAATCTGATGAAATACCTGGCGACGCATAGCGTTTTTTTAAAAGCCGAGAAATGCGCCGTATTTGATAGCTTGCTACGAGACCTCACATCGAGCACATTGGGTGTGGTGCCTGTTATCGGACCCGGAGTTAGCAACATCCCCCAAAAACCCGAAGAGGAGAGTCCTGGCCCCTAGCCCTGCCAGTGTAGCAGAAATGATGACGGATGATGATGCAGCAGCAGCCGTTCTTCTCTGCGTGAGTAGCTTGATGTTGTTCGTGTGTAATTTATGTTGAGTAGCTAAACATGAGAGGTTTTTGGACAAAGTTGGTGTGTTTTTTTCCATTGTTTAAGCACTGCTTCCACCCAAGAGTGATACCATATATGCCCCATAGCTGCAGAAAAGGCTAACATTGTTATCTTTTTACAAAAAAACAGCTAAACATGAGAGGTTTTTGGACAAAGTTTGTGTTCTTCATTCTTTAAGCACCGGTTCGAGCACCATTTAAGCACCGGCACTGTTTCAAAAGTACCGGTTTGGTACTGGTATCGGATAAAAAACCTAAACGATACCCATCCCTATTAGGGTATCAGAATATTGCCAACACCCCAAGACTGAGCTGCAGCACCGTGGCCAAAACCACCCTACAGTAGTTTAACAGGTTCCACTCAGAACAAACCTCGCCATGGTCGACCAAGAAGTTGACTGCATATTCTCAGTGTCATATCCAAAGGTTGTCTTTTGAAAATAGATGTATGAGTGCTGCCAGCATTGCTGTAGAGGTTGGAGGTGTGGAGGGTCCGCCTATCAGTGCTCAGACCATACACCACACACTGCATCACATGGCTGTTGTCCCAGAAGGAAGCCTCTTCTACAGATAATGCACAAGAAAGTCGGCAAAGAGTTTGCTGAAGACAAGCAGACTAAGAAGTGGATTCCCTGTGTTCTGATGAGACCAAGATAAACGTATTTGGTTCAGGTGGTGTCAAGGATGTGTGGTGGCACATCCCCCCCCCCCCCCCCCCACTTTCAGAAACTCGGGACAGTATTCCAATATGATAATATGATTCCAGTATGATCCAATATGACAACCCCAAACACACCTCCAAAATGTAGGTGGGTAGTCAAGTACTGGTAAAAGTACTTGACTACCCAACCATGTTTCCATACCCAAAAGAGTTAAGGCAGTGTTGGAAAATAATGGTTGCCACACACAAAAATGACACTTTGGCCAGGTTTGGACATTTTCACGTAGGGGTGTACTCACTTTTGTTGCTGGTGGTTTAGACATTAATGACTGTATGTTGAGTTATTTTGAGGTGACAGTAAATTTACATTGTTATACAAGCTGTACTGACTACTTCACATTGTATCAAAGCATCATATCTTCAATGTTGTCCCATTAAAAGATACAATAAAATAGCTACAAAAATGTGAGGGGAGCAAGCACTTTTGTGAGATACTGTATTTGGTCATTTTTTAAAAAGTTTTAGTAGGATGTTTGTTAACAACAGTTATTTCGGCTCAGTTTATTTCTGCAGTACATTATTTTACAGCATATACATTTACAATAAACCATTCCGAGAAATAAAGTTGCTGTCAATCAGCCCCTTCCCACGTGGCGTTGCATCAATATTGATACGATCCCCAGAACCATGATTTACAGACAGATGTAGGCACTCACTGTTGTGTCTCCTGACATCTTCTGACCTACTCCATGTATACTGATGATGACTTGAGCCAGAAATGTACATAAGACCTGTTGTCATTGATTTCCAGTCTAGTTTTCACACCTCATGTCACAATCCTCGGTCTTTTGACCCAGCATTTTGAGTTTTAGTTTATTTTTGATGTTTATAGTTTATGTTTAAGTTCATTAGGTTATCTAAGTTCATTTGTTTATTAGTCTCCCTTTGGCCTTTGTGTTTCATGCTGCATGTCTTATGTTGTCAAGTTTGTATTGTCATGTCTGTGTCTCATGTTTCCTCTTTTATTTTGAAGGTCCACGTCCTACGTCAGTGTAGTCAGCTTTGCTTCCTTTGGCTCGTTAGTGTCAGCTGTTTCCCCAGGTGTTTCCACTTCCCCTAATCACCCTAGTGTGTATTTAGTCTGTGTGTTTCTGTTCATTCTCTGTCAGGTTCTCTGTTGTTCATGTCATGTTCTCCACGCCAGGTTTTTCATGTTGCTTGTTTCGTTCTCCCAGTTTAGGTTAATGTCAGTTTTACTTCAGTTTGCCTTGCCATTTGTTTGTACCTGTTTTACCTGCCTCATTAATAAACGGCTCGCTTCTTGTTAACATTCAAGTTTTGGGTCCTTTTTGTCAATCCATACAGTCTGCCTCTGTCAGACACCTCAGCGTAGTGATGGGCAGATGAAGCCCCATGAAGCACTGAAGCTTTTCATCCAATTGGTTCACCCCAACGCGAAGCTTCATGAAGCTTCATTTGCTCTAGCAGGACACCTACTGGACGTAAAAATAATAGCTGGCATGAATTTGAAGAGTGTGGCATTTTGCACACAGCCTGTAAATGTCAACAACAAAAGGAGTGTGTAAAACATGTATATTGTAGTGATGGCAGTATACTGTGTATATTTATAGTGGCAGTATGGGAAATGATTATTTGGAAATGCTTGAAATGGAAATGATCATTTACTGTGAGGTGAGGTGTGGTTGGGGTGTGGACAGTAGTTGTGCTTTTGTAACGTTGAGGTATGGACAGCTACACACTGCCTGTTCACATTTTATTCTGTAAAAACTAAATTTTCACTGCTTTTATGACCTTTTTAGTGGGGAGAACATAGCTAGGATTTAATGATTTAACAAATCTTTTGAATCCTTTGTCCTCCACAATGCTAAATGGCTGGGAGTCCTCAATCACTATGCTAACCAGGTTTTCATCTATTTGAGATTGTTCTCCTGAGGAAAGACAATAAAGATAAAGCACAAATATAAATATCACACACGTAACTTATAACAGTTGTATAATATTGTTATATCATTTAGTAACATTACTGCATCCTATATTATCATTGCATTTGATGGCTCACCTGGTCTTGCTCCACAATCGGTGTCCCCCTTATTCTCATGCAAAGCTCTGTAGTGCCTAAGCATGGATGAGGTGTTGTTGTTGTCATATCCCAGCTCCCTGGCACATAGCAAACACTTCACCTTGTACAAAAGTCAAGACAGCTCAACATAAATTGTATTGCACCATCAGTATCATGAAAATACATCTTCTGTAGAAATTTACATACCTTGTTGGGAGGAATAAAATCAAAATGTTCCCACACAGGGGAGGACATCCTCCTCTTCTTAGCTGGCTCCATTCTCTCCTGACTTTCCTCACTCTCATAAACCTCCAAACGGTCTCCAAACTCTCACTAACCGCAACTCTCCATCAAACACCCACATTTTTGAATGAAGTCTGAGGGGTTTATATCGCTGTCATATCTCGCGGCAAAGTTCGAACCACTTCATGAACCAGTCACGTGGTACAGCCGGGCAGCGAGGCTTCGGACGTCATCATTTTCAGCTCCTCCCATAAATGAAGCAAGCCTCGATACGCGCTTCGCGGAAACGCCCCCTCCATTACTCGACACACGCTCCGAAGCCTCGATACAGAACGTCCCATCACTACCTCAGCCTTTTCTCCCTGTTTCGCTTCCTTAAGAATGTTTTCTTTACAGCTACGTTTCCACTGAGACTCTTTCTAATGTGGCTTCAGTGAACAGTAGAGTGAGTGAAGGTCCAGATGCAGCCCTCAGGCCCTGCTTCAGGCCTTTACAGGATTTTTTTTTCCTATTTATGAAGGGCATGACTGTCAGAAACTGTTCATCTCCTGCAGATTTGTCCTTTGTCCTCCTCCACTTGTACAGTTTCAATTTTCTTAAAGACGTACTTACACCAATCCAAGATATGCCAAGTTTTTAGCCAACAACTCCCCGGGAAATGCCTTTTTCTTCTTCTTCTACTTCTTTTTGTGTGAAGTGTTCCATCCCTTTAGTTAGGTTCCTTTTTTAATCTTGAACGATTCATTATGTGAGATGTTTTCACTACTAGCAATAATTTTGTTTCTTACTGAAAATCCACAGCTTTAATTCAGTTTAAAGGAAAAAAAAATTAAATTTGAATTTTTTGTAAACATTTAAAGGGTATTATTTGTATTTCTACAAGTCTAATTTATATTGATAATATTTCTTTTTTTTTTTGTACACATCATATTCAGATTTTAATCACTCTTGTGAACTTTGTGGGATGCAAACTTCACAATTTTAGGTCCTGAGATATTTAATTTAATATTGTGTTTAATGCCACACCGCCCGTTCTGAATAGTCTTGTGCCTGTGTGTGTTTGTTGTACATGCCTGCATGTCTGCCGGCCTACCTGTCTGTCTGTGGTTGAATAAAGGAGTATTCTGTATTTCCTTATTGTTGTCTCCCTACGCTGCTGTTTCTCTGACCTTCTATTGTGAGTTGCTTGGAGACTAACAGAAAAGAGGTGCCGTCCAAACCCTTATATCCTTTCTTCCCTCCCCTCCTCCACACATCTTTCCATCCATCCATCATCAATCCCCTTATCCCATTCATATCTCAACTCCTTTGCCCCTTCATGCCTTCATTTCTGTCGCTTCCTTAAGATATCAAATGTGCTTTCTGTGTGTTCTAGTATACACAGCACCAGGTCGTCCTCCCATACAATGTTGGTGATGTCTGGGTAATAGGGTGCTCAGACTCTCTCTCTCTCACACACACCCTTTATTCACAGCTTTTCATTGTCCCCACTCTCTCATTCACACGGTGCGAGACACTGGCCTTGGGATAGATGCATGTTAGACCTTTTTTGCCCTGTAAAACATTTGATTTCTACCATCTGCTTCAGTGTTTGTGTGTCTGCAAGTATTTATGCACATATTACAACAGCTCAAAGTGAGTCTATATGGCTAAGAGTGGAATTGATCACCCTCCGCAGCTGAGTGGCCGTCATCATTTGTATACCAACACAAGCACCAGCTATAGCACATTTTGATTGATTCCCATTTGTTGCGTCTCTGTTTTTCACCTGTGTTGCCAGGACTGAATGGGAGGAATATGTCACATAGTGATCTTTCTTCTCTTAACAAGCCAATTTATCAGGTGGCTCCTAGGTCCTTGGTTGACGTGGGTCTTTTCATTATCCAGTCGCTCCCTCTTTTCCTCTCCCTATTTATCTGCCAATTCAAAGAAAACCTTCAACAGAAAAACTAAAAGAATAAATCATAGAAAACCTTTCCTTATAAAGAAAAGAGTGGCAAATGACAAGAAAGGCAGCACTTCTTTTCTTTGCAATAGGACAAAAGAGAAAAGAGGGTGACGATGACTCCTTCTTAATTAAGGAGAAGATATAGCAGAGAAGATGGTTCTAATTAAGAGGATCCTGCAAGGTGAGGAGGTGATGCAGCGGAGCAAGACTGAGGAGGGATACCAAACAAAACGTTTTTAGTTTAGCATCCAAAAATGCAGATGGAAGCAATGCTGAAATCTGAGAAATGTTCATTAAATGCTTTGCTTTGCCTTGCATAATTACCAGCTTTTGTGCCGTTTGAATAGTGTGGATGACTTCCTAGCGCCGACTTCCTGAGCCAGGCTCCTGGGTGATGGAATATATTTTCCCAACAAGTGTTGAGCCCGTTTTTCTCTCCCCGAGCCCCGGAGGCTGACACCTGGTAACAAGAATGTAGCTGCTGCCCCTTCTGCCTTTATCCTCAAGGCTCATTCAGCTAATCAGCAGCAGGTTAGACAGAGAGGCATGAAAGCAAGAAAAGACAGGGGTGGAGCAGATGCAGACTGGATGGTTAATTAAAATGATCAGTGCTGTAATAAGAAACCCATAAAAGAGCATCTTAATTAGCCTGTTTTGTGAATATTTTTCCCTGTAGATTGTCCTCTCTCTTGTTGCGATTGGTTATATGTCTTAGATATTTCAACACTGTTAAGTGTTTTGGCAAACGTAGATTAAAACCAAAGACATAAAGAGAATAAATTTAGATTATAACCCACAAATGTCTAACTTCACCTTACATTTGAACATGCTGGGTTGGCTGAAATGTTGCCATATTTCAATCTTCTTAAACCTAACAAAGTTGTTAGTCCATAAAAATAACCAGTGAGTGAAAGTAAAAGGATGAAAATGAAATTAAGTAAAGTGGAGCAAGTGAGAAACAAAGGCACAAAACAGACGCAAACTATGTAGGACCATATGTCTTTATGTCGGACATTTATCTGTGTGGCTTGGTTTGGATTAAAGTATTTTCTCCATAATATGTATGTAGCTTTTGCCCTTATGTTGAATGGAGACATGTGTTGTGTGTGAACATAAGCAGGTGGGCCCATAACAGGTGTGCGTCCAGGTTCACTGGTCATTATAACCCAGCCATGCTCCTGTTGCTCCTAATGTGAGCTAATGTGGTCAGCTTCAAATATCTTCAAAAACACGCCTTGTGTGTAACGTTGTGATGCGAGTAGCATTTGCCTAAACCACAGTATTTGTTAAACTGGGATGAGAAAGTGTTGGCTGTAATTTATACATGTAACTTTGTCAGGACTTTACATAATGCCCTCTGTGTTCCATTAACTAAATACCAAACTGCACCTATAAACCTAATCCTGACACGAGTTGTAAAACCAAATCGTAATCTTCCAGTAGCCCTTTAGGCCTGTCCTCTGAAACATGACTCCACTGGTTGTTTTTGGCAGCAGCACATCTCTGTGACCTCTAGCTGTCGTGTAAGACAGGATCAGTCTTTTCAGCACACGGCCCAAAACAGCATATATTTAGGCTGAGCTAACACTAGCCTTTAGTGGGTGTAGTAATTATGACAAGCACAAAGGAGGAAGTTATGTGAGGTGGTTACAGAGTGAGTAAGTGAACAAAACATGGCCTTTAACACAGGACAGAGCTGTTTTCTACCAACAGTCAAGGATAGTTGTTTTAGCAGTGGTAAAGCTTTATACCTGCAGTCTTCCTAATGGCCATCAAAAGGAAGGCTCTTGGAAAATGGCCTTGGCTTCTTTGTATCGGGACCTCAGCAAACACTTAACTAATGAGTTTATGGTTTTAGCTGCTTGTTCCTATTACTGAACACAAAGTTATAGTTGCTATAGTAAACTGTCATGAACCAGGCTGAATGCATAGGGAAAAAAAGCAGGGACATCAATTCAGTTTCAATTTCATTTTAATTTGCCTCAAGCCACTTTATCCCTCTCAAGGCAGGCGTTGCAGATTTGCAACAAGTAAAAGCTAACAACCTGATTACCCCACATACATATTTTATGAGTTTTTTTTTATTCAGAAGTACCACTGCAGGTATTCTTTTGTGCATAAACAACAAAAACTTAATTTGAGCCTGAGAGGGTTAAATTTTAAGGTAAGGACAATGATAAAGAGAAATCCCCAACATTCAAACAACCCCTGCTGACAGCGGGAAAGAAAAACTCCCTTTTAACAGGAAGAAAAAACAGAGGAAGTGAAAAGGCATGAAATGTTTCATGGAAAACAAACCTCATAACACATTTAATTACATATGCAGTAAGCTTGTCAGCAATTAAGAAAAATGGCTGGCTGGTCCGCACATGTACTGTATATGAAGATTTCTCATGTGACATCATACACACATTAAATGTGATATAACCACTGGTTGCTAAGGTAACATGCAATGTTTCTGTCTAACTGGGTGAAACTAGATATAAATAAATACTCACTAACTACTAGCTGAGCTGTACTGCAGCTTGAAATACTTGTTGGCGAATACACATTTTCCTTTATGAAAGGTCTTTGCGGACTGGTCTCCAGGCCTGTGTAACTGGGGCCCTGTCTACACGATCCCAGATTGTCACCGTGGTCGTAACATGTTCAATGTACAAATAAATGTTATGTGGTAGTTAAGTGACACCAATCATTCCCAGCAAGTCCCTCCCCTTATCCCAACAACCACACAAACAGAAAGTAGAAGCTGGTCTAAAAGATGAATGTAGCTTCTGGTTCTGAAAATGAAGACCATAAACTTGCATTCTTTTCTTGACCAGCAGGGGGCAACACCTGTTTTTTCCAGATGACTTCCATTCATAAAAGCCTATCCAGTCAAACGATCACTGTGAGATCACTGAGAGTTGAAGAACTGTCAAAATTATTTCATGTGTAATAAAATGATCAGTGTGGCAGCTCTACCAGGTGTAACAATTAAGTTTAATATCCAGGCATCCACCAAAACAGAATGACGTTTAACGGAGTTTGAAGCTAGCAGGGAGTTAGCTCACTAGTTTCCACCCCGTCATAATATACCATGTTCTGACTGAGGGATTTCTGAAAAATTAAAATGTACAGCTTTGCTATCACTTCCGACATAAATGATGACAGAAAACTAAACAGTATTGATGTTTGTAGGGTTACTGAAGTTGGGCTAGCTGGTAAAAAATGATGTGCTATGTGGTGGCTAGCGACACAGCTATGGTTAGTATAATATAAACACAGTGAAGCTGGAGGATGAACGCTAACTTTTTTCCACTTGATAAAGCTTAACTGGAGGGTTCCTGATGGTTAGAGACAAATGCAATTGCATGGCAGGATGCTAAACGGGCCAAACTTCAGCCAGGAGAACAACTGAGATAATCCATCCACAATACGAGGTTAGTCATTAATATACTGATGCATGGGTTGGGTTGTTAAGGTTTAAAAAACTAAGCCTTTAAAACGTGCTGCCGATGAATAGTAGTAATAAAAACCCAGAGAGGCTGACAGTGATCACTGACTTTTTTAGGGGCTTGTTCAGATTAAATAGAACAACATACAAAGCATTAGAACATGTTAAAAACCCAACAGCCTTAATAAACGCAAAGTAGTTTGGACCTGGAAACAGGGTTCACACGTTATCAAGTAAAAACCAGACATGGTTTGAAAATTATGGTCATAGTTAGAGTCAGAGAAGTAGGACTAGCCTGACTATTCCACTGACATACAACACAAATGTACACACACACACTCACACAGAGCCAGATTTCAGGGCCATTTCTAACTTGGGTGCATGAGATGAGGGTAGCCACATGACTCATGATTCATGAGGACGCTCATAGAGCTGTCACACTGGAGGCAGGTGTCTCTTTCTGTCTCGCTCTCCAGCACACACAAACAGAAAAAGGGAGACTGATCTCATCGCTAAACACTGCAAGATGGTAGTCGGATGGCTGGCAGAGGAGTCTTGTTGCCAGTCACAGGACTTGTGCTCACATACACACTGACGTGGAAGCTTTTTCTTTTTTAAAGGATGAGTTGAAAACTGATCAAGCTGGCAAAGCTTTAGTATCATTCTAAAAGTTATGGCCTGTCTTGGTGATAGATGGCTCCACTGCGGTGTTGGCCAGTTCTCTCTGTGGCCACATTTGTCTCTAATTCCAACATGATTTAATTACTGGGCCCATTCCCACCCAAAGGTGCTATGACTTACCATTTGCCTACTATAAAAGAAAATGCTTTTACTATCCTTTGCTATTTTTGTGTGTGGAATAAACAGTAGTGATTGAACCTTTACAGCATACCTATATACTTACTGCTGTGCATAGATTTTACAAAAATCACATTGAACTCTGGAAAAAAATAAAAACTGTAAAAAACAAAAGATGAGAAAAATATATGTCAGTATCTAATTGTTATACTTTAATTTTATAAGTCGTTGCAACAGGATAGTCAGAGAGGTTATGTCTCTGTTTATTTAAAGGGATTATGTTGTTGAGGAGATTATTTATAAGCTGTTGGTTCTGATGAGCTGGAGGTGGGGTTACACAAACGAACCAGGCTGTTGGTAATAATAGACGGAGCGGTGGAGATCCTGTAGCCATTACGTTTGAGAACGAGTCAGCACCAGCTAAAAGAAAATCCTCAAAGTCCTCTTCTCGCTCTCTTTAAAAAAAAAAATCTGTTGTGACACAGACTGAAACTAGTGAACTACCAGATGTATCTCTGAGGAGGATTCGTGATCCCCAGAGGATGTATTCTGCTGACAAATTAAATTTATCACAACTTTCAGGTGAGCGAATGAAGCAACTACAACCACTGAGAGCGAACGATACCATCAATGTGCTGAATCGCTGCTTATTTCGCTCAAGTGCTGGAACAGGACACAAAGCAATGGGTATTTTGAAGAAGACCAAGTTCTATAAATATAGTTAATAAATCACATTATAACAGCATAAAAACACTGAGCAATGCACAATAAAAGTATAAAGTAGATATGTGAACATCCCCCAAAGCGCCCCCCCCCCTACTTAATAGTAAGATATATCAAAATAGTGATGTTAGCCAAATCTTCTCATGTGTCAGATTTTAATGCTTGTTAAGTTTTGGTTTGTGTGGAAACTTCTGGAGGGTTGTTGCTGCCCCTCTCCACACATTAAACTGATCTGGAACAAGCAACTGTAGACGGTTAGGCGTCTCATATTCTCATGCAGAAATAGACTGTGACAGGCTGTGAATTCTTCCCCTCGCTACGAGAACAGAATTCTTCCTTTACGCACTTTTTATTGAGACACCAACAGAGGATTTGTGTAAGGAATCTGTGTCACGCAGGACACAATTTGATGAATGTGACACAGTTCTAACACTGGTAACCTCATCCAGGAGCTGCTGCTAGGGTTTCTAGGCTGAACCCCTCCATGCTCATCTACACACAGTTTACACCAACTGCTGTTAAGGTGCTATCTTGTCATTTATATGGGTTGTGTGACTGTACGAAAAATTGATGCAATGCAGTGCTAATGACAGACAATAGGCTTCAATTCACCAAATTCTCTTGTATTAAGAGTTTAATATATAATTTACAGCCTAAATACACCCCTACAAAGCTACTCAAGACATTTTATATTAAAAAATTTGTAACGTTATGGACGGAAGTAAAAAATCGAACGAACCCCTGTGAGAAAGCTCTTGGTGACAGTGGGGAGAAAGAACTCCCTGATTGCAACAGGAAGTAGCAGAAATGGGCTCGTTGAAGGAAGCCACCTGCCAGGACTGGTTGGTATCAGAAAGAGAAGAGACATGACATACAATACTGATGTATAAACATGTTGTGAATGAAAAGAGAGTATTAATAGTACTGCTCATTGCATCATGGGAAATCTGCCAGCAGCCTGACCTTAAGGCAGTATTTTCAACCATTAGGTGTACTGTAATGTTGTGAAGGAGCATTAATTAATCTTACTAAGTAGTTCTTAGTGCCTTGGTGTTTGCTTTTAATACTCTAAGTTGTTTTATTATGTATGTTGTATTCTTGTACAGCACTTTGGTCAACGCTCCTGTTGTAATTAAATGTGCTATATAAATAATTAAACTATTAACTATTAAACTGTACATTTTAAAGCTTTATTTAAGCATTTAATGCAACATGTACAATTAAGAATGTCTTACACGATTACTTTGGTTTATCTAACCAGCGAGACAGATTAAAAAATAATTAATAACAAACTGTGAAAATCAGCGCTCTCAGGTGACACTCAAATGGTGGTTTAGGCAAATAAACCTTTTTTTCTTTTTTATGTAAGGAAAATGTTGCTGCATTGCATTGGTATAATTAAGAAATTGTTTTCTGGTCACCCATAGTCACTCCTAACTATAATCTTGAGCTTTGTACAATAACTAGTGGGCAGAGACAAAATTATGCAACCTGTATAGACAGAAGTCAAAATAGATGAAAGATTATTTTGTTGTAAAGTGAAATTCAGTGTTAAAAAGAAGGAAAACTGTCCGCAGTAGCCATTGGAAACTTTTCAGCCAACAACATTCAACATTCTGCCTAAACACAATGTCATTGCTGTCAGACTATGTCATGGTCCTGGGTCATTTGACCTAGTGTTTTGTGTTTTCCTGTTTTTGGTCATTTTGTACTATAATTTAAGTTCACTTTGTTAGCCTTTAGTTTATGCAATAAGAGTCTAATTATTCTGTTTTGAGTTTCTTGTGCTTCCTGTTTAGTTATTTAGTAGTCTCCCCCTGTGTAGCTGCCCTGGGTGTCTCCCTCCTCCCCCTTCCCCTCCTTTTGTTCTGTGTTTCCCCATCCCCTCATGTGTGTGCTCTCCCCCGTGCTCCTCCGTGTTCTCTCTCTCCCCCTTCAGTCTGCATCTCTGTGCATTTCCTGTTTTATTTTGGAGGTCCGTGTTTCTGGTCATGTATTCTGTTATTCTGTTTTGCTTCCTCTCTGCCTCATCATGTTTGATTAGTGTCAGCTGTGTTCCCTGCTTGTTTGCCTCTTTCTAATTTCCTTGTGTGTGTGTGTGTGTGTGTGTGTGTGTGTGTGTGTGTGTGTGTGTATTCATACCATGTGCTGCTCCTTGTCAGGTCATCTGTGTTTTCTCCAGTGTTGCCTCTGTGTGTCATTCCCTCCATGTCTCTAGTGTTCCAGGTTCAGGTTAGTTTTCCCTGTATAGGTTTAGTTAGCATCTCTCGGTTTTCTTTTGTAGCGTTTTTGCAGCCAAAATAAAAGCTTTTTTCTGTTTAAACGTTCTCCTGCATCAGTGTCTGTGTTTGCATCCACACCTCTCTCTCTGCACGATTTACCTCCTCAAATCGTGACAGACTAGTGTTTACACACAAGCACACTTATAGGCTTACATTTTGTTTTTTTTTATTAATATTTCTTTTACAAAAAACTGTAAGCTTTGTTATTTTGATTCTTTCTAACTGTCCATCCAGCTGACCACTTTCTTCTGCTTGTCCAATTCAGTGTTGCGGGGAAGCTGGAGTTGGAGTTACAGGGCTAACAGATAGAGACAGATTCATACTATTTGCTTGTGTTTACACCTATGGTCAATTCAAAATGACCAGTTTATAACCTGCTTGTCTTTGGACTGTGGGAGTTAGCCAGAGTACTCAGAGATAACCCAGTCACAGTCAGGGAGAACGTTCAAGCTCCACACCAAAAGGGCCTTCTCTCAGCGTGGGAAGACAAAAAATATAAATGCCAGGATGAAACAATCTGCCCCTTCCTATTAAACAGAAGTTAAATAAAACAAACAGAAAAAAGAAAAGAAAATGAAATATCTGATGTCATGAGCATTAATTTTTCATTAAGAAAAAACTGTTTTTCTGGGCTTTTCTCACTTATTGTAAACCTTGAATCAGCTGAGTTTCTGTTATTGCTTTAGGTGCACCAGTGCATTTTTTTCTCATTTTAAAATGGTGGTGGAAAAGAAAATCCTTGGATATAATATTAAAACAAATTATCAGAAGAAAATACTTTCTTCTCCAAGCAGAAAGTTCAAAGAAAGGAAACAGCGAGATTTATAAAAATAATAATACTAAAGTTGATATGATGGTGAGGACTGCAGATGAGCAACTAATCTTTCTTATTTGAAATATTCTTGCTTTTGTTTGACCATCATTGTCACCATCGGTTTAGGTAATAGTTTGCCTCATGAATGAATTATTAGAATATCCTTTGCATTTTTCCACCTCGCAAGCATCTTTCGATATTCATAAAGCTAAAATGCACCTCATATTCTTCAGATTTTTTGATGTTTTTACTTAAATTGCTGCTGGGTGAAAAACACAGCTCTCTAACCCTGTGATCAGTCTGATAACAGTGAAAGTTGGAAGAGCTCGCTGGTCTAAGCATGAAGATTCTCAAGATTCCCTGCAGCATAGCAGCCGCGCTTCGCAGCGTTTCTGCAGCTTGTTAAGAGGGGATGCCAGGCATGGTTCTGCCCGTGTATATTTTCATTTAGTCTGAATGCTTGGCACATAAGGGAGGTAAACAGAGAGGCAAGGTGTGCATAGATAGCATAGTTACTTTGCACTTGTATGTGATGAAACAAAACATTCATTAACTGATCTAATTTACATTGCTTGGTGGGACAGCGCTGGGGGCACACGGCTGGGCTGAGGGTCTGTGATTAACACCAGTGAACATCCACATGGTTGTTTGTAACTGTTAAGATTAAATAGATAGTACTGAATCATCAGAAAGTCAAAACACTAGAGCTGGAATGAACAGAAGCAAACCCCAGCCTGCACAGTTACCAGCCAAGGTCAGTCATAACATACATTTTGTATTTATGAGAATAAAATTTAACAGATCATAAAATGTTGTTTCCCATATGTGAGGAAGAGGAATCTCTACTCATCTGGTTTTACCTTTGTGCTCTGAAACACAACTTGTGACTTGGTTCTCACCTCTGAGTTACCTGTCCTCTCATTCTAAGCGTGTTTGTGATCATACAAGTAAGTAAGTGTGTTTGCTTGCTGAGCTCCTCTTTTCCAAGTATGGCCACTATGAAGTAGAGCTGTCGCTTAGGGGCCTTTGGTAGAAATTAACGAGCTACAGCCAAGGGCAAAAAAGAGCAAACAGCTGGGCCTGTCAGCACGCACAAGAGGAGCAACGGCACCCAGGGGTCTGCTAAGGAGGCAAGGGTACAAGGCAACAGAGTGAGAGGAGACCCTCTGCATGAGGAGACACGTATTATGACCTGCTCCTCTGCATACCTGTTTCCACTCTGTCCACAAGCCCCCCTCCGTATACATACGTCTCTGTGCTTGTTTTCAGCAGTCTGTTGCTCAGCTTGTACGTTTCTTGGTTTTTGGACCAAACTTGTATTTCTGCTCGCTTCTTTGTGATTTATTTCCCCTTCCTGGTTGGTTTAACCTTGTACTTGCGCTTTTGTATGTAAAGCTTGATTTTTGTTTTCAGCTTTCGCTGTCCTGACTTGTGTGTCGTGCTTTTGGGTCCTCAAACCGAGCTTTGACAAAAGCCATACTGGATCCTATTCCTGAATTGACTTTTTCTGAAGTGCAGTCATGCACAATCGTGTCTTTTATGTGAATATCCTCATAGCCTTGTGTCAGAGAGCTCTCTTTTTCACAGGCTGGTAATGGTTTCTATGAAGGCATTCACACAGACAAGCTGTTTTCCTCCTTGAGGCGGCGTAAGTGTTTTTAAAGTTTTGTTGAGTGTTAACTCCACTGAGATGTACAGACATAAACAGGAGCGTGTGGAGCAAATGTGAATTAATAAAGGAGCTGGAAGAAATAATAAAGAAAAGGCAAAACTGAGGAAAGAATGCAATTTCACTGTGATTCACTGCTTTAGATGGCATCTCTTTGTTGTGGCTAATGGCTTTACATAGAGAATACGAAATGAGATGAAATTAAATAAGCAACTCAATGGGCAGGTGATAGTGTTGAGAGTGGTGAGTGTGTGGGTTAAATCAAAGTAGATTTGCATAATTCATGGTTAAAATAGTCTCCATATTTTACACTGAACTTTGGTGCAGGACAGTTTATCTTCAGTGAAACAAGGTGAACCTCTCTCCATCATTAGGCCAACTTTCTTCTGATTGGCTTCACCTCACAAACAGAAGGTTTCAACCGCATGTGGAAGAGGCCTCAATGCTCAAAGCGCTGTGGGGACAGTGGGAAGGAAAAACTCCTTTTTAACTGGAAGAAACCTCCAGCAGAAAGAGTTCAGGGAGAGGTGGCCACCTACTGCGACCAGCTGGGAATGAGTGCATGAAGACAGGACAAAGACGCACGATCTGATATCGTCGTGTTGGTGTTGTTCCAAGATCAACATAGTAAATGTTGTTCCAGGATCAACATTGCAAGTGACCAATCAGAATGTTGTGACGTCATACTTTTGCGACTTCGGGAAAAACCGCCGTAAAACAAAAAACTGTACTTAAGCTGCGAGAAACCGCCTCTGTCCGCCGATCAACGGACCCTGACCTTTTAATAAACGCTAAGCAGAATTGATATTGTCCTTGCAACATTGGAATTTCATAAATGCACGAATGGCTTGGCGCGCCAAAGAATAACGTCACAACAATGTGATTGGTCACTTCCAATGTTCACCTTGTTCCAGGAACAACACCAACACGACGATATCAGATCATCCGGACAAAGACACACTGTGGAACAGAGCCAGAGATTAATCATAACTAGCAGTTTAAACCTATTGCAGCACAACTAAGGGAGGATTCAGGGGCATCTGATTCAACCTTAAAAGGAAAGTTTTAAGCCTAATCATAAAAGAAGAGATGGTGTCTGTCTCCCGAATCCAAACTGTTTCCACAGAAGGGGGGCCTGAAAGCTGAAAGCACTTCCTACCACTTTACTTGTCAATACTCTAGGACTCTACTTTGATCCTATCTGCAGTTTCCTGCTTCCTATTGGTACATCTTTGGATCATTACATTAGCATTATGGGTAATGTGTTTCTGAGCTTCCTAATTTCCCTGGAATCAAGGTCCAAAAGGAAAGCATTAGGTTTGAATCAGAATTATTTTTTCACTTCACAAATTTGTCCTCCTTTTCCAAAACGGTAAGTCCTACATTAACCATTAATGTGTCCTCCACCAACAGGAACATCAAGCACAGATGACGAATGAACAACATACTTTCATTTGAAAACTTTTTAGCTTCAGTGTGCTTTTAATTAATTAGACGTGCTATAGTTCCCTGTGAGCCATAATTACTTTTATCAACTTATTTAGCAAAATCAGAGGTTATGTTCTTTAAACTTTTATAACCCATTAGGACGTGAGGGCACTGTTCACATATTACATAGTACATATTCAGTCAGTGGATTTTTGTCCCCATGACAAACTCACACAAAAGTCTGATCCTGCCAACTAGCAGTCCCTGAACCTTCAAGGTTTTCTTTTGGAAGGCCTTCAGCAAAGTTATTCTTTCAAAACCACCACATAATGAATTAAAAAATAAAATAAAATGGATATTCAGACACTCTTTCAAAACACTGCCCTTGCTATACCTGGTGTAATAATACATTTAAATGAATTTGAAATTAAATGCTTATAAATTGTGAAAAGGTGAAAAAAGTTACACATTGATTTTGTCTGCTCTTTTGTGTCGTCCTGAAATGAAAAACAGACTCTTTGTGAGACGCGGCAACAGTTTTATTTTTGTGTCAAAATGAAGCAAATCAACTATTTTAATCAGTGTGAAATTTAATTGTAGTTTTCTATCTGACAGCATTGATTAAAACATGTTTTTATGAATCTTTTTTTCAATGTGCTGACTGCCTTTGAAATTGAGTGAAATTACTGTTTCAAACGTGAAAAGTGAAAGAGTTCACCGGGAGTGCAGTGGAGGTTAAGAGGCTTTCAAAAGGTCCACGTGTCTCGTGCTTTATGCAGCACTTCCGTTTCTTTGTTTTTATATTCTGCGTCGCTTGTTCTTGCTCAGTTCTTCAGTTCTTGTCTTGGTTCATATTCTGGCTTTTTGAGCATTTCTTCTTGCTCCTTTGATCTACAATCAAATTCCACAAATGCTGAGAGCCTGTGAAAAATGCAAATAACAGTAGAATGCAATGGTTTGTAAATATCTAAACCCATATTTTTTCACAAAAGAACACAGAAAACATATGAAACTGTGCAGCTCCCCAAAAGTGTAGGAGAGGAATGTTGTCCCATTTTTGTCTGATGGGAATCATGATGTTCCAAATGCTTTTAATTGGTCAAAGATCTGGACACAGATCAGTTTCCCACGTTACCTCAGTCCATTTTAAATGAGCTTTGCGCTTTTGGCTTCTTCTTTGCATGGCAGAGATTTTGCTTGTGCTTTGTGGTGAACTGTGTTCCTGAACCCTCGCTGTGATTTCATCATACCTGCTAATGCAGCGCTGACCGAGGACCAGAAGAACACGTCAATATTTCTTTCAACCTTGTCCCTTCTGCACAGAGAATTTTCCAGATGCTGTGAACCTCTGAAGATGAGGATTCAAATTCACAGTTTTTTGCTGACTGGTGAGCCTCTGGTTACCTTTACTTCTGAGAAACTCTTCCTCTGTAAGATACTTTTTTTGATTCCCAAATATGTTATCAAGTTGCTGCCTAATTAGTTACAAAAGTCATGACCCTGTAACATCATAGCCTAATGCTGCAACTGCATTGACGAGTGGCATCAATTTGTGGAGATTTTTTTACTGTTTCTCCAACAGTTCATGTCATTAAATGGATTACATGGATGCACGGATCAGGGCGATCCTGATATATGTATCCATATAATCACCTGGTGGCAATCTGTGTGTATCAGCATTTTGTGATCCATTGTTTTGTTTTATTTTAGTACTAACAAAGCAAAAATGATACTTCACCTTATATAGGTTTTTATATAAACTTTATATAAAAGGAAGCTTACAAAAAATGCAGCACTTGCTTCTCACTCAAAATGGCCACACCCCTTATAATGTGTTACTTTAAGTCTTACTACACTTAAAATGGTAAATTATATAGAATTCAACTATTTCTACAACTGACAGGAAGGCAAAATGTGCCGTCAAAACCAAACTTTTTAATATACCAGACTAATTTCTGCTGTAAAGTGACCAGTGGAAATTAGAGGAACTGCAGTTTTTGGCACTTCTGATGGGATTTGTTGTTCAACCTCTTGTTGTCATTTAAAGGTATCTACTGTGCAAGAGATCACGGTTTGGGTTAAAATAAACCTGTCTGCAATATTCTTCACATGAATAGATGTAGTGTGGCAAGTCCCTCCTCTTGACATGAAAATGTAACAGCTTTTGTTGTCAAATATAATGTGTCGCTGTGAGACTGGGCTGTTTCTGTCTTCCTTCCTCTCTCTCAGTCTCTCACAAAGACACACAGAAACACACTCACTCGGCTTTACTGATTCTAGACGTAAGCCACAAGTGTGTGTGTGTGTATGTTGCCGTGTCTTTGTGTGTTTCAGAGCTGCTGGGGAATTCCTTTCTTTTTTGACGTTTGTGCAGTTTTGACTGTAACTTTACAACACCATGCTTAAAGCAGTTGGAGTTATTCCATTTAAGGTCGTTAGGTCGTTCCCTTTATGCTGGCACAATTAACCTTCGACATGCAGATGAAAAGCAGCAAAAATATTGCATCAAGCATGTAATATTTTAATGGCCCCAGTTAACTGCGGCAGATCATCCCCTCATTTTAAGCATCATATAAAGTAATTCTCTACCACCCTCACCACACATGACCCCTCAGGTGCTATGAAGCTGATAGAATATTTTTCCATTAATATAGATCCATAAAGAAAAGGAAAAGAAATTAAAGTTGCATAAATATATTGGCTGTCTTGAAGATATTGATTAGCTTTAGCCTTAAGGAAAAAAAACAGTTATTGGGTTTAAAGAGGACGCTGGCCTTCACGAACAACAACGATACAGCGAACACATCCCTGGGAACAATTTCTGCCAAACAAAAACATTTCGCCTGGGTTTTGAATTACAACATACCAAACAGATTTTACACTTTTCTTCCCGATCTTTGCAGTTAATGAAACATGAGATATATTCACAGGTGAAACTTAAATATTAGTAGTTTATTATGTTAATTTGAACTGACTTTATTGAGTCATCTCACATTAACCTGTATTAAATCAGTTCAAATTTTATACCTAATTTTCCTAACAGGCTACCACACAACCACCACGCATAAAATAATTAAAGAGCAAAACACACTTTAGACGTTATTATAATAAAGTCATCTATCTGTTCATCTTGTTTAAGAACCCAACAATTCATTCAGTCTCTCCATTGATAATTGATGTATATTATTGCCTTATATTGCAGTTTTTAAAAAGGCTCTTGTAGTGTAGGTATATTATTAATTTTGTTCTGACATGCAGGATATACATTAATTAAATTTAAAACACACACACATGCACATATATATATATATACATAGAAAACAGTTAGACAGTAACGTGTGAAGCAGTAGTACACACAGAAACATACACACAGACACTGTCCTTGATGGCGTACTGGTAGACCATTGGTAAATGGAGGGTCATGGTCGGGTCTTCCTCATCTTGTGGCCAAACAAAACCGGCACACTCCTCCACCATCAAGGAAACGCTAGGATGGTTGAACAGGATGAACTGTAACGACCACACTTATAAACACACACACACCCCTGCTCATTCATTCTCATGTACGTGAATCATGTTAAATGTAAAATGATTCAACATTTTTGTGTTTCAGCTTCTTTGATGTGAAGACTTCTTGTTTTTGTGATTAATATAAACCTGAATATGTCTGGCTCTGGACTGAACAAAACAAGAGGTCTCAAGTTCCCATCTTCCATCTAGGTCTTACATGTCCATGTCAAAGACAATCCAAATATGGATACCACAGGACAAAAAATAAAATAATAATTACAGCCCCAAATGAAAGAACCTGAAGAAAACAACATTTATTTTCTTTAGGCCCCAAGGACATAATATTCTGGGTAGAAAACATTCTCCTGTAAATAATGTTTTGCTAATATATCTTAAAAAGAACCCCAATAATGTCAAAACACATTCTTTAATTTGGAAATATCGTCTTAGTGACAAAAAAAATGGATAAACTAATTAAATGGAGTGTATGAAAAAGAAGGTAATTACCTACAAACCGAAATAGGGACAAATGAAAATGGCTCCTGCTGATCAGAAGCTATGGCAAAGGATTGTCTTGCAATAAACACAATAAAGTGAGACACAACCTTGAATACTATTGACTACTATAGGTGCAAAGGAAGTGTTATTCTCTTCTCTTCTGTTGTGTGTTATTAAATGTAATTTCTTTAAACTCTATCATCAGTTCACTATATTAATACCTCATTACAAGTTGCTCCCCTGTTTATGTTTATGTGTCTGCAGCTTTGCTGCTGTGCTGTAACCGACTAATACAGCTAATGGTGCATTAAGCCCAAATAAAATATAGTTTTCCAAACTGTACAAAACTGATCATGACAACTAACTAACTATTTTGATCTGCCTGCGTATGTCACGGTTTGGCGGAGCTCTGTGTGCTTAGCAGTGCGTTTATTTACAGTGATGGAAAAACATGACAATAAATCCCCGTGCTCTCCCGACTCCTGTGACGTGTCCTCTTCCCAGTGCTACTACTCCTGTCTCCGCTTCTCCGTGATGAGCACCCCGTGCTCGCTGTCCTCTCGTCTCCCCGCTACTCCTGGGGACATAAGAGAGAGGCAGCCATCAGACACACAATAATGCAGCAGACTTAAACTAGGACCTGGTCGAGAGACTAACGTGAAGCCACGCAATGATCCAGCGTCGGTGGGAGCTCCAAGACTCTCCTAAGTAGCTCCCCCGACGAGCCCTGATCAGCAGCAGGTGTGTAGCTTCGGGTGTGGCCAGTCCCCTAGCAGGGCCACACCCACCAGGCCTGAAGGCGCCTGCAAACAAGTGTTCAGACACACACACACACACACACACACACACACACACACACACACACACACACACACACACACACACACACACACACACACACACACTCATATCTACAAGCATGGAGAAGAGGGGCAGCAACACCAAAAATACATATAATATAACAAGTCCATGACTGCCCATGGTCTGAGCGACCCAGGACCCTGACAGCCTATCTAAGCTCTTTCTAATCGAAGGTTTGACATCTGCTTTAAAGTTGTACAGAGGGAAGAGACGTCGTCACACTCAAGGAACAAATGAAAACAAAAAAAAATTGATTCACTGAAGTGTTCACCTCTCTAGAGGAAAATGAAACAGTACTCTATCTTTGGTAGACATAACATGAGGATCAGCTACACAGTTGCCAGTGCCAGGAGTGTGTGTGCAGGTTTGTGTGTGTGTGTTTGTACATTTGTCACAGCTTCCAATCCCAGGCGGGCACACCAGAGTCAGTTTTCAGCTCAAACTCCAGAGCTGTTTATTGTGTGCTAAAGAGCACTGATGTTTTTGTGCGTGTGTGCGTTTTAATGCTAAAACATGTCCGGGAAAGACAGAGCGTGCTTAGGATCACGTACTGTAAGTCCACACGCATGAAAGGTTAATTTGGGTTCAAAATGCATTTCTCATTTGATCCACAAAAGAATCGAAATGATTTAAGCTTTGAAAACCTAGCATATATACAATATTATTACAGTTGAATTATTGTCAAATGTTCCAATCACCTGTTAGATTTGGGAAAAGATCATTATTTATGGAATTAACGGTCCCTTCATAATGCTAACCCTGCAGGTTCAGAAATGTGTGTTAAAATTTAAAGTCAAGAAAAAATGAAGATGTCCCGTGTCTTTTTCTGATTACTGATTTTTTGCCTCATCTTGGTGGAAACTTGTGAAGAATTCTGAAAAGGAAAAAACAGCCATTGAGCTTTTTTTGTTAGTCAGATTGAAACTGCAATGACCTGAAGCTAAAGTGGATTTTGGCTATTTCCTTCCACAAGGGATTGCTATAGCAGGTGTTATCAGAGTTTGACCACAGATGCCCGACCACCTGCAGAAGGCGAACCTTTCACTTACCAAGCAAACATGGTAACCACTTTATGATTGAAGACAATGGTTTACTAAGTTCTTTCATACAAGTAATACTAATGTAGACAAGATGGTGAAAAATGCTTAATTTCCAAAGTTGGGATTTAAAATAAAGCGTACCAGCCAAGTGAAATGAAGTGTGGCTCAATCTACTGTTTTCCCTTCCTGTTAAAGAGATCATCTGCTTTTACTTTGTGTTTATTGAGGCTTTTTATCTTTGGTCATGGAGCACTTATCTAAATCCATGTTACAAAATGCTTCCCACAAGGAAAGATTTTAACGAAGCAGCATAATATTCATGGTTCACATGTAGGGTTAACCAGCACAAAAGTTCATACGGCAAGTTAAAAAATAAAGAGGAAGAGACCCACTCCAGTAACATCAGCAGCTGACTTCCTGCTTTGCTGCTGTTGTTTTTGAGAGCACATGTTCATATCTCAAGTTGTGACCATATAAAATTATGTCACTGTAGAAAAGACACAAGAAAAGTTTTCGAGCATCTGTTAATCTGATGCTCAACTTCTGCCTTGACTTGGACTGCCCCGAAACCGACTTAAAAAAAGCTTTCTTTCTCCTTCAATGTTTATCTGTGGTGAAATAATTTCATACAAAGAACACCTCCAGATTCTTCCAAAAACCTTCCTCAAATCTATCAAACCTGTGAGTGACAGCAGATAACACTCCTGATTGAAAATTCCTCATTGAACCTTGGCAGTCCCAGTTCCATAATACACACACACAGGCCGATCATTGAATGGTGCCTGTGAGATGAGCTGAGCTGCACTTCAATGGAAGATATTTTGGGTTTTAATAGCTTCTCTGGGGCACTTGTGGTGGGGAACAGGTGTGCTGGTTGTTGGAGGGGGTCAGCTAAAAGGACAGTCGAGTGCCAGAATGACAAAATCAGTACAAAGGATTATTACTGCACAGGGGGAAAATTCAACATAATGGTTACATTAGTGTGCACTCCCATTTTTATCTGTAATGTTTATTTATAGCCCAGGGTTGCTCTTTACACAGGTTTTTAAAACTTTTCTAACATTTAATTAGCATGCAGTATGATTTGTGAGTCAGTTATTATGGTAATGTTGAAACAATAATCCATCCATCCATTCGCTTCCGCTTATCCTTTTCAGGGTCGCAGGGGGCGCTGGAGCCTATCCCAACTGTCATAGGGTGAGAGGCGGGGTACACCCTGGACAGGTCGCCAGTCTGTCGCAGGGCCAACACACAGGGACAGACAACCATTCGCACTCACATTCACTCGCACATTCACACCTAGTGACAATTTGGATTAACCAATTAACCTATCCCCACTAAGTGTATGTCTTTGGTCAGTGGGAGGAAGCCGGAGTACCCGGAGGGAACCCACGCAAACACGGGGAGAACATGCAAACTCCACACAGAAAGACCCCGGCCTGATGTTGGAATTGAACTCAGGACCTTCTTGCTGTGCGGCAACAGTGCTAACCACCGTGCCACCGTGCGGCCAAAAGCTAAATGCAAAATGATAGGAAATGCTTTTTTCCTTTGGACAAATCGGTCAACACAACAAGCCTGCACTGTAAAATCTAATTAGTTCACAGAACTCAAAAAAACCATGTAAACTCGTTGCCTCAAAAAATTGAATAGTTTTTCTTAAGATGATTAAGTTAGGGCAACTTACTCATTTTGAGTACACTGTACAGCCTCGTTAGTTCCCAAAACTCAAAAAACTATGTAAACTCGTTGCCTGAGTAAAGTTTACTTAAGATGACTAAGTTAAGGCAACTTATTCACTTAAAGTACAGAGTAAAAACCTATGTAGTTTCCAGAACTCAAAAAAAATATGCAAACTCGTTGCTGAGTAAAGCTTACTTAAGATGACTGTTAGGACAACTTATTCATTGCAAGTCTGCAGTATTAAAAATAACTTGATATTTCTGACTGTACAATACTAATTGTTTACCTACTGACAAACATTTCAAGTTGCCGCGCTTACAAGTATGCACAGGCTCCGACAACTGCGGCTGACAAATGCGATCCTCCTTTTCCCCAGATTACCCTTTCTGGTTCACAAAATAACCTTTTAAGATATTTTCAGGCGAGAATGTAGCTGTGTAATGCTCAAATTAGAGCAGGGCGATATGACCAAAAATATTTATCACGATATACATTTGAAAATTTGTGATAACGATATAACTGACGATATAATTGACACTAGACAAAATACTTTACAACTCCACAGCTTTATTAGTGCAAAAAACCCCATCAATGTATTTTCACTTAAACTAGCAGCTGTTTTTTATGTGCATTAAAGTTATATAAAAATGTAACAGTGCAAATGCAAATTCCTTGCTGACAGTTTAACCAAAAGGCATTTCCAGTGGAAATTGGCCGACATATCCTCAGCATAACCATGTATAATATCCACAAAACTTAAAAAGAGGTTATACACACACAATATGGTAATATTATGTTAAAGCACAGTAGGTATCACTCCGCGAGGCTCCTGACTACGATGCCGTAATGCTCCGACAATCCATCAAGCGGTGCGCTTCATAGCTTAGCAAAGTCATACTAAAATATTTGACAGATCTTCGAGCGCCGCATACGACATAAAATCGTTTCGAGGTCAGTAAACACAACCAGAATTCATACATAAGGCACACGGGATTATAAGGGGCACTGTCGATTTTCAGAAAAATCAAAGGATTGATTTTAAGTGTGTCGTATTTTCCAAACAACACAGTAATAACGACGGTCCGCTAGCATGCGCTACCAAAAATAATGCTTTAGACGAAAGCTAAACCAGTTCCACACCACTGAAGTTGGAGCATTTTTACAAACCAATTCTGGTTCATCCATTTCATTTAACGATCCACTTATTTAAATCGAGTTCTAATAACAAATTGATAAAAACTGAGTTCAGCCTATTTAATATTTTTAATTAAACACAATATTAGATTTTACAGTGTGAGGAAACTTTTGGATCACATGCTTTGTTGAGCCTTGGATCGCCTGACTGTGAGTCAGTGGGATTCGCATGTGTAATGCAATATCTATCCTGACCATATTAGACCTTGCAGATTCAAAATAACAATTTTTAAATGATAACAACTAAAGTGAACCAAGAAGACCGGTTTGGCAAAAAAAAAAAAAAAAGAAAAAAAAGAAAGAAAGACAGAAAGAAAGAAAAAGAAGAAGAAAGAAATATAAATAAATGCTGATGAAAAGGCAAACAAATAAACAAACAACAAAGTTTTAATAACTCTGGTGCGAGGTAAACGTATCTAATTTAATATAGCCTGAAGCAAAACTGATTCTTTTTTTTCTTTTTTTTTAGAGTTTTTTAGGACAATAATACTATTGAGATTAAAAATATCATTGGCAGCAGTTCAGAAAGATGTGGTTAGATAACAATAACACAAACACACACAAATACACACTGCAAAATTCACCAAGGAAGTTCACACATATACGTAAGAGTGCGATACGAAAGCATCCAGACTAAATTAAATCAAAACATCAGAAATGTAATCATCACAAACACAAGGAAGCAGATGCAGTAATGTTCAGAGATAACATCTGCTGACTGAAATATTATCTGAAGTATAATATGTAATATGAAGTATTATCCTCCAGGTCTCTTAAAATGATCTTAAATTATTTTAGTATGATTCAGCTTCAAACCTTTTGCAAGCGTCCTTTGAAATTCTGTAGAACACAATAAGAAAAAATAAAAAATTTAAAGCACAATATACCATATAGTATATTAAAGAATATAATCACGTGAATCACCTGATATATATAAAAATGAGAAAAAACAAAAGGAAAGCTAAAAGTGAGCTGTTGTCTATTAGCATAATACATTGTTTTTATTACACTGTAATAAGTTTATTCTTGTGCTGTTGTTTTATAATTGTCAGTAATATTGTTAGCAGGGCTTGAAACAAATATAACTGCTGTATATTATTGTGTTATATTGTAGCTTTAAAAAAAGACTCTTGCAGTGTAATTATATTACTAATTTTGTCCTGACATTGGCTTTGTAGATGTTAAATACACCAGATTAAATTAAAACCTGGTGAAGCTGCGTGTTACAGTAAGTCTATGAATTATGACTTTTTCTATTTTATTTCATGTAGATCACACACAAGTCTACATATTTATACACACTCACACTGACATACCACCATACCGGGAACAAACTATCTGACCTTTGACCTCCAGAATTTGGGCAGCCGTTGAGGGATTGGGGAAGTTCATAGCTTTACATTCCACTCATTGGTTGGTTTCATTTGTTTACTCATTCAATTAGCAGGAAGCAGCAGTTGTTACATTCTCAACTGTGACTTCAACCACGAGGAAAACTTCAGCTGGGAGCAATGACAGCAGCTCTGCACCATCATACTCACCATAAAGTCTTACTGATGGAAGTTAACATAACCGACTTGTCAGCATAGTCTTTGTTTAACCCAGTATCACTGGGTATTACACAAATTTTTAATTTTGGGAAATATCATTTTCAAAAATCATGGTACTTATTATCCAACGCACAAAAGCAGAAACCTAATTTCCCATGTTTAAGAGAAAAAACTAAATAAAACCAAAACTTACAACTTGATATGGTGTTGATTATTGATTAGCATATTATTATTGTTAATAATGAAAATAAGAATAAAGACAAGTTACCAGGTAACCTGGTGCCACATAGGTTCCCCACAGACCCACCCCCAGTGTCTGGGTAAAAATACACCGCTCAAACACAGCATTAAAAGCCACATGTCTCCGTAAAGTGTCAGCCCATCGGGACACGGGACCTCTGAGGTCATCCTGTGGTGTATGGCAGAGTTACAGCAGGTCCTTTGGATCCTGCGTTTTAAAGTCTCACTTGGAAATTGGAAATAATGAAGGAAGGAGTTTTGTAAAAAATTTCCACGACTATGATTACAGAGTTTTCATAGAGCACAGTATAATAGTATAATTATCAAAAGTATAAGTGAAGATTTTTTCATTTTTTCCAGCAGACGCCTGAGCTCCACGCTTCAGCGGTGTCCTTTGGTTTTCGGTAATTAGAAGCCCATTAAGGCGGAGGCGGAGCTCTGTGCTCGGATTGGTAGGAAGGAGGTGTCAGAATGGGTGTGTGGCGGGAGGAGGAGGAGGAGGGTTGGAAGCTGTAGGGGTTCCCTTCAGTGTGAGTCCAGTGCGTAAAGAGCGCAGAGCGGCTCAGCGGAGAGAGTCTGAGAGTGTGCCGCTTTCCACCACTTCCTGGATTACTGTTTCAGCTCCGTCCGACCATACACGCTCTATCAATGAAGCTTGGTTCTTATCCGTGATTTCTTCGCCATGAGCTGCCTGGATGTGATGTACCAAGTGTTTGGTCCTCAGCCTTATTTCAGCTCCTACAGCCCCTATCACCACCAGGTACGGAACACACAGACATAAAGTGTTTTATAAGACTTATGTCTTCACTTTAGGCTGCAAGCCACATGCAGAAACTTTATTTAAAGTCAATAAAACTTTATTACGCATAAATCCAAAAGATAAAGGCCATTAAAGCGCACAACCTAAACTTACAGCCCTTAAAAGCACTCTTTAAAAACAGCGCGCATTTAAAAATGTGTTAAACAGACAGTTAATCACCGCTTAGGATCTTATAAAAATGATTGTATCACTGCGCTACCTGCTGCAAGGCTCAAACTCGCTACACAAAACGTAAAGTGTAGAGAAGTTTCAAACTCAATTTTGCGTCAACAGTTTATGTTGTTTGCATTTATCTCACTGTTAAGTTACCTCATAGGTTATATATGTGGTATAGAGTCAATTGCAGTATTAGATAAACATTCTAATTTAACGTGGTCAAAAGTACAACTAAAATAAAATAATAATAAAAAAGATTTAATGAAGACTCATTTGCTTTACAATCTTTTATCTCTTTACTTGTTTTAAAATGTATTTATTTATTTATTTATTTATTTATGTATTTATTTTCTTGCTTTAAAATATTTTTATGTGTGCTATTCAGACTGCAACAGACATTATTTGCTACTCGGGTTTTATCTTTAAGTGCAGTTGTTAAAGTAACATCAGTAAGTTTAAAGTAATATTGTCACTTTTTGAAAGTATATCTCAGATTGTTTTCAGCTTAAATGTCCTTCATCTACTAACAAAACTTTTCATATTATATTTGCTTCTGTCAGTGGGACCTCTGAAGCCTGCAAGGGTCATAAGTTAGAGAGTGACTAGTTTTAAACAGGCTTTTCTAGACCTGTTAAAGAGCTTCTTTTTTTACTCTCAGTCAACATCTACACATATTTCGCATAGTGCTACAACTCACTTTGTCTGGTCTAAACAGCCTGGGGATGAGCCTGTTCCAGCTACACCACATGATTATAGTCTAGATTTTCAGTGCTTGCTAGACAGCAAATTCTAATCCTTTATTTTGTTTAGTCATTTAAACTGAACTTATCATATAACACAGTAATTATATATTCAATTCAATTCAATTGTATTTATATAGCACCAAATCACAACAAAAGTCGCCTCAAGGCGCTTCATAGATACAGAGAAAAACCCAACAATCATATGATGCCCTGATGTTACTTAAGTCATTTACATATTGTTTTAACACTATTATTGATATATTTTTATTTATTTATTTGTAATTATCAGTTACTATGCACACATTTAATACATTATTATATTTTAAAACGACCATTTACTTCACATGTTGATAATATCAGCATGTTCCAGTTTATTCATTCATACCTGGAAGTATTAGCTGGTTTTTTGTTTTTTTTTTAAATGACCAAAAACTGCAAAAAACGTTATTTTTTAAATTTCAAAATTAATGCCAAATTTGTAAGTTATTATAAAGTTTAAGACAATGCAGTCTCAGACAAGCAGATGCTAACTGGGTTCCTTTATCTTCCTCTAAAACCTGCTGTGTCCTTATAGAAATATATTTTTGATGTCAAATGTCATGTCAATACAAAAAATTATATATGCATCAGAAGCATGAGTATATTGTTTTATTACAATCATATAAATATATCTGTGTCCTTTTTAGAAGTTGGCTTTGTATTCCAAAATGCAAGACCACCAGGACAGCGGCAGCCGGCTTGGCCCCCCGGCGATCAAAGAGGAGGACAAGGAGCTGCCGCCCGGTGCCGAGTACCTGAGTTCCCGCTGTGTCCTCTTCACTTACTTCCAGGGCGATATCAGTGCGGTGGTGGATGAACACTTCAGCCGAGCTCTCAGCCAGACGAGTGCATACCCCGCGTCGAGCAGCCACAAGGCCGTAAGAGGTGTGTAGTATTTCTTTTTGTATATATGTATGTATACATACACACACATATGTGTGTATTAGTGGATTATTTTGTCAGTATTTTGAGAATTGTAGGCAACATTTCTCAACATTTCACATTTCTACTCATGAAATGCCTTAATATTCTCAGGTTGTGTGGTGTGTGATCTTTTTTCTGATGTTGACATTGGCGGACTCAGCGTTGTGGCCCTTTTCCACTGGTGATACTTAAATATTCCTGCATATTTGCCACTTATTTCTTTTAGTGGAGTTTTATGCTGCTTTTCATTGTCTTTAAATATTAAAGTGATTGAGTAGAATCAATTATGCCCCAGGCATCTATTTACATGCACTGGTGTGATATTTTTAAATGTGTAATGCCAACTTTTTATAGTGTTTTTTTTTAGGAATTGTCCATGTGTATAGAAAGGATAATGGAAAGTTGTGTGTCACGTATGTCCCCAAACGTGTGTATGTCTTTAAAATAGTAGGATTGATTTTAATGCCACCTTTTGATGTGAACCATCACTAACAATGATGAAAGCTGCTATTTAACTTTAGTGGTAGAAAATTACAAGTGAAATAACTGATTGTATCTATTAAATATAGGAAACATACATATGATAAATACAAATAGTACGATAAGTAGGTATTCAATAAGTAGGCGTAATTCAGCCTGTTCTTGTGAATAAAAAGAAGAATTTAGTCTATAAAGAAACGCCTCTGAAACAGCTTTCAGATTATTTAGAGGGAGAGACGTGTTTCATATGCACCACAAGTGTGATAATGGTCCATTGTGCAAATATCTTAAAATGAAAACAGAAGTTTTACTGACTATTACAGTAAAATCACATAAATAGAATCATTTTTTATTTAAAAAAAACCCCATCATGCTCAACATAATTATATGTTGTGTCCTTCTAAGGGGGGAAAAAGTTTTTAATTGAGCCTTGACTTTGCATTTTCCGAGGAAAATTCAGTGGAATAATCCTGCTTCAACACTACCGTGACTTCATCAGAGTCAGAGGCCCAATTACAATCTGGCAGCTACACCCCCCTCCCTGCATGCTTTCAGTCCCTTTGCGCCTTTGCGTGGACGGTCCCCTACATTAAGTGCTATTCCAAACCAATTAGCCTTGAGTGGAAGTGGGTTATAAACCCACCAAAGCCAAAGCTGCACCAGTGCAGGCTTACTAACCACACTCTGTGAAGGAAATGAAATTGAAACGGAGCAGTTGTATTTTCCAATAAGTAATGGACCCGATCTTAATACATCCAGACACTCCAGATGCTGATTGCAAGTTCCTGTTTTGAGCTGAGAAAGGCGAGAACATCCTAGAGGTTGCCGCTACGATTCTACCATATCCATTAATTAAGCGATCCTTCAGCAGCCACAAGTGTGACTCTTCGTGGAGTTACACTTGTGACGGAGCGGGAGTGTGAAGGGGCCGGATTGGAATTGGACCAGAGAGCACAAAAACACAAAGCAAACTGATGATCAACCCACGCCTGATCTAATTGGTTTAGGATAGAATTCTCAGGAAGTAATAAATCCAAGGCGGGGGGGGTTGCCATAATTGGTGCCCAAGTGCAACGTCCCCAACAAAATAAGAGAAAGGAGACAATGCAGATAAAAATACTAAAATAATTCAGTGAATTTTAGTCCCAAAGGAAATATGAGAATGAAATAACTCAACTACACCTGAGCACTCATGTCTGAATTTGTATTTTTTATTGTGTAAACTATGGCAACGAAAAAGAGATGATAACAAAAACATATGACAATATGTTAAGAAATCCACATTGTGTTGCTGCCAGTTATCTGATTTGGAGTGATTTAAATATATGCAACAACAGGAATACCTTTACAGGGTCAGATTAAAGATGGTGAGAGCTACATATTTATCCAAAGATATAAATTCAGTGCACAATTAAAAGTATTTGCCAGGAATTTTCTCATTTATTTTTTTGTATATCGCTTTTAATGACATTACATCTATCACAGGTTTCGCTGAAGTGAAATCCTTTTTAGGGTCACGTTAACCGGTGATTCTTTCCATCAGCTAAAGAATTAAAAGAAACTGAATTGGTATCCCCATTAATATTCAGTTTTAGCTGTGTAAACATAAAGGGATGATAAAAGCCGACATAAAAGGATTCATTCCTTTATTATTTTTGAAATCTATGCTGAATTGAGTTGCTTTTCCTTTCTTCCCGTTTAGCAAACACTTTTTAAATCCAGCACCTTTATGTAAGTTTTATTAGCAAAAAAATGACCGATTGTGAGTGAGGAAGGAATTTAAATTGTCGTACCATTTTGTAACAAAACTTACTATCCTCAAGCCTCACAATTATTATTATTATTATTACTCAGCAGCGCTTGCTTTAAAATTGCATCGACTATTTTGCAGTCATTGATTATCTTGTACATAAAATATCAGAAAAATGTGAGAAATGACCATCACAAATACCACATTGCCAAGGACACAGCTTCAAATTACATTTTTAAACTGTCTAAAAAAACTAACTGATTCCACTTGCAGTGATATTAAAGAAAGAAAAGCAGCAAAATTCACATTAAAGGAGCTGAAAAGACTGTATTTTATGCTTTTTTGCCTTAAAAAGATGATCAATAAGTTGCGATAAATTCAATACGCATACCATAAATTATGACGCTAAAAAAATGATCCTTGTTTCAAAACAACAGTCAAGAATGAACCTTCAACCACAATGTGTTAACATTATTCAAGCTACATACGTTTTAAAAGTCTAAATAAGTAGGTGTGTCATACTTATGAAATGAGTTTCCTTCATTAATGTGCATTTCTATCTTCACAGATGGATCCTTTCCTATGAGCCAGAGAAGTTTCCCTCCGTCTTTCTGGAACAGTTCCTACCAGCCGTCAGTCTCCTCCACACTGGGCAGCGCTCTGTCGGCTCCCCACACAGAGCTCTCCTTTCCAGGTGACCCTTACTCCTCTGCCTCCCTGCACAGCCACCTCCACCAGCCCAGCCCCGATGCCTGGCACCCATCCCACCACCACCACCATCACCACCATCACCCTTACTCACTAGGAGGTGCTATAAGCACCCAGAGCTCAGCTTACCCACGTCCAGGTGTTCACGAGATGTACGGCACAGCGTTCGACCCACGCTACGGCTCGCTGCTGGTGCCGTCAGTGAGGTCGCACCACCGCCTGACGTCCGGCAGCTCGGTACCGGGGCCCAGTGGCTCTCCCTGTGACCTCGGGGGTAAAGGGGAATCGGGGACGGGGTCGACCTGGAGCGGTGCCTTCACGGGGGCAGGAACAGAGATTGGACTGAACATGGACACAGGTACTGCCAATTTTGAAGTCGATTTATTTTAGGATCTGCATAGAAAACTGCATCTTCTGTCCTTCAGGTAACAGAAAATTCAACTCAAGTGGGCACTTGAGCTAAAATAGACAGAAAAAAGAAGAAACAGCTGGATGATGAACAGGAGGATCTCTCCTCATCAGAATTGCAACAACTGTCATATGCACTAAACAAATAGAACTAACAAAAGGCTGAACTGCAGCACACACATTCTGCACAGTTATGACAAAATGACTTTTACACCAGCTTTTTAGTCAGCAGCCTATTTTTAGTAAAACAGTGATAAAACAATGATGAGCTTTGTGCTTGGGGAAGAGAGGCCCAGCAATTCAACAACCAAGTTTAATCAAAAATCTAAAATATTTTTGTTTGAGTAGAACCGCTTTCTTTGTAAAATAGTTCCGAACCAAGCACTGGAAGGTAAATTTTGCAATAAAAAAACCCTCAATTTAATTTTTGGATATCTTCTTGTCATCGCATAAGTTAAAAATAATCTTTTAACATGCAAAATTTAACATTTTTAGATAGCTAAAGTTATTTGAATCCTATTTAAGGCCTCAGCTTTCAGATTAAGATGTATTATGCTTTCTCTATTAATGCTCTCTAAGCTTTTGTTATGAAACAATGCAAACTTCATGAATGGTTAGAGAAGAAAAACGAATTAATGGCAGAATCCTGCAGTGGATAAGGTTTAGTCTGCTTGCTTTGCCTCAGGGGTCGATGGCCAGTATTTTGGTGAGTTGTGATGAGGCCCTCAAATTGCATGTCGGCTGGTCATTGTTTACTTAAAATGTTAGCTTAAATAAAGAGAGACCTGTTATGTTTTTCTTTATTGACTGTCATACATATTTTTGTCAGTATATGAGCCAAAAGCTCAGGTTTAATACTGCTAAACACTTGATTTTTGAAAGTTCTTCCTAGTTTTAGGAATGAGTGTGGATATCCAAAAGAAATCCTAAAAGAAAGTTGGCTTAATCTGCTTGTGTAAATCATCCAAAACTACTCTAGTACTGAGTAATAATAGGACTGAGAACTCCTCGGATATCAAAGATCTCAGAAAGAGCACGACCTTTAATTGGAAATTGAGATAAAAATGTTTTCCCACACTAAGAGATTCAAAGCAAACACAGAAGAATAATTGTTTTATATTGATTTGTTGTTGTGAGGTTAGAACAGAACAGTCTTAATACAAATTGCAGACTGGATTGATTTAAATGCTGCGTCGCATTCTTCTCATTGGATTCGTTCACATTGTTAATTAGTATTGGTGAAAGACACCGAGAACAGACGTATCTGTGAAGTGTCAGTTACTGGATTTTTTTCTTTTAAATACTGTTTGAGAAGAATGAAAGGCTCGGGAAAACTGTGTAATGAGATGCAAGGTTAACTTGTTATGGGACTGAAGTAATTGAAACAAAATCAATCAATTGAGCTTAAGATGTGAGCTTACACTTTGACTTCGAGTCGATGAAAACCACCCGTGAAAACCAGTAAGTGACATTCATATTGACACTGATATCAGTCTTTTAAATGGATTTTCTGCTGTCTATATTGACATGCTAAACCTTTGCTGCTTGTTTGTGCAGATGTTGAACTTGGTTTGTCAAAAAGCGCACTCATTTAGAAAACTAATTAATAAATGAGGCTGCTCTAGCATTCATTATAACCTTCTCTTTCTGTGTATCTCTCAATATCTAATTGGGGGGAAACAGCTTTAGTAACATACTGTGAAAAGCAGAATGAAATAACGTTCTGTTTCCCTGCCTGAGATCAACTTACACAAGTGGTTTAAACCAACAAACTGGCTGTCAATCAGCACCTTAACACCAGCTGTCAACTTTCTTTTCTGTTGCTGTCGCGCTTTCATCCCCCTCTGCCTCGGGCAGTTCCTTCTGCTTTTATCAACAGGGCATTTGCGCCTCGTTTTCTAATCTACCTTCTTTTCCTTCTCTGTCTTTTCTTTTCCTGCTTTTCTCTCCTTTTCTCTCAGGTCTGCCAGCACAGGATAAGAGCAAGGATTTGTACTGGTTTTAGAGACCACTGAGACCCCCCTCCCCCCTCTTCTTGTCTACTACTTTGGCTGTAGCCGCTTTCCTGCACTCCTGCTCTACTCTACTGCTGTTGTGGGATGACTGAGAGATAAATTGACAGATAGACAAAAACAGTGAGGCAGCAGTTTCTTTTTCCTGCTGTAACGGCTTCTGGTTTACTTGCAGCTCTGTGTTACGGCGGACTGTGCAGCAGCAGTGCAGCCCTGCTGAGCTGAAGGGCAACAGTGTGGATACACAGCGAACATGGAAACAAAAGTGGACTCGCAGAGGGGAGAGAGAGAAAATATGATCTTGATGGATATGGACAAAGACAAGACTCTTTGTGCTTCTGTAACAGGCAGGGACAACATTCCTAAAGTGGAAAAAGTCTTTGGACAGACGGACAGAGACACATGTGCTGTCGGACTCCAAAGACTAGCGCCTGAAAGGACTTGGCAGGACTTGCCTCACTGGGGCAACTGGGCTCAGACACTAGGAGTGTGTTATGGCTGGAGGAAAGGCCACGCTGGTGTCACGGAGGCAGCACAGCAAGATTTTGGCTGAGAGCGAAGGGAGGAGGACAAACTTTTTGGGTATACATGGAGTAATGTTTCATCCGGCACAGCACAGTACACATTAAATGTAACCTGAATGAATGAATTTAAACTGATATCAAAAGATATTTAAGCCATGATTACAGCTTCAAACCTTAGAAATTTAAAGAGGCATATTTTTCCTGGCTTGTAGCGCTAAATATCCATCTTAACTGTTTTGATGTGAGATGCCCAGTTTTTTATACATCAGCTGCCTTCTCCTAAAATTGCACTAAGTGACAATGTGGTGTTTAAAGTGGCAGACATAGCAGCAGTACGTCATTCCAGAAAAAATGAGCACACCATATTTTTTTTAAATCCACCATCTAGAACTATTTCCTCTCTACCAAATTCAGGCCCTGTCTTTCAATGTGCCACATGGAAACTATGTTCAGCAGGTGTAGCTTGTCACGAAAAAAGCAAAACAAAACAGGCTTCTGGGTCATGATTTGTAGAAGGAGACACAATTGCAGTTTTTTTTTTTAAAAATATCCACATTATTGGTGCTTTGAACACCACAAGATGAATGCTGTGTAGTTCCACTGAATTCAAGAGAAAGGCAGCTAGTATCTCCAAAACTGGGAAAATATGGGAAAATGTGTGAGGTTCCTTTAAGTGTGCTCATACATTTTAAAGATGAAGCAAACTGTTGTCTCATATGGCACTGTGCAAAGTTAGGGCTCAGTAACACAGACCTGAAGATCAATCAGTAATCCCCGCAACCTCTAGTCGTGAGGGACAAATGTGGATTCGTTGAGCCATTGGTGAATGGTTGCTTGTGGTTGGTGGCCACCACCAGGTAAATCGTTGCCCGGAGATGCTGACTCATCTGCAAAGACTTGCCATTCACTCGCCAGGATGTTGTGAAACTTAATAGTGTGAAGCTGGAACTGCCTTCAAAGTAAAAGTGACTTACTGCTGAAACCAACTCAGTTTAAAGTGCACAGTTTTTACTTTAAGGGCCAAAGGTCTCCATTTCAAATTTGCATCGCAGTTTTGACAGTTTCACTTTGCTTTTTGAGTAGTTGGCGAATGTTAACAGACAATTCAGCATGACTGAGGAGCTCTGCTTTTGACTGAAGCAATCGCAAGGAAGTTTTTAGTGCTGCACTGTATATCTCCATGTAACCATTTTGACATTACCAACCTCAAAAAAACAGCTTTCAGTCAAAATGCACACTTCAGCATAGCTAACCCGATGTCACCGCTTGGCGTCTAGGCCTGTGTCACTGAGGATTTAATATATATGACAATACCACAACAAAGATGTTGGAAAACAAATCAATATCTTTACAAAATGTTTTGTTTTTCTTTACATTTTTGATGGTTAATAACTGCAGATGGCTATGATTAACAGGATAGGAATGCAGACTTTGTTGCCTTTGAGTGTAGCAGATACACAGGCTGTTAGCTCAGTAAGCATAGATTTGATGATTCCAAAACATCTCAAGTGCATTTGGTTTAAAATTTAAAATGTTTTCATCAAGGTTACTGCAGGAGCATTACATGTTGCATTACGTGCTGAAATTATTACACCAATTATACTGCACCGTTTTGCTGCCTTTCTGTTTTATTTGTGTTTATACTGAAAATCTCAAGGTTCAGGAACTTGTGATGTTTAAAAATCACAAGTTCCTGTTTTCTTGGCATATTGAGCACATTGTTGGCCCTGACAGAAAAACCTCTTCCACCAACATGTGATGTAAAGGTCTCTAAACATTTTATTTGTAGTCCAAATTGAATCACACTTTAGGATAAATATCACACTTTTCAAACTTCACCAAATCAGTGCTTGCTTGAAAACGCTGCCAACTGCTTCTTCTTGGTCATAACCCAAACAAAAATAACCCAAAATACACTATTAAAGGGGACCTGTTATTGCTTTCTTTACTATTTTTGGTCATTCACAATAACTCACACATTTTTTTCTTTATGTTTTGCATGGAAAATTGGAAATAGGATCAGTATAGTGGAGCATGTGCAAACACAAATGCAAAGTTTGGCCATTATGAAACAGCTTGAAAGTCAATATTTGGTATGACCACCTTAATTTTGTTTAAGACAGTGCATATCATGGCAGGAGATTTAAATTGTTGAGCTAGTAGGTCTTTGGGAATCACCTTGTTGGTGCAAAAATATGATTTTATTCCTTTTAAACTGTTATCTTTGGTGGTGTTTTTCATAGATTCAGCTATAGGAATGTGCTTATGCAGCAGCTTGCTACTAGCAAAGTGCCTACTGTAGATATACAATTTAAAACTGGTTCTTTGCTAGGTTGTTACTGTAGACACAACAGTGGTTAATGCTTTGAGTTAGGTGCCTTTTTATACTTGAACGATTTAAGGGTTCTCTGAAAATGGTCAGGTACAAGGACTGGACTAAAAATGAAAGAAAAAGCAGGAAAATGGCCAAAGAAAACAGTGATTCATGCAAAGCTACTCTGGTAGAGTCCAAGAATGAAAGTTCTGAGCTGTAAATAAGCATGATAGGTTCCCTTTACACAACGATAACTCATGTCACAGAAAATATACTGTGACATGGCGATACATTTACAGGTTAACTGAGACATTTGGTGTTGGTTGAAAAACCACTTAAAGTGGATTAAAGCATGTTGCCATGGTATATATTTAATGTAAAACTACTTGATGGGTCGAACTGCATAACCAGAGCCTTTTACCTACCGCTGATAGACTAGGAGGGACATTTCTACGACAGCAGCAGATTGACCTCTAAACTTCACTGCAGAGCGGACTGTGCTTACCTCTTTGTTATGAGCGTTTTATGAAACTGTATGGCTGTGTCAGCAAAAGAAATGTGAACTTCACACGAATGGCTGCTGAGTGAGAGAGAAAGAGTGGAGAAGTCTTTCAGATGAATGAGGAGAACGTCGGCTATTTGAGGCCACTTGACTCTTTCTCTCCCTCCTCTCATGCAGCTGTCATCGACAACTGCTCTTCAACTCAGCGAACACACACATGGACGCACACTGTCCTACTGTGCAGTGTCCGAGCCAGGCCCAGGGACTCGATAAAGGGAGCATTTAGTGTGAGCAGAGTCCCGCCCTACTGGGACAACTGGTGCGATGTAAGTAGAGGGAGCAGAGGACGAACACACAACTGTCAAAAGTAATTTGTGAGCTTGGATGTATGTACAGGCGTGTGTCTATTTCTATACTTACAAGGGTCACAATATCCAGCCAGCCTAAAAACTGACAACAATTCAGGCATCATTTTGTCGTTTGCACTCTGCTAATTGTAAGATGTGGATTATTCATAGGATTATACTAAAGGTTCAGGATAAATGGCATTATTTTATCTGGGTTTAAGTGAATTTGCTTACAGAAATACTGTGTGTGAGGCTGCAGCCTGATATAGCTTCTGTGTCCTGTCTTTGATTTTCATTGTCCAAATTACACACAAGACAATTTGCTTAAATGTAATGAACATGGCTTAGTAGTGAAGTCTGTTTCTGTCCTGCATGGTCCACGGGAAGTATCTGGTTACACTGGGAAGTGGATCAGAAAACTTGTTTTGAGCCTTCTCTTAAACAAACGCTAACAGAAACTTGGTGGCAGTCTCCTGAAAAGGTAAAGTTAGCAGTTGGTTAACAGCATAAATTTGTATAGTTAACCGAAATTAAAACTGACCAAAGAATCATAAACCATTTCAGTGTAACCCCATCAAATGGATTACACTGAAAATAAGCTAATAAAATAAGCTGAAAGTAAGTTTAAAAAAGATTTCACATGTTTTTCCTTATTTTCTGTTATATATACATACAGTTAAAATTGGGAATGTTCACATTCACCAAGGCTGTGGTTCAAATAATGAGGTCAGCATGTGAACAAGTAATCCATGTGAGCCAAAATCTCAGGCTTCAGTTTCAGGCAGTTTTTTTCTTCTCCTGGTATGAGATCAAAAAGACTGGATATCGCTAATGTGGCCATCTGCTGTTAAACCTTTATGTTTAAAAGAAGCAGCAAAGAGGAAAAACAATAGATAAATTGGCTTGTTTCAGACAGAGGATCATCTGAGAGAGGATTGTTTCAAACTACAAAGCTTTTCTAGTAAAGTGCTTATGTTTCTCAGTCAGTGGCTCATTCATTAGCTTCTTGACTTCCAGCTGAATTTCTTCCACAATTATAGATGTTCAGCAGGGAAAGTTTTACGGGACACTTGCCACCTTGAATTCACTGATTCCTCCATGCAATTTGAAACCACCCCGGCCTCCTCATTATGTACTCTTGGCATTGTTGACTTAGCATGGTTCTCAAATTTTTCAGAGATGCCCTCCTTGAAAAGCTAAGAAACACTCCCCCTGTCTTCTCTCTCCAGCTGTGCAAATTTTATTGATAATCTACAACCACAGGGGCACAACAAATAAAAAAAATCATGTTAATTTGACCGCCAACATACTAATAACATAAAGTAAATATTTATTAAGGCAGGAGAAAGTTTGTCCCTGCTGATATCAAGCTAGATCACAGCGTTTTCCATCTGTCCAGCCACATTTGCTACTGTAGGTCCCGTCTAAATTCACTAAACAAATTTCCCACGTGTGGGACTAATAAAGGTTATCTTATCTTATCTTATCTTATCTTATTGTTTTGGATTTTTGTTTTTTAATAAACACAAAAGAACTTTTCTTGAATGTGCCACGCTTTTTTTTAACCAGCTGTTTTTGGCTGTAATACTTCCTGGAGGAAGAATGCAGGTCTCAGACCTCTTGCAGCTTTACATCTTGTTTTGGCTGTGTTTTTATTAAAAACAGCAAAAAAAGGAGAAAAAAAAAAGCATTTGTCAGGCCAGTAATGCATTTAAAACAAGTCCTTACAAGAATAGCAATGTGTTATTTTGCATCGTGTGTATCTGTGTACGTCTGAAGTGACCACCTCTGCAGCCATTTATGTGAAACTGTGAAATACTACTCTGTCATTTTGTAAAATACCGTTTTCCGGGTACATTCTGTAAATCAACAGCCACAGCATGCAGCAGTGTTCTCTGTGAATATATTGATATATGACCTGAAGTATTGTTTCTGTCAATCTTGCTCCAGTGTAAAGTCTTTGTTTGTATTTGCTTTCTGCCTGTAACTATAAAGTGACAGCTCTGTCAGGTTCAAAGATGTATTGGCTCTCTCCTCAGTGACTGCTGCTCTCTTATTTTCTTCAAGCAGTGAAATGCCAAAAAGGTTTGAACAGAGTTTACTGCTGAATAAATAAAGCACTGTTCAACATTAAAAAGCTTGCTTGTTGTTAGCTGTCCACTCACATTATCTATTTACTGTTGAGACTACTTGTGAAGCTTCTGTCTGTCTGTCTGTCTATCTATCTATCTATCTATCTATCTATCTATCTATCTATCTATCTATCTATCTATCTATCTATCTATCTATCTATCTATCTATCTATCTATCTATCTATCTATCTATCTATCTATCTATCTATCTATCTATCTATCTATCTATCTTATAAGCATCTCAAATAAGCAGTTTCCTCCATAACCCATGCACGAATTATTCTATATTCTATGCTCTCTTCCTTTTCTGTGTGTGCGTATGTAAAATATTTATTGCATTTTCTAACTTTTTTATTACAAACTGGTGTGAGATTGTGTTTCAACTGCCCCCACTCCCCAAAACGAAGACTTGGCCTGTACTCAAGGCTGCGGGTTTTATTCCCACTATCCACTCTATGTACTTCCCCCACTCTCCGTGTTTTCCTTCATGTTATTCCACTGACAATATCTGATAACACGAATTTCCTGGTTTTCTGCTTCTCTGCTTTGCTTTCATCGTTGCAAAAAGCAGAGACGAGATCTTTTTCTTTCCTTTTGGAGTTAATGTATGACAAACTCCAGCTTGCACTGGGGTGGTTTGCAGCTGAGTGTCACGTCTAAGGCCACGGTTCTCCACTGTGAAAGAGTGGAAAGTGTAGTAAAATTTACACCACTAAATATGAGAATTATAATCCTGAAAATTCTACATTTTTACTATTATTTTCTATTAGAATTAAAACCGAGAGGTTTGTAAACCTATTGGAGGCTTTATTAGTTTTATCCACTTAAACCTTTTTATTATCTACGTTTTTGATTCTCATATTCCACAAAGACCCTCCCAGCTCTGCTTCTGAAACGCTGGCATTCACTGCCTGGTTAGTGTTAAGGTTGGCCACTCATTGTCAGAGTAAGGGTGAATATTGTGGAAATACAAACGAGTGGCAGGACGGAAATAAGCGTCATGTCAGCAAAATCATCAATATGAATATTTTACTACAAATATTTAACCTTTGGGAATTTTATTTACTAAAGAGAAAATCGATTAATTTTGGACCCTGTTATGTTTAGAATATTTTCTTTGACTTGGGATCATGGATTTACTGAGAGCCGGATACAGTGATGCAGGGATTAGATTGTTGTAGCCCAAGTGGGAATTGAATTTAGTGAAATTTAATTGGAGGGGATACTTTTGGATAGATGTAGTGCTTAAAAGCCCATTTCCAATGTAATGGATGACTAAACGACTAAAAAGTGATTAAAACTGAACATCTGAAAAAACAACTCTTCTGGTTTTTCAGGACGGTAAAGAGAAAGCTCGTCTTTTAATGTTGTGACTGTCGACCAAAAAATCTGATTCAAATTCCTCGCAGTGCTCCTAACCTGACTGACCTGATTGCGCCCAGTTGATAAAAGCCATTCAGTGAAGTAAGCAATGTTTGTGTTGCTTTTCTGAAACTCCAGTTGCCCTTGCAGCCTAAATGACTGGTCATCCATCTGGCCCTGATGATTTCCTGTGTGACAATACATACATACAAAAACTGCTCCCTAAATGCACTCACTCAGCTTTCAATCATCCAGAAGGTTTAGTGATGAGTATGAGTTGTTTGTGGGTACCCATTTAGGAAGGAGCTACCAAATGTAGTCTTTGATGTAACTAATGGGGGAGGGTAAAATTAAGTTGGCCAATGTTTACTTATTTATGATCTTTTGCACTTTAACATTGAAGGAAGCGCGTGGGGTCCTTAAAGATTGTAGCTGTCATAAAAAACACAGCAGGATGCTTGGCTGCAGGACTCGACAGCAGTAAGTCTGGCATGTCACTTAATTTCATGCGTGATTTAAATTTTTCAAATACCACCACACTAGCGAAAAGATATGTTTACTATGGCATACCAGGCAGCTTAAATGTATAATATTATTGACCACTAATGGCTCTAAGCAACATATTGAGAAGAGGGGCTGTCAATATTAACTGGATACATTCTCACTCATGGTTGTTATCATATGAGCACATCTATTAAAATTAATAGTGCACAAATAACACTGTTCAAGCATCACTGTAATAAATGTGCAAAACATGAACTATTTCTTACACTAAAGAAAGTGTAAGAAACTCTGCAAATGTTTTATTTATTTTTGTTTTCTTATTAAGAAATTAAATAATTTCTCACTCGAGGAGTTGGAAGCACGGTCCTGATAAGTCCATGAGGCATGAGGCTGTTCCACTGTCAAATCGTGAAGTGGATGAAGTGGCCCTCTGTCAGACATCTTGTCGGTCCTGCAGTTTTGTAATTACACAACGTTTATAGTGCTGGATGCTAAAAAACAGTAGAAGCTAGCAGGCATTCGAACGTTTTAAAGAGACAAAAAAAAAGTGAATTAATGTGAAATCAATGAATTTCAATTTTTGATTAATCATGCTGGTTGATAAATAGTGAAGTATATTGATTGTTTGATAATTACCAATTGTCTGCTCTGCCGCTATCTTCCAAAAAGTCCAACCCCGTTTAGGATACTACAGTTCTGTGATATTACAAAGTGCTGCCATGTTCCTTTTCATACTGTTTTGAGCCCCTCATGAATAAACAGGTGCACATACAGGAGAGTAGGGCTGATCCAAAGCTGGAAGACGGTTTATATGGGTCAGAGCAGGGACAGCAGTCTAAATAGAGATGGTTAGACCTCCCTCTCCTTATCTTCTACTAAATCCTCCAGGACAGCAAGGTCTTCACAAGCTAACCAAGAAACCTGATCTCTCCCATGTCTGCTGCGCCTGCCTCATCATAGACCCTCCTGGAAAGATAGCCAGAAAACACTGACCAGGAGGCTTTTTAATCACGTGTATGGGTGACTTTAACAAGAAGGTCCAGTCTGGGCTTTCCTTATCTTGAAGTGAAACCCTTTGAAACTACTTCAATACAGCGTCCATGTCCTTGCAGATGCTACATCAGTCCTATGGTTCCCTCTTAAATAACATCTAGAGGATTCTGGTAGTTTCTATTTAGGCTGGATTGTCAGCTAAATAATAGGGCTGTAATACACAGCTGTATCCTGTGCTCCTTTCACGACCCTGTCCTTGTAAAATATGTGAGTATTGGGCTTCAGACAAAAACAGTCACACGAATGGAGAGAAATTTGTGATTCAGGAAGGGAAGGCCCATATTGTGTACTGCTATGTAAAAATTTTTTTAAAATGCTGCTGGGAAAGGTAAAGAAAATTTGAGAGTCAAATCAAAGACAGAGACAGTTTTAGCTACATGTTCTCCTTCTCATGGCACGCCTGTGAATTTGTTTCAACTGTGAGGAAGACAGCTGTAGGTTAATGTCAGCATCTGACTTGAGTGACGACAGAAAGAAAAGGGATGGAGAGGGTTTGATTCTTGTGTTGTCATTAACGCAAACATGCCTGTTTCAAAAAAAAAAAAAAAATTATGTTCTTTCATCTTTTTGTACTTTTGCACGATTCATAAGAAAAAAATCACTTCTTTCCACAAAGAGTTAATTCAGCCCTCCTGAAGAATAGGACGGCGTAAAGCTCTTCTAATTGTATGAGACACAGGGATGAGGTTAAGGACAAGAGCAGCTCTTTAATCAAAGCACGGAGAAGGATGGAGTGCATCGTTTTTATTTTAGTAATCTGGTAACAACGTTCTGTCTGTCAATTGAAGCACCATTTTTGTATATATTATGCTGTGGCTCAGGAGGTGGAGCAGACCACTTACTAATCGAAAGGTTGGTGGGTTGAAGCCCGTCCACCTCCATCATGGTTTTGATATAACGTAGGATTGTAATTGTACTTTTGTAAATACCTATTTTCTGGCAGTTTTTTTTTAAACATACCTAAAGTCTAGTAAATGTGTATATTTATTTATGCATATTTCTATTTCTATTAAGTGTATTCTCTCTTAATTTGAAACATTTGAATTGTGTCTTTTCTGCATGAATAGAAGAAAATACAGCAGAGAAGGACTGATTTTCTCTATATTTTTTCTTAATATCAGCCTAAAATTTGCTGTTTTACATCAGGTGGGTTTTTTTTTATATATACTAGTTTTTTTGTACAGTAAAGTCTTGGGAAATCACATACTTTTTTTTATTTACTTGCCTCCGGGAAGTTAAATTGTATCTTTAATATTAATTTTTTAAATATTTGTGAAAGATCAATGAGAAATGAAAGCAAATGTTGCAAAAAATATTCTGATTTTGACTGAAGTCTCTATAAAAATGGATATTCCTACCATTATGTCACTAAGCCAATTTTACAATTTTTCACAATTTTAGTGCCACTCAAGCCAAAACGAGTGAATCAGAGCTACAATCAACAAGCTCTCAAGAAGTAAAACTTACACGGTCCTTTAGGGCCTCACTCAGTCAATATACTGAGTCACTATGGTGGAGGCTGAAACTCAGCAGGAGCCCATGTGAGATGTGTTATACAGTCAAAAACATCCCCAATCCAGCTTCCTGCTGTCAACCACCTTTTTGAATATATTGATATATGACCTGAAGTATTGTTTCTGTCAATCTTGCTCCAGTGTAAAGTCTTTGTTTGTATTTGCTTTCTGCCTGTAACTATAAAGTGACAGCTCTGTCAGGTTCAAAGATGCAAATACAGGCCATTTACCATTTAAAGTGAAAAAAACAACAACTTGTTAACCAGCTCTGGTCATGGTTATTTAAATGTGCCATCCATTTAATGAAACCAAATATGACCTAATCCTCCAGCACAAATTTGTTACTCGGCGTTCAGGATAAGAAAAATTCTTACAGTCAACTCAGTGTTGCTTTCTGAACTCATGAAACTTCGGTGGTGCTGGGAGGCCAGACTGTCCCATCCTGTACTTTTCTGATGTTGAAAAACCAAAATTAGACATGTGCTGAGTAGAAATTATTTAAAGAATTTAATGATTGGTGGTTGCATTCAACTGGTTGGAGTCGGGCCTCGTTGCACAATTGTTGCTAATTTTTATGTTGATTTCACTTCTTGTTACTTGCTGCTGCGATGATACAGCTCTACCACAGCGATCAGTGCAATTGTTTTCTTCTCATCAGATCCCTATCACACGTCTGCTTCTGTCTGCCCCGCTAAAATCTTCATGGCCCGTTGAGGAATTTGAAGCCTGTTAATTCCTCTGAGCTCCCGAGACACTTGCTACCACATTCATTCCACATTTACTACACATTAACAACACATTTATTGCCAACACTCAAATTATATGAGCAACTGCCAACCAAGTCCATGTTGTGGAGATGATTTCATTTCAGAAAACTAAAGCAAAAGCAACAAGGCTTTCTAAGCTATATAAGCTTTTACAGTCAAAAAACACGTTTTTTTTTAGCACATTGAATGTTAAGTCTGGTTTTTGCTTTAATTAATGAACTGTAAAAGTAAACAATATTTTTACACTTATATACAATGCCCCACAATGTAATAAAACTCAGCTTTATTACCTGGTAAGTGGCAAACAAAACATAAGGCAGAGAAGAGCTGGAACAAACTAGCAGACAGGAGTACACACAACATGAGGGGATATCACAATGACATGACAAAGAACAAAGGGAAACTGAAGACTTAAATACACATGAGGTACTTAGGGACATGGAACACACCAGGAAATGCAGATGAACTAAATCTAACTAACGAGACAGGGAGAGCAAAAAAAAATCCCACTAGACAAGAGGACAAGATCGCAACAGAAGCTGAAGACAGAACACAGAAGAGACAAAGACAGACTGGACATGAAAAGGGACAACACGAACACGAACCACGAACTAGTAAGATAAGTAAGCAAAACTCAAAGGCCCTAAAAAACTAAAAGTAAGTGTCTCATGAATGAATAACAAATCCAACAGAGCGGGAAAAAAATTACCATCAACCGATAGAAACTGTAAAATGTAGATACTCTGTTGTCCCTGCCATGTCACCAAAGAGCCGGTCATTAGATGAACCAGGAAACATTTGAGCCAATTGGACTGTTGCATTCACACTGTAGATTTATAACTTTCACCTGTGCAGTCGGGGTGAGGGGGAACTACAGTAATGTAGAAAAGCTGTAGGTCAGATGAGCAGACGATGATTGGATTGGCCGTAACACTGTGAAACTTGAGCGTGCAAAGTAGAAGCAGACGTGTTAAAAAAAAAAGATTATTCATGAGTTTTTATGTGTGTGTTGTGGCTCTTTTCATATTCATTCAAGTAGAGGCTTGGTTTAAATAGCTCTTAAAGGGTTAAAGGGTGTTGATCCTATCTCTTCTGTATTATTTCATTTATTGGCTGTTTTAAGTGCAAATACTGATATATTGGCAATTAGCCAATATCAGCCAGTATATCAGGTCTGCCAATGTATTAGACTTGCTGTAATTTTCAGTGGGTTTTTGTCCTTCACACATCTTCAAACGTCACCATGAGAATTTCAGAAGCACTGCTAAAATCTGCACTGTGTATTTTGTTGTGAAAATTGGCTGGATTTTCTGTGTCTGTGGCACATCTGGAGGAATATCAACCATTGTGTGGTGTGGGTGTGTTGAGCTGACACAGCCAGACTATAAGGTGGCTCTACAGATCCCCACACTGAATGTTGAAATTCATCCAGAATTAAAGATTTAGGGCTTCAAATGATGACCTTGACAGTAAAGGTCACAAGTTTTAACAGGGAGTCAGTTATTTGCAGGAATTTCTTGAGCATGATTATGATGAACAAAATGTTTGACTTAATTTATGTTACTTGGGATGATGATACTTTAATGCCCTAGTAATCAAGATTTTATATCAGTAAAAAGAATTTCTCTGTTTGCTAATTTTATGTTATTTATGCTAGGAGCCCAGCATTACTGATGAACATCCACATACCTAATCAACAATAGAATTTTAGCTGATGAAAGTGGTCGCTTGTAGTGACAGAGTGACAAAGACTAATCACTGGCTCTACAGCTCTTACTTTTTTAGTTTCTTTTACCTTGTCAGCTTCAACACTCTCATCAACCATGTTTCCTGCTGCCCCTGGCAGTTGTTTTCAGTAGAAAACCAGTGGCTCGAGGCGACAAGTTCAAACGTGTTCTGCTGTCATTTTGGTGGAGAAAGCTGATACAGCCAAAATCAAATTGATTGTTTAAAAAAATAGGTGGAATTTAAAAGTTATCTGCATGTACTCAAAAGCAATCAAAATTAATAATAGAGCATAAAAAATACCTGTAAAAAAGTATAGTGTTGGGAGAAAATAAACAAAAATGGGTTGTTCGTTGCTCATATCTAAACAATAGTAGTATTGGTAGTTTAGTTAGTTACTGTCTTGGAACCGTGACCACATAATTTCCTCTGGGATTAATAAAGTATTCTGATTCCGATTGATTATACTGTTGTCTAGTAAATATACAAAATGCTAATTTTGCTTCAATGGCATGTGTCTTTATGCATTCATCTTAACATGATACATTTGATGTTCACGTTTCTTGAAGATAAATTGAAAGCATTTTCATGTTTTCAGTGCATATATTTCTTTTTGTTGCCCCCCTCCCAAACCTTCCACGTTTCAGTGTATGATCTCTGTAGCTGGAGCAGAGCACAGCTAAGTGAGGCTATCTGATTTCTTCTCCTGTTTACAGGAGAGATGGGGCGGAACAACAATGGAAGAGTGAATCCTCCTGCTCTGCTTTGCAGCATTCCCCACATTTCTACCACACTTTGCTACAGTTTCTTATGTGCAACGAGAAAGATACAAGCAAAAGAGAGAACGGATGATGGACATTTTGATACAAATGATTCACAGAAAGTGGATGAGTACTAAGCACTGTTTACACCATGATGCTTTTGTCAGTCTCAACAAACAACCTAAGTATTTTCAACATAATACTAAATGGTATTATTATTAATTTCAATCTGCTAGTCACGTACAATTAGGACCACAAGTTTTTGCACATTTTTTTTTTAAATTGTGTGATTGTGTTGTATTAACTGCTTCGTGGCCAGGTGAAGCCTGTTTTCTCCTTTAACACGAAAGATTAAGAAGAGCAAAGATCACTAGTTGTAAAATAGATGGCAAAAATGTGGAGTGACAAACTGACTGATGAAACCAAGATCAACTTCAGCCAGAACAATAAAATGAGGAAAGAGAAACACCACAGGAACAAATACATACAATGGTTATGAGGCAAGGTTATGGTATTTATGGAGCAGGGTCACCAGTGTTTATTGATGATGTGACTTTCATGACTCTCTTGAAGAAAGTGTTCGTGTTAGTGTGAACTTAATTTCACACTTTCCCTCAACTTATATTTGGCTATATTTGAAATAGTATTTCATTGGTTTCCTGACACATCCAATATGTGAGGTGGACACTGGCATCCATATGTTTTGATTGTATTGCATGTTCCATTATAGAGAAATAAATAACCAAATGTCAGTAACATTAAGGCTTTCTTAGTCATAGAAAATTAGATGACATGGCAAACACCTACTTGCATCAACAAACCCAGTGACAAGATACATTTATAAAATACATTAAAGGGTTGATTTGCTTGTCATGAGCAACAAACGTGGAGGGCCACGTCGGTTGGAAACACAGCTGCAGTTCTTGTTACCCAGAGTCTGAGTGCCAGAGCTGTCAGCTGTGGGGTAAAACAAATCCTGGTGCTGAGCGCACCCTGACTGACTTTTATTGAGGTGTTTACCTCCCACATGCATGATTTCCATTGATTCAGAAGTGGAAACTGTAACGCTGAAACGCACAAATGTCAAAAGTCAAACTTATACTAAAACTACGGTGTTGCCACACATTAAAGTCCTACACACTAGTGAGGTACAGTATTATCCTGTGCTAAGAAGCATGAGATTAATAGTGCATCCTGATTCTGTTGGGTTCCACTTAATGTTTAGGAAAGGTACATTGCTAAAAAACAAAACTGTTTGATTCATCTAAAAGCCAGAAAAAATGTACACTTCTTTATGGCCATTCGACTCTGTTAATCAAGTTCTTCAATGCTGAAATAAGCTCCACTTGATACAAACATCACAACTGTGACACATAAGCCCCTTTTCCATTAGTACCTACGACATAGTTCACCACGGTTTTCAGGGTTTTCCATTAGGTCATAGTACTTGGTACCAGGTACTTTTTTAGTACCCAAGCAATCCGAGCATGATACTAAAAAGTGATGTTGTCAGACTGCATGCTGATTGGCTGATCAGTAGCGTCACTCGATAAGTCATGAGAGCATCTCGTTCAACAAAATTTAAGCCGCCATTTTTGAAACCTGGCAGGGGGGGAAAGAACAAAAAACAACAGGTGATACCTGAATCTGATGAAAAGCCACAGACCGATCAGCAGGCATATTCTTGTGTCGACGTCCACCTTTTTTGTAATGTTTGTGTTGCATATTAATTACGTCTCAGGACACATGTTAGGTAGAACTGGATTGTAATGGAAAACCAGTCGATCTGTGGCGAGTCAATACAAGTAGGTAGTAAGAGAAAAAGTGTTTTAGGCTTCTGATGACAGTGCTGAGACGGTGCATATTGCGTGACACAGTAAAATGAATCTTGGACGGCAAACTGCTCTCTCCCACTGGGGCATGGATGTGGGACATGAAGGGGTGTCCTCTGGTCATGGGTTATGGGTTAGAGCATATGCTTATAGGATTGGGATCTGGGGAGTGTGTGCACAGTTTTTGCAGCATGGTAGAGCACATGTTCTGTGGAAAGGCACTGCCTCCATCAACACTGTTGTGTTGATGTGTGGTACCTATTTAAGTAACATCCACCTGAATGGCAGCATCCAAGATTTCCCAAAACACCTTGCAGCCAGTATTTTCAAGGTTGTCTTCCCCGAACAATAGGATGAAAAACACTGCCATGGAAAAAAGGCAGTGGTAGAAGAATTATTTCTTTTATCCTGCCCTTTTTCACTGAAAAAAATTCTCTGTCATCAAGTCACTCGCAGAGCATGCCAGCTCTTCACATGATGCTATTTAATATGTATCTGTTGAATTCATCTTGTTTCCATGCTCGATGAATTATGCCATGGCATGCCACTTAAATCCAAAGACTTCAACCTCTTACTGTGAACAAAAATAATCACATACTCAATTATTTTTACACATTTTATTTGCAACAGTTGACTCTCAGGCTTTCATTGGGTGAGATTTATATAACTTGACAGCACCACTAATCGTCCACACAGAATTTTAGGAAAGTCTTTAAACAAAAACCAGTCCAGGTCCAGTAAGTGCTTTTATTTTTATGATGGCATCTATAATCTCCTGATTGTCACTCCCTTCACTGCAAAGAGTGAATTTATACCAAGTTAGACCTGATGGATTCTGCTGTAAAAGTTGGGAACAGATAATTACAGCTATAAAAGTCTTCTTGTATTCCTCTGTGTTTATCAGAGAGCAGCCCAACAGAGATATGGTTTTGTGCTGGATGAACTTAGAAAGATTATCGTTCCAAGTTCATCTCGCCAGGCCGTCATCACCCGCTTCAGCTGGCTGTATATTTCTCTGAGGCAGTGAGAGCTTGGCCTTGGCTGCGCCTAAACCTCTGCCAACGTTACTTTGACAAGTTCTTTCTGGGGCGATAGATGGTTCCCATCAGTGGCTATAATTCTTTTTAAGAAGATAGCTGACGTGTAAGACAAGAGCCGAGGTCTGTGTTTGAGAGGCAGTCAGAGAGGAGGAGGAGGGTCTTCCACAATAGTCGGATTAGGTGTCACCTCTTTCAAATGTCAACATAGCTTCACACACTAAAACCAGGAGCACACACTTGAACAGAGAGCACTCCATGTCTCAGCACGGACCTCCAGAATACTACAGAGGTACCACTAAACAAACAGACTTACCTGGACAGGTAACCTGAGAAGACCCACCTTGAGCCCCTTCTTCCCTAAACCTCCACCCCCACCAACACCCAACACCTCCCCATTTCCTGCCTGAGTCTTACAAGCATTAGCAAGCACTACAGGGCCTCGGGGGTTTGTGTGTGTGTGTGTGTGTGTGTGTGTGTGTGTGTGTGTGTGTGTGTGTGTGTGTGTGTGTGTGTGTGTGTGTGTGTGTGTGTTTAATGGAGCTGAGGACCAGACAGGTAGAGAAGAGGAGGACAGGGAAAGGTGGGAAAGGGGTGGAGATGAAGAGTGATTGGTGAGGTGTGAAGAGAAGCAAGTCTGGTTGGACAGGTGATCTATGACCATGGTGAAAAGGGAAAAAAAGTTCAATAAAGAGGGAGTTAAAAAGGATTTGGTCTCTATTGTGTCAAGGATTTTTAACTGAGATGCGGGGCAGCAAAAGCCTAAAGGTTAGATCACAGGTTCAAATCCCACAACCTGCAAGGAATGTTTGAGTTTGGATTTAAAGAACTTTAATCTTTTAAGAAATGTCAGCTGCAGACAGGTGAAGATTTAAAAGTGCGAAGATATAAACTGATTCTGGCTGATTCCAGCTGTAATTTCTGAAAAAAAAAGAAAAAGACCCATGACTGAAACTTTTTTGTGCACTGAAATGCATAGACTGTATATAACAGTTCCAGGTTTGAAAAATGAAGCAAATAGAGTGTCTTAAATAGTCATGCTTCCTAATGGCCAACAGGGGGACACTTCCCTGTTCTCAGTAAATGCTTTCCTGATGACTAAATGGTCTTAATTGATTTTTTCAAGTTTAATACAACTAATTTGTACCATATATTGTGTTTTAGAAGCAAACAAAACTTCATTTTTAAAAGGAAATTCCAGGTTTTTCATTTCCTCATCGAGTTATCTGAGAAATTAACTAAATCAAGTATGTTTCTTTAGTCTGTGTTCTCTGACATTTTCTTTTTCCAGTCTGACTACTCTTGTAGTACAATATGTTATATTTATGCCATCACAATATTTGGGGTTAATGGTGGGGCAAATGTTTGTCTGGTTTAATAATAGGTCAACATGCTTATTTACATTTAATCAAAATCAAAAGTGGTTTTGCATCTCCATCATCCACCGCAACCACGCATAAGTATGGTCCTCCTTTCCAGCGCTACACTGAGAGGACAAGAGATGACAGCCATACACCAAACAGACAGTCTTAGAGAAAACTTCACAAAATCCTTTTCACAGTTTTTCTTTGATCCCAGTCACACATATGAAAAAAATGTGCAACATAAACAAATAAGTGCCTTTTGCATCTTAGTTTGAAGACAACTCTAAATCGATGGAACAGTAAAAGTCCACCAGTTTCTTATTAAAGAAATAGCAGTGATTGATTGTCTTATATAAACCAATAAATCTACTGCAAATGTTAGAACCATTTAGCATTCCTCAGGCTGCTGGGCTGAGAAACGTTTGTGTGGCACCGCCTAGGCATGACAAAACACACTGAGAGTCTGTGTGAAGTAACCTGAAACCTTCTGTCTTAAAACGCTGCAGCAGTTGAAGTGCAGCAGCAAATACATAGATATAGCAGATTTTAATTAATGCTGTTTTAAAATACTTCCATGCCAATGCAAAAATTTGCATTTAATAGCAAAAATCAATCAAACCTTGCACCCCACTTTATGTGGAAATATAAGGAATGTTTATGCCTTGTTTTCCCACATATTGAAACAATGTCCCACATTTTTGTTAGCTGCAGTTTATAGAAGTGAACATGTGGCACATATGAAAAATGTGGCTGAAACAGACATGTGGTGATCTATGGATGCATCCCTGCTGAAACCCTGCAATGATTAGCAGGCAGAGCAGCAGCTGAAACAACAGTTAAAAGATTAAACTGTAATTACATTTAAAAGCAGACATACAGGAGTGTATGAATACTATCACCTCAGATCTAAAAACTAAAACTAAATAAGAACTTTACCTACCATTTATCTTATAAGGAGGTTTAAACTCCATTCAAATAACATGCAGCATATTTGTCCATCACATGATTGATGCCTAACTTGTAACATAAGTTACAGATAGTTGTCGCACACAAAAAAGACTATTTCTCTCATATTTAGACTGTTGGATTCAGGTTAATGTGTTCCCCAGGAAAGTACGGTGGGAATGTTAAAGAATGAGTGAGAGCATCACTAACAAAGACCCCCTACCTAAAAATAAGACTGAACTCCACCTTGATGTATTTTTTCCAGCTGCTGCCAGTGTGGGAGTGGTGTAAGAAGCACTGAAATCTGTGTAATGTGAAAAGGGTCACTTGAAGTGATGGACCCAGAGAAAAATAAAGCAAAATGCTACAGCCAGCCCATTGTAGTGTCTTCCAGCTTGTTGTTTTCATTTTGCTTTACTTTTCTAAACTCTATTTTACGAGGCAGGAGGTTTTAGAAAAAAACAATAGAGTCCAACATGTATGTGTCAGAAGACCCTGAAACCTTGCAGCTGATGTTTTTATCATTCATCATATTATGTCCGTTAGTAGACACGTTGAGGCCGAACACAGTAAACTGGCCTCCATCAAGCCAAACCTGAAGCCCAAAGTCACACGTTTGTCTTCAGTCTCTGAGCGTGTGTGTGTGGACTGTGGGAGAACAGGTGGGCATAGTTTCTGTCAAATGGAGAGAGATTGATGGAGTGGGCTAGAGCGCTGGCCGGGGGTATTCTCTTACAGTAATGGCAAAGAAGGAGACAGCTGGCCTCAGTACATTGGGCTCTGTGTGTGCATGTGTGCATATTTTTGCAGCACTGTATATATGACTGTCTTCCTGGAGATGCATTGCATTGTTCCTGAAACAACAGAAGACGTGAGGCCACGAGGAGCTTGGGAGGCTGCAGGAAAATATTGCTTATCAGTTAACATTTTGGGCTGTCATTAAACATTAAGAACAGGACCCATCATGTTTTATGTTTTTCATAACTGAAGCTCCCAGTAGAAAAAAGATTAGACTTTTTGAATGTTTCACACAGACCAATTGAATCCCTTTAATTTGATGTTTTTGCTGAGCTGTCCTATTATCACTAATCAGGGTGATAAGAGTGTAACAAACCCAGCTTGTGTGGAAGAGTGTTGTATGGCACATATTCATGCATTATAACATTTTCATATATAAGGAAAACACATGAAAACTTTAGCATTTAGCATGTGAAGATAGTCTTCTTATACTCTTTTATTCCCTTGTATTGTCAAAAGATTTGTTATTTCTGGCCACTGCTTTGTCCCGTAATCATCTTAGGGTTTTAGAGGGGATGCACTCATAGACTGGCACATTGTTTCTGAACTACACCGCAAAATTCTCCCAATTTTGAGCCAGTTATGAGACTCACATAATGACAGACTGGCCATTGAGAGCACAAGGGCATTTCCTGGAGGCCTGAGGTTCGTTTTGTCCTGCTGTAGTTTTGATCAGCAATATAGCAAACACTAATGAGCGCAAAGATTTCTACCACCTTACATGAAATGAAGCTCTATCACCTTCTCCTATCACACACAGTCAGCTTCAGGCATAATGGAAAATGTGGTGAAAAATAAAAAAAAAGAGAGGAAGAAGATAAAAAAAAAGCTAAATGCAGCTAAATTCACACGGCTAGCCTGTTCCTATAGACTGTGTGTGAAATGTTCTGCTTGATGCTTGAATTCAAATAGAAAGTTTAACATCACTGCAGATCTCAATCTTTATTTTAAAAGTTGTTTTCATTTTATGTCAGTACCACCTTAAGTATATTAGCACATGCTTTGATTGGTGCATTGCTGCTGTGTTTTGACAATGAAGGTTTAGACACATTGAAAACTCAGATGGGAGAGCTTCACAAGGCGTGGACTGAATGATGTCAGTGCATCGGGAGCTACTTTACAAAGACGTCTTAAGAAAAGGTGCCACAGTTGTCACATTGCTAATATCAAGCCAATCCCGAACCAGGGAAAATGTCAGAAGCATTTTATCTAATGCTAACTAACTAACTAACTAACTAACTAACTAACTAACTAACTAACTAACTAACTAACTAACCAACCAACCAACCAACCAACCAACCAACCAACCAACCAACTAACAACAACAACAACAACAACAGCAATAATAATAATAATTTGCATGCAAAGAATACAAAAAGAAAAATGCTTTAATCTTTTCATTTAAACACATTCCTTATCTCAAAATTACTTCAATCATTGCTGGACATATTCTAATTTTGGTGCATGCAATGTATGCATTTCATGAATACACATTTGTTTTTTGCACAAACAAGTATGGATGTTTCCACACAGATACTGGCAAATGAGAGCCACTGTGTTGGATCAAGTCCAAGTCAACACAGCTGTCTACCATCAGGTACTTTCAATCTGCTGACAAGCATTATTGAGACGTTGATTTCCTTTTCCAGCAGGACTTAGCACAGCCTACAGTATTAAAACTCCTACAAACCAACCTTCTCACCCAAAAATACAGAAGAGCCTGAGCGACCTGGGATTCACTTTATGACAAATTACTGCATCAACGCCTCCTTTACCACAAATTACATTTACCTCCTTTGACACATTTATAATTTGTGGTACAGGAGGCCCAACCAAGCTCTGAGTAGAAAAATGAGCTCTTTAAAACTAATAATTTTTAGAAGTTGGGCATTTTATGCATTTATCTATTACAGTTTTTGCCCGTTGCCTGAACACATTTTGCAAAACTTTGCTCATTGTGCCAAAACCCTAAACACAAGTAAACATGACACAACACTGGGAAATATACCATTCACATCTGCACCAAATTGAAACTCTACTCTCAAAACCTAAACTCTGCTATCAAAACCTAACATTCCTTTGTCAAAATGTAACTCTGTTGACAAAATGACACATACTTGCATCATATGCAAACACTTACAGAGCAGGAGGAACACACTAGTCTACTTTATATAAAGCACTGCAGTCTTTGATTTCCATTGTTCATTCAGAAGGCATATTTTCAGGAGACACATTTGCAAACAACCAAAAAAGCAAATAGACCTACTCAATATTGTACATTGCAGTACCATGAATTCAGATAAAGCAAAAAAAACCAAAACAAAAAAACCCCCATAATACAGTAATAGAAAAAACACTATACTGTAAACAAAAAATCATGACAATTGTGCATACGTGGGCTCATGGATCCCGCCGTCTGTTGGGGTCTGGCCACAGGACCTCATCAACATCGCAAGCAATGTCTTCTCCCGCTGGGCACCGGGGAAAATATCCTCTTCCATGTCAAAACCATCCATGGATTGCTGTCACCTGAATGTCGCCGCAGGCCTGTTCCATTGCCTGCAGAAGAGGCATGCAGGCATGTAGTTGGCGGTCATATACACGCCATCTCCAAGCCGAAAAAAATTCCTCTATAGGGTTTAAAAATGGTGAGTAAGGGGGCAAGCATACCACTTCAAGTTGACTTTGGTTGGAGAACCAGGCCTGGACCAGAGCAGCCCGATGGAAACTGACATTATCCCATATCACCACAAACCTGGGCTGATCTGGTCTGTTCTGTACAACTATATCATGGAGAGCATAGAAATGTGAGTATGTGTTGGCTATTGTATGGACCTAGTTTTGCATGATGATGCAGAAGCCCTCGAAGGCATATGGCGGCACATAATGTGATGTTTCCCCCGCGCTGCCCTGGGACGTGCACAATTGCCCTTTGGCCAATTACATTACGACCCCGTCGTCTTGTTTTGCTCAGGTCGAATCCAGCTTCATCAATGAAAATGTATTCATGAGGCTGTGCAGCTCCATCCATGGCCAAGATTCTCTGAAAAAAAGGGGAACATATCACTGTACTACAGTGCTACACATACAGCACCCCATCACACAGGTACCTGTGTAGCTCTCAGAATGGATCCATGTGGTACTGATATGGTACATATTCAGCTGCTACTGGACTTCACCAATACTGTATTGTAAATGTAAGGGACAGTTACACTTACCCGTACATATTCAGCTCGAAGTCCTTTGACCCTGTCACTGTTCCTCTCGAATGGGACTCTGTAGAGCTGCTTCATGGTGATGCTGTGTTTACCCAAGATGCGTCTGATGGTGGTGATGCTCACATGGTTTATGCTGTTGAACACTTGCCTGTCTGCAAGTATTTTCCGTCGTAGCTGGTGGAGACGGATGGCATTGTCTGCCCTCACTAGGTCCACAACAGCAAGTTCCTGCCGTTGTGTGAACAGGCGTTGGCGTCCTCCCCCAGAAGGTCTTCGAGTCATTCTAGAGAAATACAACCACATATTGTCATCGCTTTGCTTATTTTTCTTACAGTACTTCACTGTGTATACTGTATCATCCACTGTACTTCAATATAAGTAATCATGCTATGTTTCACAGAAACTACCACTTTGGCTGCAAAAGGAGCATTAGCACCCTGCAATACCCTGTACACTTGATATGGTAATGGTATATACTGTAGAACAGTACTATAAAAACCATCTGAGTGGAGTAGAAGGTATGGAGGTGAAGACAGACCTGTTTTCTAGTCGGAATGTTCTTATTACAGATGCCACTGTGAAGCGGCTTAGATGTGGGTGGACTCTCTGCCCAGCTTCCCTCATAGTCAGGCCGTGGTTGATGACATGGTCCACCAAAGTTGCTCTTATATCATCAGAAATATGGGTCCGTGCATGGCCTCTTTGACCTCCTCCTCCTCTTCCTCTTGCTCTCCCTCCATCCATGCTTGCAAAGTTCTTGAATTGGCTAAACTGAGGGCTTTTTGTGGTTGGCTAATTGGTGTTCAGTTTTGCAAGTAAGTGCCTTCAGGTGTGTATTTGAGTGGTTGCAATTACCCGATGTGTTTTGTATTTTGGATACATGTGTTTTCCAAATGGCACCCTGAAATTTCATTTTTGAACGAAGTGTCTTATGTATGAAATAGAGTGTAGCATGCAGGACCATGTGTGTTGCATAAAGGAGTAAGTGTGTTGCATAATTGCAACCAGAGTGCAAAGCAGCACTTTTGTTTAAGGTATGGGTACATGTGTTTGGGGTATGGTAACAAAAGCTTCAAGTTGTGTTACTTTAGTCTAAGCATGGGTTTGTAGTGTTCAAGCAACGGGCAAAAACTGTAATAGATCTTTGGTTTCTGATTTTCACAGAAATCTAAATTAACAGAAATAAAGCTTGAACTATTTTGCTTTATGTGTTATGACTATAGCCCTGAATATGAAATTTTACATTTTTTGAAGTAGTTTGCAGAAAAAAAGAGCTTTCAAAATAAAACAATTTTTGTGAGATGCGCTAGTATTTATCACTAATCAAAAGAAAAGAAAACTAGTAAAATGAAATTAAGAAATGCATCTTTACCCTTGTGATTTGGGTACCCTTTCAAAACACATAAAATTGATAATTAAATAAAGTATATTAGGTGGGAAAAAATAAGATGTGCAGCTGATTGTTTGTATGTGTGTGTGTGTGTGTGTGTGTGTGTGTGTGCCTGTCTGTGTGTGTGTGTGTGTGTGTGTGTGTGTGTGTGTGTGTGTGTGTGTGTGTGTGTCTGTCTGTCTACGTAAAGAGACATTAAAGCCAAGACTGGATAAAATACCAGCTTTCAGGACTAAATGTTCTGTGAGACTTTTGTGCAGCCACTTAAAAAGCTAAATTTAAAGTGATCTGCTGTCTTTTAAAATTCAGGCAATTTTAAGATGAAATCTAAAATTAATAAGGTTTGGCCATATTTAAGGTTATAAGGTTTCTGTCTAAAGCTGTCAATCTCAGAATCTCTTATTTCTCTGGCATGACAGCAAACGCTGACAACCTCCAGCACAGACAAAGAGGTTTCTATAACAAGCACTCACCCAAAGTGGAAATATTTTTCCTTTTCAGTCAAGAGGAGAGAGGGTTGCCTTTCCCATCTGATAATAACAAGGGTTTGACACAATGATGCTAACCAGGTTAGCATTTCTATCCAACAATTTCACTTTTGTATCTGGCAGACAAAAGCAGTGAAGACTTGAACCATATGTGCAATGTGGATGGTCCAAAGCACGCTTTCACTCTTTTTTTGTATGTCCATGTACAACAGTTGTAAAATCCATGGGCACACAGAGCACAAGATACCTGTACTGTGAGGTGTGCAGAGTGTTTAATCCCACATCCTTCAAAACCACAGTGCTCTACAATGGTTCAGTCAAGGACAAGTCACTTAAGCAATGCTTTAATCAAAGGAAAAATGCACTCAATTTAAGGAACAATGTGTGTGTGTTTTTTTTTACTTTTTTTTAAAAATACGCAGTTTTAATGTATCATCATTCTGTGTCCATCTGTCGAGACCTTCTGTTTGATGAGGTTGTAATTGAAAACACACAAAGCGATGATATTTTGAAGTGACAAAGTGACCCTGATAGGTTTCTGGGGTTTGATTGGGTTTACAGTCAGGAGGAAAAACTCAAACTGATTATGCGTTGCAATCACATGGATTATTATGATAATCCAGATGCAAGCTATTGTTTTTGGGCAAGAATAATATAATGCATGATGTTGTCAGATTGCAGCATGAGAAAAAAAAAGAAGCAAAGGTCACATGAGGACGAAATACATCACTTTGATAGGACATGGGAAGCCTACACTCACCAGGGACTTTATTAGGTATATTGCATAAACTTAATGCATTGTGGAATGTAAATATGGTCAAATACACCTGCTGTAGTTCAAACTGAGCACCACAATAGCAAAGAAAAGTTTTGTAGTGATTTTGAACACAGCACAGTTTTTAGTGCCAGGCGTGCTTGGTCGGAGTATTTCAGAAACTGTCCAAAAAAGGACAGTGGCAGTTCACTGGTTTTTGTTGGAGAATGGCCATACTGCTTCCAGCTGATAGTAAGGCAACAGTAATTCAAATAACGATTCATTACTTCAAAAGTATGCAGAAATTACAGTTTTTTACAGTCGCTAACAAGCGTTTGTCCAAACAGTTGTCACATTTGCAAAACTCTAAACACAATTAGCACAGCATCGGTCTGTTGTGGCCATACCATTCACACATTTCATGTCGTGTTCACCCAATATGCAGTCAGTGAACACATTTCCACAATGCTTACATTTTCTTAACAGACAAGCTATACCTCCCAACAAAATTATGGACTGTTTTTGTAGTATTTACGAATGTTAACACACAACATCCCACAATAGCAAAAACAATATTCCAAACCGTAGATACAGTATAAAAACCTCTGCTTCTGCAATGATATCAGTACAAAAACAATATCAATATCAAAAATATATATCAGCTGATAATAAACAAACAATTGAATAATTGACACACAGCTGATTTATGTTGGGTAAATTGGGCCAACGACAGCTTCTTCCATTCTGGCTTAGACTCAGTGGGGTTTATAAGGCAAGACCTTGAGGAGTGATGTTTTTGGAAACAAAAAAAAGACAAACACTGTAATGTCTGGTCGAGGAAGAGTAAGAGCAAGGGGCCCAGGGAGAAGAGCAGGCCCAAGGAGAGGGCAAGGTAGAGGTGTAAGAATGCGTGGTGGTGGCATTCCAAGGGCTGCAAGAACAGTAGTCAGTGATGAAATTCGTGCCACTATCATTGACCATGTAATCAACCATGGTCTTTCACTAAGAGAGGCTGGTGAAAGAGTGCAGCCCAATTTGAGGCGGTCAACGGTTGCCTCCATTATACGCATCTTTCAACAAACCAACAGGTAAGTATTGCATTTTACATGGATTGTTTCTATTCTCACTTGACATGTCAATATGGTCATACAGTTGAATTTTTTGTCTTTCTAAAGAATGCAATGTCTTCCACCCTCTGGGGGAAGAGGAAAGCTCCTCAGTAATGATCAGGAGCTTGCCATTGTAGAAATGGTTACTGCAAATAATGCAATAAAACTGCGTGAAATTCAAACTAGAATTGTGGCGGACCATGAGATATTTGACAATATCGATAGAATCAGCCTCACAACCATTACGCGGACATTGTCCAAACACAGAGTGCGGATGAAGCAGCTCTACGCTGTTCCCTTTGAGAGGAACAGTGAGAGGGTCAAGGAGCTACGACGACAATATGTCCAGGTATAGTGTATATTCAATCCAATGTCCAGTTCTATAAGCTTTGCACTTTGCAAGTAGGTAACCTACACAATACTAGGTTACAGTACAGTATGGTATACAGTAATAACATGACTTACATAAACTTTGTTTCAGAGAGTTATGGAATTGGAGGCCAACCAGGCCCCTCATGAATTCATATACATCGATGAGGCAGGATTCAATCTGGCCAAAAGGCGTCGACGTGGACGAAATATAATTGGAAAAAGGGCCACAGTTGATGTGCCAGGACAGAGAGGGGCAAACATTACCATGTGTGCAGCAATTGCAAATGCAGGATTACTCCTTCACAGATGTCAGGTTGGACCCTATAATACAGAGCGCTTGCTTGCCTTTCTCAATGATCTCCACCAGCGCCTGGTTCCAGAGCAGGGTCAGGAGGGTGAAAACATGAGGACCTTTGTAATTACCTGGGACAATGTGGCTTTCCATCACTCGCAAGCAATAACAACATGGTTTGAAGTCCACCCAAGACTGGTAAGTCTCTTCCTTCCACCCTATTCACCTTTCCTCAACCCCATAGAGGAGTTCTTTTCTGCATGGCGGTGGAAGGTTTATGACCATCAGCCACATGACCAGATGTCCCTCCTTGAAGCCATGGATGCTGGCTCCAGGGACATCACAGTTGACGATTGCCAAGGGTGGATCCGACATACCAGGCGGTTTTATCCCAGGTGCATCGACTTGGCTGACATCAGATGTGATGTTGATGAAAACATGTGGCCTAACCCTGAAGATCGCAGAGATTAGATGCAACTTTTTTGCCTTTTTTTAGCCCCCCTCCCCCCCTTTTTATCTTGGCTTTTTGCTGTTGTTTTTTTGTTCAGAATGCTCTTGTGTGTTTCATGGATATTTTGTTCACTGTAAGCAATACTGTAAAACTTTCTCTGTCCTATCATACCGTGTTTCTACTGTACCTCCTGTGGTAAACAGTAAAGAAACAAAAACTTGTTTGCTTTTTACTGGAATGCTTTTGAATGTGAACATTACTGTACATGTGGACATACAGTTACCAACCAAGACATTTCTGGTGTCAAAATGGTGGATTGCATGTTTCGCATGCAAATACCTGTGAAACTGAAACATAAAAGTCTATGCAGTTTTTGTAATGTCAATAATAGCCAGTATTTTGAAACCTGGTGTACTTTGATTGACTGCATGTACCTTGTGAAGTGAAAACAAGTGTTATTCTTTGACAGACTAATTTCATTTTGAGTCAGATTTATAGTGTTTTTGTACAGTTAGTGTGTGCAGAGAAAGATGTGTTCTAATTTTGAAATGAGGAGTTAGTATATATTTAACAAAGTGTATTTTTGGGAAGGATATTATCCATTTGGCCAATTGTGTTTTGTAGGTGTGGGTCTGTGTTAAGAGTTTAGAAAAAGTATCTGAAGTATGGGTAGGCGCTTGTTAGCGACTGTAAAAAACTGTAATCTCTGAATGCAAAACCCTGAAGTACAGCTGAAGCAGCAGACGACCACACCAGGTGCCACCTTTGTCAGCTAAGGACCAGAAACTAAAGCTACAGTTCAAACAGGTTCACTGAAATTGAATGATAAATGTTTGTCTGGTATGATGAGTCTTTATTTCTGCATCAGAAGGTGGGATCAGAATTTGGCATAAACAAAAAGAAAGCATGGATCCATCCTGCTTTCCATCAGCGGTTCAGGTTGGTAGTGGCAGTATAATCATGTAAGGGATATTTTCATGGCACACTTTGAAAGCTTTAGTACCTGCTGAGTCACACTCTACCCGAGGTTCGTAGCTGACCATGTCCATCCCTTAAGACCACTGTTAATGGGGTGACTGTCGCTCAGCTGGTAGATCTGATCAGAAGGTTGAGGTTTGATCCCTGGCTCCCCCAGTCTATATACTTGCTCTCCAGTGCATCCATCGGAGTATGATTGTGTGCGAATGTTAGTTAGAAAGCCTTTAAAATCATAGAAGAAAGTGCTTGTGTGAATGGTTTAATGTGGCATGTTGTATAAAGTGCTTTGTGTGCTCCAGGAGAGTAGAAAAGCGTTATATGAGAATCATCATCATGACGGCTGCAGCACCGTGTCACAAAGCTTACCGGCAACAACCACTGCTGGAACATTATCTTTTCAGGTTTTTTGTCCCATTCCTGTGAGCACGATATCTGCTGACCATCTCGAGACAATTTGTTCAGATTTGTTCACAGAGACTTGACAGTGAAGCAGATTTTTGTTGGTGAAAGGTTAATGTCACACCAAACTAGAAAATGATATAGTAGTAATGATGTAGTGACCTTTTGTCTATGATGGGTTATGACTGTTGTACCTGTCTTTACAAATCAACCACTTCAAGACAATTTTGGTAAGAATTCCCTATTTAAAGCACAGCGGCTTTAGAAAATATTAACGCAGATGAAACTTTGAAAGCACAGAAAAACAATGCTTTTTCAGTCATAAATGGACAGAGTAAACAAAAGAAAGGAAAAATGTATCAGAAAGACGAACATTTGTAGATTTAGTTTAGTTTGAATTCATTCACACACACAAAAAGAGAGAGAGAAATGAAGGAGAAGCAGAACAAATTATATTCTGATTGGTGCAGCTGTAGAAGGAAGGCATTCTTCCCTTGTTAAGGAGAGGGACATTTCTAAATTGAGGTCTGATAGTTGGATATTGATTGAGCAGCAAACCTTGGACACTGCACCCACAGCTCTCACTTGCTATCTTCTGCTTGAAGTGTTGTCATCCCACTTTATGGAGGAACCTGACCTTCAACTTGCAGAAACATGTAACAAAACCACTGCACTTAGTGAAACAATATGGTGAGTTATTATAGCTGAAAGTAGGAACCTCATAGAAAAATGGGCTGATTCTTTCTCTGAATGTATCCCTTGCTCCTGTGCACAAAAATGAGAACAAGAGTCCATTGAAAGTACATTTGATGGATTTTACATTGAGTATAATGGTCTAATCTGAGTTAAAAGCCATTATGAACCAACTCAACAGACCATTTCAAAACAGGTGGCCAAGGTCAGGCCACAAGTGCATTTACACACAAATACTGTAGTTTTAAATAAAATACTTTTTGAGAACAGCCTTGCTAAAAAGTAATGCTACATCTACTATTATCAAATAGGATCAAGCATTCAAGTGAAGACTTTTCTTAAGTTCATGAGACCCTGAAAAAGATTCTTAAGAGGTAAATTTAATAATTTATGGCATAGTCTAAGGTGTTTGCACAGGACTGCATTATGCATTATTTGAAAAGCTTTCTAATATTTGTAGATTTATTGCCTTATTCCTGTCTGTTAATGGGTGACATCATTATTAAACACTTGGTAGAATTGCAACCTTGAAGCTTAACAGACGTTTTCTGAATTTTCATTCCATGAAATTAGCTGGAAATTCTCAGTGAGTTAGCAATGAACTAATACATTTACAGTTTTTTCTGATTGCTTAAGCACATTTTTTGTAACTATTGGCTAATTTTGCAAAACTCTTCACACAAATAAGAAAACCTGTCACCTAATAATCAAAAATTGTAGTTCTCTTGCAAAAGCAAACACAGCTAGATTAACTCTTCACACCTTCGTAAAAATGGTGTTTCCGTATCAAACAGTACACACAAGCCATCATCTACTAAGCACACAATGCGCCAACTGCACACTGATGGTATGAATACAAAACACATCTGGCTTTTGCTTTCTCTGTGCACAAGGTAGGCTATGTCAGTTTGAGCTACTTCTGTCATAGATCCATAAGCATAGAGGGATCCAAACTTCAAGTACTGGTGTTTATTCACACACATCAAAACAAACACAAGTGTTCATTTCCAAGTATAGGATTATTTGCAATCGCTATAATGACTATATGGGTTACTTGGTCTGCAGTGAACATGCTTCCTCTGCCCCAGCATCTGGTCATCTAGCAATTCTGTAAAGTAACAATTTCAGTATTTTTACATCAATGGTATTGGTGTGTTTCTCATTGGCATATGGCAGTGCTACAAATCTTTGTGCGAAGTGACTGTACTAACCGATTCTCATTTCAAGATGTCCTTATGGTACTTGCTACAGTGTAGCGGCTCGAGTTAGGCTGGACCCGTTGGCCAGCTACCCTCAGGGTCATTCCACGGTTGATTACATGGTCCACTATTGTAGCTCTGATGTCATCAGCAATTCTATTTCTTACTCTTCCTACCCTTCCTCTCCCCCCTCCTCATCTTCCTCTCCCTCCTCCTCGTCTTCCTCTTGCTCCTCCTTGTCCTTGTCGTCCTCTTCATCCTACTTCTTCACCTCCACGTCCTCTTCCTCGGCCTCCTCTACTTCTCACTCTTTCTGCTCCCTCCATTGTACTCCGCACACACAGCTTACCTGTATTATAGTGCTTAGGCTGATTGCAAAGTGAACTAATTATCTAAAAAAGTTTTCACATGTGAAAGTGTGCCAGACAGTTGGCAAATTAGTGTTAATGATAGCCATACATGTGTATACTTTTGCTAGGAGTGTGTTGGAAATTTGGTAATTGAGTGTTGTGCAGTGAATTGTGCCTACAGTTTTGCAAAATGTGTGTTACAAAATTGCAAACTGAGTGCAAAGCAGTTTTTGTGCTTTTAGTTTTGCAAACTCAGTGAGTGGTTTTGCTATAAGTCTGAATAGTTTTAGAGATTGTGCTACAGGAATCACAGTTAGGGTTTAAGCATTCAGAAAAAACTGTAACACATTCTAGTTTTAGTATCATTGAATATGCTCAAATCTGAGACTCTCTGTTGGCTCTCCTTGTTAATCTTTTTCTTTTATTTATTTATCTTATTTTATTTTATTATTCGTGTTATCATGCGTGTGGATATTATGCTGGAGTGGACAGGAATGGGAGATGGGAGAAGAAAGCGGAGGAATAGAACATGAAAAGGGACAGAAAGAAAGAGAGAAAAGAAGAGGGGCGATGGGAAAAAGTCAACGATGAAGCAAGCAGACGTGCTGGGCCTCCAACTGCTGCATCTGTAACAAAACACACTCAAAGGATGCAAAGCACCTGAAAGACAAAACAAAGTGAGGTACACAAGCAAACATACGATTTTTCTGTTTGAACGTGTAAGAGAGAAAGCGAGAGAGAGGATGTGAGTTTCTGCGTATGAGCATTTGTCATTAAATATGGTTGAAAATGAAGGTGATAGACTGCAACAACAATGCGCCCGCAAGAGCCAAGGACGGACGGTTAAGATCCAGGAGAAGCCAGTCGACCATGGCGCCCCAAAAGTGCTGAAGACCCGAGGTCACACATCCCAATCACAGCTGTGCGTCCAGCCTAGCCGAGGCAAGAGGGAGGGCCAGATGGGAGTGCTCACAGCCAAGGGCGGGAGTGCCAGGGGAGCACGCAGCCACTCCAACACGAGCTGAGGACGGGACCCCAGACCACAGCGCCATAAGAACCGCCTGACACCTGGTGGAGCCCCCATCACGTGACAAGGAGGTCAAAGCCACCACAAACCCCAAGGGAGCAAAATGCGGTTTTTAAATGATGATTTAGTTTATTAAAGAAAAATATTATTCTAATCTACCTGTGATAAGTAATTTTCCCCTAAGCTTGCTAACAGGGGTTAATAACTTAATCCTTGTTAGAAATACCATCAAGTTTTTGTGAGAACTGCCAATGAATCTTTCACTGTGGAGGAATTTTGTCTCCCTCTTCTTTGCAGAATCCCTTTAATTCAGCCACATTAGAGACTTTTCAAGCCTGAACAGCCTGTTTAAGGCAATGCCAAAGTATTTCAATCAGCTTTGACTCCTGTCATGGTCCTGGGCCATGTGGGCCCAGTATTCTTAGTTTTCATGTATTTTTGTATTTTGTTCTTTATTTAGGCCATGCTTCCTGGGTTGATCTGTTACGTTGTTCCTTATGTGTTTTCCCTTCGTGACTCTTACCCCCTGTGTGCCCCTCTGTGTATTTATGAGCCCTCGTCTCTCTTTGTGCTTTATTCTATGTTTTCCCCAGCCCGTTATGTCTGCGTTCTCCCCGTGCTCTCTCTCCTCCTGTTTGAACCTCTGTGTACTTCCTGCTTTACTTTGCCCATCTCCCATCAGTGTTACGTTCACTCCTGCCGTGTCTTGTTATGATTATCAGTGTCACCTGTGTTCCCCGTGTGCATCCACTTCCCCTGATCTTCCCTCATGTGTATTTAGTCTCTGTGTTTCGTACAGTCTGTGTCGCGTCGTCTGTGTTCTCACCTCCATGTTTTCACGGTCAGTCCTTGCAGTGATCATCATAGTCTGAGTTTTCTTAGTTTGTCGCAGTATTAGTTTTCCCAGTTTAGTTATAGTCTAGTCACGCCATCCCTGCTTTGTTTGTGCACTTTGTCTTCAGCCATAATAAAGGCTCGCTTTCTGTTAAGTCCACTCCCGTCTACTCACTTGTGTATGCACCTGGGTCCATCACACACACCACCGCACGGCCTGTCTCTGCAGACCGTGACAGTACGACGCGACCATGCCGGACCCAGCGTCACAAGACCAGGAGATCATTCGGACAGTGGAGTCGCTATGCGGCGGTTGGCTGCAGTGTTCCGGGGAGGAGGAACGGGTTGAGCTAGCCCGCCAAGCCGGAGTATGCGTGTCCGCATTCCCCTGGTTATGGGAGGCGCTGCATCCCCTCATCATAGACTTTCTCGCCTCCACTCTTCAACTCCGCCCGCGACAGCAGCTGCCCGGTAAGCGTGAGCCGTCGCCTGAGCCATGCTGTAGCTCTGTTTCCCCGCTGCCTCGTGAGCCTGAAGCGGTCAGAATCGGTACGGTGTGGCTCACCGCCGACACACCCTCGGCTCACGCTCCATCGGCTTCCGCTTCCTCGCCATCGCCTGACTGCACTACGCGGCTCAAGGAGATGCCAGCTGCTATTGACTTTGGTGAGGAGGAGCGGCAGCAGGTATTACGGGCGTATCGCGAGGACGAGCTCCGCTGGAAGCCCTGGCTCATCCCCGAGGAGGAGTTCTCGCCAACTTCCCCACCTCGCACCTGCCGCCCGCCCTCGCCGCCCCGATCGGACTACTCGTCCCCTGCTGTCTTTCTAGCACGGATGTGGTTGGAGGACGAGGAGCCGGTCGCCAGGGACAGTCAGGCTTTGTCCACAGCCGCTTCAAGGGGAAAGCGGCGTTCTCGCCGCCATCGCGCACTGCTACGTCCTGTCTCGCCCTCCACGAAGCGTCCCGCGGACGCTGTGGGGGTCCTGGACGTCGATCACGAGGGGCAGCAGCACGCCGCAGGCGCACAGCTAGTGGAAGAGTTCGGGAGGGAGCCGTGGCTCGCTCCTGATCATGACGAGCGCTCTTTCCGGGGAACTCGACTGGCTCTTGGGGGTCCCCGGAGTTGCCAGGGACTTCCACCGCTCACCCCGCCCGCTTCCACGGATAGAAAGAAGCGGCACTCTCGCCGCCGGCGCTCTGAGCCCCACCCTAAGGAGGTCCCTCAGTTAATGCCATCTGAGGCTTTAACTCCCATCAGCCATCCAGCCGTGAGTACCCCTGACTCAGTTTCTGACGTCGTATCTAGCCCCTTAGCCAAAGACCTCAAGTCAAAGGGATTTTCTGAGGTAACTAGTGATGAGGACGTTACGTCTCACACAGTGAGCCTGCAATCGGTGGGTTTTTCTGGAATAATGAAAGATGCTGGGAGTAAGGGGTCAGACTCAAAGTATTCTGTATCAGACGACTTTCGATTTAATGTGTTGACATCCTTAGCGAGCAGTCCTAGTTGTGTGGGTGATCAAGAATTAAATCCTATTACCTCTGACAATTTAACGATTACCAAGCCACCTCATGCCAGGTTTGAAACTTTGCGTGAACCATCTACCGAGTCTGAAGAGAGACTGCCTAGCTTTCCTCAAGGAGCAACTACAGACTGTTTGTACTGTGCTGAAGTCTCTGAAGAGGTGGGGGCAGCAGCTGTCCAGTCAGCACCCGTCCTAGTTTTGCCCCAGACTCCTCTTATAACGGAGGTGAGTGACTGTGCTTTTTCATCTCATGAACCTGATATAGTGGAGTGTACTGGGTTGCCCTTTTGTGGGCCCAGCTATGAAGAAACTGGTGCCAAAGACTGCTCTACCATTAATCATGATTTCATAGACACCCATGCTGTGACTGACCTAACTCTAGTTACGAATGAGGGCCAGTCAGAGCAGTGTTGTGATAATGAAAGGACTGTGTGTAACTGTTTTGAAAAACCACACAACGAAACCACAGACAACGTTCTTGGCCCTGTAGAATCCAGGACTTTTTCTAGTGTTGCTCCCATAGCCGCACCACATGGAGCAAAGGTTCATGAGACAGCGAAAGGGATTCACACGTCGACTGTACAGTCTGCTTCTGAGCCTGCTAGGAATGGCGTGAGCTTTCTCTCCGCCTCAGACTGTTATCTACTGCAGCAAACTCGTACAGCCGAGACGGAGTGTTACCCCCGCGTGCAGATCGTAGTGGAGTCTAGTTCCGTATTCCCTGATGGTGGGATTGCAGACAGTGCTCAAGACCAAATGCACAGGAACGTGAGCTCTGATGCTACTGCTTCTCGGTCGCAGACTGTTAGGCCAGCCATAAGCATGCCTGCCTCTTTATGTGACTCTGAATCCAGCTACGGACTTATGTGCAACCCTACCATGAACTATTGTGTTGACAATACCGACAGGGAGTTGGCATCTACTACTCGAGTTACCGAAAGTGTTCATGACCTGAGAAATTATGTTTTCAAAGCTTGTCATGCTAACAGTGTTCTATGTGCTGCCTCACCAGTCGCTTCTGAGCTTAAGACTCTCCCCAGGGCCTCCTCAGATGCCACGTCAGCTGGAGGGTCCGAGGGGCCCGTTCAGCCTCCCGTCTCCGCTGGAGGGTCCGAGGGGCCCGTTCAGCCTCCCGTCTCCGCTGGAGGGTCCGAGGGGCCCGTTCAGCCTCATGCCACGTCAGCTGGGGGGCCCGAGGAGCCCGTCCAGTCCCACGCCACGTCAGCTGGAGGGTCCGAGGGGCCCGTTCAGCCGCCTGTCTCCGCTGGAGGGTCCGAGGGGCCCGTTCAGCCGCCTGTCTCCGCTGGAGGGTCCGAGGGGCCCGTTCAGCCTCACGCCACGTCAGCTGGGGGGCCCGAGGAGCCCGTCCAGTCCCACGCCACGTCAGCTGGAGGGTCCGAGGGGCCCGTTCAGCCGCCTGTCTCCGCTGGAGGGTCCGAGGGGCCCGTTCAGCCGCCTGTCTCCGCTGGAGGGTCCGAGGGGCCCGTTCAGCCGCCCGCCACGTCAGCTGGAGGGCCCGAGGAGCCCGTCCAGCACCATGCCACGTCAGCTGGGGGGCCCGAGGAGCCCGTCCAGCACCATGCCACGTCAGCTGGAGGGCCCGAGCCGCCCATCCAGCCACCTTCTGCTTCTGCTACGCCTGGTCCAGCCTCCGCCTCTGCTTCGCCTGCTGCAGCTCCAGCCTGTGCTTCGCCTGCTGCAGCCCCAGAGTCGTCGCCTGGCCCAGCCCCAGAGTCGTCGCCTGGCCCAGCCCCAGAGTCGTCGCCTGGCCCCGCCTCAGCCTGTGCTTCGTCTGGCCCCGCCTCAGCCTGTGCTTCGTCTGGTCCCGCCTTGACTGGTCCCGCCTCGACTGGTCCTGTGCCCACCGGGCCTCGGCCAGTACGCCTGACACTGGAGAGCCGCCGCTGCCTCCCGCGCGGCCGGCCCCCTGAACTGCTCCGCCGCCGCCGCTGCCTTCCGCGCGGCCGGCCCCCTGAACTGCTCCGCCGCCGCCGCTGCCTTCCGCGCGGCCGGCCTCCGGATCTGTTCTGTCACCGTGGCCACCTTTCCCGTGGCCGGCCTCCGGAACAGTTGGACTGGACTTTTGTGTTGTCGCCTCTCGGGTTGGCCTTCGGGCCTCTTTGGACATTCGCCTTCCTGTTCTGGACTCTTTTGTGTATTTGTGGACTCAGTTTTGTTCTCGTGCTCCTTGTTTTTGGTTCGTTTTGTTCCCTCCGTCCTGGTCCCCCGCCTCCCGCCCTGGGTGGGGTGTTTTCTGTTTCGCTTGTGTTTTGTTTCTCGGGTTTGGGCTGTCGGGAGCCAGCCCTTTCGGGGGGGGTGGTGTCATGGTCCTGGGCCATGTGGGCCCAGTATTCTTAGTTTTCATGTATTTTTGTATTTTGTTCTTTATTTAGGCCATGCTTCCTGGGTTGATCTGTTACGTTGTTCCTTATGTGTTTTCCCTTCGTGACTCTTACCCCCTGTGTGCCCCTCTGTGTATTTATGAGCCCTCGTCTCTCTTTGTGCTTTATTCTATGTTTTCCCCAGCCCGTTATGTCTGCGTTCTCCCCGTGCTCTCTCTCCTCCTGTTTGAACCTCTGTGTACTTCCTGCTTTACTTTGCCCATCTCCCATCAGTGTTACGTTCACTCCTGCCGTGTCTTGTTATGATTATCAGTGTCACCTGTGTTCCCCGTGTGCATCCACTTCCCCTGATCTTCCCTCATGTGTATTTAGTCTCTGTGTTTCGTACAGTCTGTGTCGCGTCGTCTGTGTTCTCACCTCCATGTTTTCACGGTCAGTCCTTGCAGTGATCATCATAGTCTGAGTTTTCTTAGTTTGTCGCAGTATTAGTTTTCCCAGTTTAGTTATAGTCTAGTCACGCCATCCCTGCTTTGTTTGTGCACTTTGTCTTCAGCCATAATAAAGGCTCGCTTTCTGTTAAGTCCACTCCCGTCTACTCACTTGTGTATGCACCTGGGTCCATCACACACACCACCGCACGGCCTGTCTCTGCAGACCGTGACAACTCCAGACTTTCAAAAAAGGTGAGCAGAGCAGAAATGTATGGCTTGGCATTCTCCGAATTCATAGTTCATCAAGTACAGCAAGTCATCCTGAAACAGCAAGGCAGCCCAAGATTATTACTGTTACATTGTGTTCTTTTTGTGAAATGCTGTGTTAGTTGTATGCCAGATGTAATGGGACCCAAAGCTTCAAAATCTTCAACTCTCATCAGTTCACAATATGTTTTTTGGCAAATGTAAGACAAGCCCTTTTGTTCTTTATGGTCAGCTGAGGTTTTCACCTTGAAACTCTCTCATGGAAACCATTTTTATCCAGTGTAATTTTTATTGCTGAATTATAAACACTAACCCCGAGACATGAGGCCCACACATCTTTAGATTTTGTCCTGGGTTATTTCGTGACGTACTGGATGAATTGTTGATCATTTTGGAGTAATTTTGGTAGGCTTGCCTCTGCTGGGAACATTCACTACTGTTCCAAATTTGCTCCACTTGTGGGTAATGGCTCTCACCGTTTTTTGGTGGAGTCCCAAAGCCTTGGAAATCGCTTTGTAATCCTTTTAAGACTGAGAGATGTCAATTACATTTTCACATAGGGTTTAGAAAGCAATTTTGCTTTAAAGTAAATCCTTATTTTAAAACTGCATTTTGTTTAGTTTGATTGGCTTAATTGTAGGCTTAATTTAGAATAATTTCAGCAATAAATCAGAGGATCTCATCTGGACGACCAACTGGTCAAGAAGGCTCACCAGCGCCTCTTCTTCTTGAGGACTCTGAGGAAGAACCACCTGTCCTCAGACATCCTGGTGAACTTCTATCGCTGCACCATTGAGAGCATCCTGACCAACTGTATAACAGTCTGGTACGGGAACTGCTCTGCCTCGGACCGGAAGGCGTTGCAGAGGGTTGTGAAAACTGCCCAATGCATCGCCGGAGCACCACTTCCTGCCATAAAGGACATCTACAGGAAGTGGTGTCTGAAAAGGGCTGGGAAAATCATCAGAGACCCCAGTCACCCATCACATGGACTCTTCACCCTCCTGCCCTCTGGGAGGCGCTACAGGAGCCTCCGGACTAAGACCACCAGGTACTGGAACAGCTTCTTCCCCACAGCTGTCAGACTCCTGAACTCTGCCTCCTGACATCTGACCCACGTTAACACATGGACTGAACATACACACACCCACAATGGACAACTGTACCCTCAAACACACAATAATAACATGGACTGAACCACCACTCACAACCACTAGCACTTTATATAGCCTCTTAACTGCACTACTGTATAGTTCTGTGTAAATAATCATACGATAATTTTTAATTCTATAACTGTTTACAACTTGCATAGTTCCCATTTCTGTATAGCTGTATATCTCATATTTCTGTAAAGTTATTTATTTCATATTCTGTATAGTTTTTCATATTTATATCCTGTTCATAGCCTGTACTCACTACAGCCTGTACATACTTATAGTTATAGCATATTCATAACATACTTCATACCGTGTACATTATAACATACCATAATAGACCAATTTCTGTAATATACTTACATATCTATATTATTGCTAATATATATTGTAATATATCTATATCATGGCTAAAGAAACTGCATTTTGTTGCCCCGTACCTGTGACATGTGCAATGACAATAAAGTTGAATTCTATTCTATTCTATTCTAAATACAATGTAGTGATTTTATGATTCAAATTTTAAAGTATTTAAATTCCATGAAAACACGTTTGAAACAGTCTGACTTATTGTGCAGAATAGAATTGCAACCACTGATCATAATGAGAGGAATAAAAGCTCATTCTGCAGTACAAGTGTCTCAAAGTACCTACTAGTGTCTCATAAATTCTATACTTGTTTGAGTGGGGTTTTCAGTTGTATCATTTTATTACCCATCAAGGCTAACTATGCAAATACTTGGAATGTTTTAGGCCAATGTCAAGCTCTATCACGTATAAAAAATTGTTTTCATTTTCCTTGCATGTGTGCATTCAATTAAATTATAATTTCTTCTCAATAGATTGTTAGTACCTGACCTTTGGAGAAGGCAAAACAAATATGAGTGTAAAAACATGACTTTACTCTCTCAATAGTAATACTGAGAACTGTAGAGGTGCTCCTCATTCCCATGAACCATTTGCCCCATTAGAATTACTCAAATTGTATCATGATATGTGTTGGTCATTCATTATATGGGCTATTCAATGTGAATCAGCCACAAACACTGAACAGTTTATTATATTTGTAGATGTCATCATCTGGGGCTCTATTTTAGTTCACGTCCTTGACACGGACATATTGGCTTCAACCTTTCATCCATTTCTCCTCACTTTCTTTTCACATGCAGCACAAACGCCGTCCTTTGTCTGTGATATCCGCTCCCATTGTTGGCTCAGGTGAAATTGGAGAGACGAGGCAGTTTGTTTTAAGGGTAACGCTTCCTGAGGTTGATGATCAACACCACTCTCTTCAGGCCATTAATAGGTACTACACTGACTGCCAATTGCTCTGATTTGGGGGTTCTTTTTCTTCAAGACAACTAAAGTCCAGACAAAAGAAAACACTTATTACAGTTTTTTCTGAATGCTTAAACCCTAACTGTGATTCCTGTAGCACAATCTCTAAAACTATTCAGACTTATAGCAAAACCACTCACTGAGTTTGCAAAACTAAAAGCACAAAAACTGCTTTGCACTCAGTTTGCAATTTTGTAACACACACTTTGCAAAACTGTAGGCACAATTCACTGCACAACACTCAATTACCAAATTTCCAACACACTCCTAGCAAAAGTATACACATGTATGGCTATCATTAACACTAATTTGCCAACTGTCTGGCACACTTTCACATGTGAAAACTTTTTTAGATAATTAGTTCACTTTGCAATCTGCCTAAGCACTATAATACAGGTAAGCTGTGTGTGCGGAGTACAATGGAGGGAGCAGAAAGAGTGAGAAGTAGAGGAGGCCGAGGAAGAGGACGTGGAGGTGAAGAAGTAGGATGAAGAGGACAACAAGGACAAGGAGGAGCAAGAGGAAGACGAGGAGGGGGGAGAGGAAGATGAGGAGGGGGAAGAGGAAGGGTAGGAAGAGTAAGAAATAGAATTGCTGATGACATCAGAGCTACAATAGTGGACCATGTAATCAACTATGGAATGACCCTGAGGGTAGCTGGCCAACGGGTCCAGCCTAACTCGAGCCGCTACACTGTAGCAAGCATCATAAGGACATCTTGAAATGAGAATCGGTTAGTACAGTCACTTCGCACAAAGATTTGTAGCACTGCCATATGCCAATGAGAAACACACCAATACCATTGATGTAAAAATACTGAAATTGTTACTTTACAGAATTGCTAGATGACCAGATGCTGGGGGCAGAGGAAGCATGTTCACTGCAGACCAAGTAACCCATATAGTCATTATAGCGATTGCAAATAATCCTATACTTGGAAATAAACACTTGTGTTTGTTTTGATGTGTGTGAATAAACACCAGTACTTGAAGTTTGGATTCCTCTATGCTTATGGATCTATGACAGAAGTAGCTCAAACTGACATAGCCTACCTTGTGCACAGAGGAAGCAAAAGCCAGATGTGTTTTGTATTCATACCATCAGTGTGCAGTTGGCGCATTGTGTGCTTAGTAGATGATGGCTTGTGTGTACTGTTTGATACGGAAACACCATTTTTACGAAGGTGTGAAGAGTTAATCTAGCTGTGTTTGCTTTTGCAAGAGAACTACAATGTTTTGATTATTGGGTGACAGGTTTTCTTATTTGTGTGAAGAGTTTTGCAAAATTAGCCAATAGTTACAAAAAATGTGCTTAAGCAATCAGAAAAAACTGTAATGCAGCCAGATATAAGATCTATGCCATGAAACAGGCTCTGCATTACAAAGATATGATGGGCAGTGATTAAATAAGCACTGAGGGACATATGCAAAAATAAAAATACAATAATTCAAATATAAACTTTAAAAATATTTGCAAAATGTATTTAGTATAATATATCCCATAATGTAAGGACATTTAGTGCTTTTAATGTAGGGAATTTTTACATACTTATTTGTTACTGAAAATGTTGATGATTAAAATTATACTATGTTTTTTCAATTGTTTTATCAGTGGTGGAGTAAAAAGACCTATTATTTTGCTGAAATGCTATGAGGCAGAAATATAAAGAAGTGTGGTAATCCTATAGATTTACACATTTAATAAATCTAAAATTAATACGGTGGTTTAACCTAATATGCACTATTTAATCAGGATTTGATTGCTTTTTCCTCTATACTGTTGCATGCTGGGCAACAGGTTCAAGGTCTCAACAGATTCAATAAACTGATCTGCAAGGCCAGTAATGTTGTAGGGATGGAGCTGGACTCTCTTAAGGTAATGTCAAAAGGGCGAATGTTGTCCAAGAGCTGTACAATAACTCCCACCCATGACATGCATGGTAGTCACAGGCGAACGCTCAGTGAGAGACTGAGATTACCCAAATATTACTGAACGACACAGGAAATCATTCCTGCCTTTGGATATGTCCCTATAAATGTCCTCCATCTAATGCACAGTACATCCTGCAATAGTTGTACAGTGTGACAGGCAGATGGAGCATGCCGATTCAAAAAACAATTTACAAAATGATGAAAAAAATACTCCATATTTATTAGATTATCTTCTGGAGTGTGTAAATGGGAAAGGAATAGATTACAGAGGAACAAAGTCCATTACAAGATCAGGAAAGGTCTGTCAGAGATGGGATTCAGACTACCCACATGATGTACTGTATGTAATCACAGGCTTTTGTTTGATTTTATATCATTCCTTCATATTTTTATAATCTTTTTTAATTTTTTCTGAATTTTTCTGCTGCAGCTTTGCACCAGACAACAACCAAGTCCAAGTCTGGAGTCCAACTTCTGCAGAAGCCCTGATGAGTTAAGTGATGGACCCTGGTGTTACACCACTGACCCCAACACCCGTTGGGAGTACTGTGACATATCCAGCTGCACTGGTAGCATTCATAAATCCTTTATCCTTTACTTAATTTTGTTTTATTTCATTTTTATTTAGTCCTAAATTCATGTCTAATTATCCTCTGGCAACTCTTTCACTTTCCACCATCCTCATTTACTGTCTAAAACATTTAAAGTGGCTAATCAGTAAAATGTAGACACTATACAGTATTCTGAAAATGTTTTGGTTCTGGAACAACATTAGATATTTTGTATGTCATGACATATCAGAGACATCAGTGTCTTTTCATAGAGGACTGTATGTATGGACTCCAAGGAACCTCACAGCCATAGCTACCATCCCAGCAGGTAAGTGCAAAATCTTTGTGAGATATATTGAGCCTGTTCTGGATCTTCAAGACATTTTCCAGAAGTTAAGCTAAAGTGTAAATACTTCTTGTGATATTCTTGGTTAGACTCTTAGAAATTATCAGGGAGGAAGGATGTGGGTACGTGTTGAACTGTAAACAGCAGAACATAAAAACCTCAAACTGTTTTTCCCTTACTTGTGTACATGTTTTCTTGTTATAGGCTGGTCAACCATGAACTAGCCCTGTAACAGGCACGTCTGTATTTTTACCACTGGGGGGGCAACAGTTTACTCTATTAAACTTCTGTATATGGTTATTTACAGTTTTAATTATCTTGAGGAGAACTCCTGCAGAAACTCAGATAGAGAACCCCGACCATGGTGCTACACCACCAGCCCATCCAAACGATGGGAGTACTGCTCCAAACCGCGCTGCAGTGAGTCACTTTGTTCTTCATTCTGATGCTTGGTATGAGCATTACAAGGTTGTCTAGTCCATGTGTACATGCCTAAATGAGCTGAGTTGCTGCCATGTGATTTGCTCATCTTATTAGCTTTTTGTCTTAATGAAAAGTCGAACAGGCCTACAGTATATATCCGTTTGCTTTTTTTTTTAACCCATAAATCTTTGTGTTGACATGAAGAGAGAAAGTGCTCTCAATTATGGAGACAGCCAAAGGGTTTATTTATGTTTGATGTGTGTTTTACATGTGTGTGGCTGTTAATAAAGTTGGCGCTCTCTAGGGGGCGTGAGCGTTCATCCAAATTGGCCTAAGGCTGATGTGTGTTTATTCCTCCCGAAGTATCGTCTGTGAAGTTTGCCATGCACGTCAGATTTTCCTGCGCATTTTCATATCTCTGCTAACACTTTGGTTAAGTTTCTTATGTTGAGAATCCAAATTTCAACTATTTAACAGTTGCAGTTTTAGGGGACTTCCCTTTACCTCTAGAGGATCAATAAATGCTGGCCCTGCATCACAATCTGTGGAATTGACGCTTTGGGGTCCTTAGGGACTAGTAAAGCGCTATACAAATACAGGCCATTTACCATATTAAAGGTCAATTAAATGAAACTGAATATAGTTTATATATATAAAAAACACCCAGCACGCCCCTGTGGACGGTTTATCCTTCAAGCTCGGGTCCTCTACCAGAGGCCTGGGAGCTTGAGGGTCCTGCGCAGTATCTTAGCTGTTCCCAGGACTGCACTCTTCTGGACAGAGATCTCCGATGTTATTCCCGGGATCTGCTGGAGCCACTCGCCTAGCTTGGGATTCACCGCACCTAGTGCTCCGATTACCACGGGCACCACCGTTACCTTCACCCTCCACATCCTCTCGAGCTCTTCTCCGAGCCCTTGGTATTTCTCCAGCTTCTCATGTTCCTTCTTCCTGATATTGCTGTCATTCGGAACCGCTACATCGATCACTACAGCCGTCTTCTTCTGTTTGTCTACCACCACTATGTCCGGTTGGTTAGCCACCACCATTTTGTCCGTCTGTATCTGGAAGTCCCACAGGATCTTAGCTCGGCCATTCTCCACCACCCTTGGGGGCATCTCCCATTTTGACTTCGGGACTTCCAGGTTATACTCGGCACAGATGTTCCTGTACACTATGCCGGCCACTTGGTTATGGCGTTCCATGTATGCCTTGCCTGCTAGCATCTTGCACCCTGCTGTTATGTGCTGGATTGTCTCTGGGGCATCTTTACACAGCCTGCACCTGGGGTCTTGCCTGGTGTGATAGACCCCAGCCTCTATGGATCTTGTCCTCAGAGCTTGTTCTTGTGCTGTCATGATTAGTGCCTCTGTGCTGTCTTTCAGTCCAGCTTTGTCCAGCCACTGGTAGGATTTCTGGATATCAGCCACCTCCTCTATCTGCCGGTGGTACATACCGTGCAGGGGCCTGTCCTTCCATGATGGCTCCTCGTCTCCCTCCTCTTTCTTGGGTTTCTGCTGCCTGAGGTATTCACTGAGCACTCGGTCAGTTGGGGCCATCTTTCCAATGTATTCTTGGATGTTCATTGTCTCATCCTGGACTGTGGTGCTGACACTCACCAGTCCCCGGCCCCCTTCCTTCCGCTTAGCGTACAGCCTCAGGGTGCTGGACTTGGGGTGAAACCCTCCATGCATGGTAAGGAGCTTTCTTGTCTTTATGTCAGTGGCTTCTATCTCCTCCTTTGGCCAGCCTATTACCCCAGCAGGGTACCTGATCACGGGCAGGGCATACGTGTTGATGGCCTGGATCTTGTTCTTACCATTCAGCTGACTCCTCAGGACTTGCCTGACCCTCTGCAGGTACTTGGTGGTTGCAGCTTTTCTAGCAGCCTCTTCATGGTTCCCATTCGCCTGCAGGATCCCCAGGTACTTGTAACTGTCCTCTATGTCTGCAATGTTGCCTTCTGGTAGTTCAATCCCCTCAGTTCTGACTACCTTCCCTCTCTTTGTTACCATCAGACTACACTTCTCCAGTCCGAACGACATTCCAATGTCATTGCTGTATAGCCTGGTAGTGTGGATCAGTGAATCGATGTCTCGTTCACTCTTGGCATACAGCTTGATGTCATCCATGTACAGGAGGTGGCTGACAACTGCTCTGTTCCGTAGTCGGTATCCGTAGCCAGTCTTGTTAATGATCTCACTGAGGGGGTTCAGGCCTATGCAGAACAGCAGTGGGGACAGAGCATCTCCTTGGTAGATCCCGCACTTGATGGTGACTTGTGCTATGGCTTGGAGTTGGCCTCTAATGTTGTACGCCACATCCCCATTGAGTTCCTGATGAAGGCTCTTAGGGTCCCATTGATCTTGTACAATTCTAGGCATTCCAGTATCCATCTTAGCTGATATGATGCCTGACAGGAGCTTCCATGTAGTACTGAGGCAGGTTATTGGTCGGTAGTTGGAGGGGACTGGTCCCTTCTTGGGGTCCTTGGGGATCAGGACCGTCCGACCTTCAGTTAGCCATTCCGGGTGTCTCTCGTTAACTAGCAGCTGGTTCATTTGTGCTGCCAGACGCTCGTGGAGTGCAGTCAGCTTCTTTCTTTCTTTTGTTTTTTGTTTTTTTGCCTGTCCCGTTTGGCTCTTTTGCCATCAGAATTGTTGTCTAAAGGCAAAGAAAGATGCCCAACGGATTTACTTTACCAAATTGACCATCCCAGCCTTGCCGTAATGGTCCATTTGATTCACCTTTTATTGTTTATTTTATTTTCACTTACTGAATACGGGACAGACTTGACTGGGGGAAAGAAGGGGAGAAAGAAAGAGGGAAAGAGAAACAGCTGAGAAGAGGGACGGGGGAGAAGGGCAAAAAACAAAAACCAACAGAATGAGCAGAAAAAAAAAAGAAATAAAAAATGCAGTCTGTGATGGTTACTGGACCCTGTTCAGGGAGGTCGCTGTGGTCTGCCCTCAGATCCACTAGCCACTGAGCATTGCCGTTATCGGTTGCGTCCTTCTCCCATATGCTCTTCCAGTATTGCTCCGTCTCCAGCCTTGGTGGTGCTGTTCTCTTATTATTATTGTTCCCTTGCCACTGAGAGTACACCTTTGCTGGTTCTGTGGAGAACAGCTGGTTTATTCTCCTGCCTTCTATCTCTCTGGTGTACCTCCTCAAGCGGCTGGCCAAGGCTGTGAGTCTTTGCTTGGCAGTTTCCAGTCCTGTATGGACAGCTTGCTGTATTTCTTATGCACCTTCTTTGTCGCACCTTTCTGCAACTCCGTTAGTTGGCTAACCTCCCTCCGTGCTACTTTGATCTTGCCCTCTAGCCTCCTTCTCCATGGAGGGTACTGCCCCTTGTGGCTGTTCAACTTGTAGCCAAGCATCTCACTGATCACTGCTGCCGTATTGTAGATCAGCTTGTTAGTGTCGGTAATCGTGGTTGTAGGTATTGTCCGTAGTGCTGTATTAAACTTTAAATAGGGTTTAATGGTCCATAAATATACATCCTTATATGTTTTACACACACACACACACACACACACATATATATATATTTGGGGTGCAACGATATTCGTATCGATATTGAACCGTTCGATACAGTGCTTTCGGTTCGGTACGCATATGTATCGAACAATACAACATTTGTAATTTATTTTATCAATTTTCCTTCTGACGATGCTGTCTGTGTTGAGCGCTCATTGAATCTGTGTTCGACTACTCCGCCTAGGCTGCACTGTCGAGCGCAGATCCACTGAGCGCTCAACACAGACAGCATAGTCAGGAGGAAGAGCGCAGGGCAAGCTAGCGAGACAGAAGTTAAGCTCTACTTGCAACAGGCAAATTGAACCTCATTCAGATCTGGCGTTTGGAATTATTTTGGTTTTCATGTGACGTATGACCCTGAAGGTAAGCGAGTCATGGACTAAAGTAAAACAGTATGTTGGATGTGCCATGCAATGCTCAATTACATTGGTGTGAACTAGTGTGTTAGCGCAGTTAGCTCGTTAACGTGTTGGCCGTCTAGCCCCATGCACGGAGCAATCGGCGGTAGCTCGTTAACGGAGATTTGCCGTGTTGTGGCGTTAAGGTCATTTCAACGAGATTAACCTGAAAGCACTAGTGGGAACACAACAAATATGACTGCACATTTACGCCGACATCATCCTAGTGCAAAGACAAGTGGAAGCAGACAAAAAAAAGCAAGCATGCTACTAACTTTAGCCGAGTCATTTAGACAGCTGTTAGCACATGATTCTCCTTATGCTGCTGAGAATATAGCCCAGAAGAAGCGGATAGTATAGCTTTTATTTTGGAAAGAGCCGTTTCTCTGTAATAAACTCTCTTTTCCAAAGATGAGTGATTCCTCAATCAGATACAGGGCTTGCAATATCGCTAGCCCGACGTCCCGGAGCTAGCGATTTTTTCAGTCGGGCTACCAAAATCTATCTCTTCCCTGCCCGTCGGGCTATTGTAGGAAAAATATATGTCAATGCTTTTGCATTCTTTCAGAAATGTAGCTGGGTAATTATGTCATTGGCATCGGTGAGCCACTGTCAATATGTGACATATTGAAGTCGCGTTTGAATTTGCGCTTGTTTTTTTGCTTTCACTTTGCAATCGTGCGAACTGTGTATAGAGAGCGACAGCACTGATCTGTGAGTGATGATAATTTGTGCACCAATTTCTCTGACATCGTCTTATTAATCGTTAGCTTACTATGCAAACATGACAAGTGAAATCTCCCGCAGCAAGCTTAAACACGTGAGAGGTTGATCGCGCAGAGAATCGCTGAGCTTATGCGAGTGCATGTGTAAAAGCATTTCAGTTCTGCTGAGCCAAATAAGACAGGTCAGGGTGAAGAAGTGACAGCCAAAGAAAAGCTTACCACAAAACGGAGAAGTTATGACAAATCAGACTATAAGGCAAAAAGAAAGTGCAGCTTTATGGTTTCATGGACAAAAGAATTTCTGTGGCTGCAATATGATGAGCTAAATAACCAGGGCTGCACATAAGTGGTCCGCAGGTGCGCATTCGCTGTCAAAATAAAAAACACGCACAAGGGTTAGGGTTAAATTTAAAAACTGTACTTTTGAGTTAAAATATATATTTATAATTTTAATAAATGACAAATTAAAAATGCATGAACATTTTTTTGTATCGAAAAAATATCGAACCGTGACACCAAAGTATCGAACCGAACCGAACCGTGAATTTTGTGTATCGTTGCACCCCTAATATATATATATATATATATATATATATATATATATATATATATATGTATATATATATATATATATATATATATATATATATATATATATGTATGTATATATATATATATATATATATATATATATATATATATGAAAAGGATCCACCATAAAAAAAAATTCCTACCATAAAAAGGAATTTACCATAAATTCCTTTTTATGGTAAAACCTGGTAAAATGGTAAGGGTAAAATCTGCAGCTTGTAGCCAAAATACAAGAACCAAGTTACAGTTTTTTTCAATCGCTAACAAGCACCTACCCATACTTCAGATACTTTTTCTAAACTCTTAACACAGACTCACACCTACAAAACACAATTGGCCAAATGGATAATTTTCTTCTCAAAAATACATTTTGTTAAATATATACTAACTCTTCATTTCAAAATAGAACACATCTTTCTCTGCACACACTAACTGTACAAAACACTATAAATCTGACTCAAAATGAAATTAGTCTGTCAAAGAATAACACTTGTTTTCACTTCACAAGGTACATGCAGTCAATCAAAGTACACCAGGTTTCAAAATACTGGCTATTATTGACATTACAAAAACTGCATAGACTTTTATGTTTCAGTTTTACAGGTATTTGCATGCGAAACATGCAATCCACCATTTTGACACCAGAAATGTCTTGGTTGGTAACTGTATGTCCACATGTACAGTAATGTTCACATTCAAAAGCATTCCAGTAAAAAGCAAACAAGTTTTTGTTTCTTTACTGTTTACCACAGGAGGTACAGTAGAAACATGGTATGATAGGACAGAGAAAGTTCTACAGTATTGCTTACAGTGAACAAAATATCCATGAAACACACAAGAGCATTCTGAACAAAAAAACAACAGCAAAAAGCCAAGATCAAAAGGGGGGGAGGGGGGCTAAAAAAAGGCAAAAACTTTGCATCTAATCTCTGCGATCTTCAGGGTTAGGCCACATGTTTTCATCAACATCACATCTGATGTTATCCAAGTCGATGCACCTGGGATAGAATCGCCTGGTATGTCGGATCCACCCTTGGCAATCGTCAACTGTGATGTCCCTGGAGCCAGCATCCATGGCTTCGAGGAGGGACATCTGGTCATGTGGCTGATGGTCATAAACCTTCCACCTCCATGCAGAAAAGAACTCCTCTATGGGGTTGAGGAAAGGTGAATAGGGTGGAAGGAAGAGACTTACCAGTCTTGGGTGGACTTCAAACCATGTTGTTATTGCTTGCGAGTGATGGAAAGCCACATTGTCCCAGGTAATTACAAAGGTCCTCATGTTTTCACCCTCCTGACCCTGCTCTGGAACCAGGCGCTGGTGGAGATCATTGAGAAAGGCAAGCAAGCGCTCTGTATTATAGGGTCCAACCTGACATCTGTGAAGGAGTAATCCTGCATTTGCAATTGCTGCACACATGGTAATGTTTGCCCCTCTCTGTCCTGGCACATCAACTGTGGCCCTTTTTCCAATTACATTTCATCCACGTCGACGCCTTTTGGCCAGATTGAATCCTGCCTCATCGATGTCTATGAATTCATGAGGGGCCTGGTTGGCCTCCAATTCCATAACTCTCTGAAACAAAGTTTATGTAAGTCATGTTATTACTGTATACCATACTGTACTGTAACCTAGTATTGTGTAGGTTACCTACTTGCAAAGTGCAAAGCTTATAGAACTGGACATTGGATTGAATATACACTATACCTGGACATATTGTCGTCGTAGCTCCTTGACCCTCTCACTGTTCCTCTCAAAGGGAACAGCGTAGAGCTGCTTCATCCGCACTCTGTGTTTGGACAATGTCCGCGTAATGGTTGTGAGGCTGATTCTATCGATATTGTCAAATATCTCATGGTCCGCCACAATTCTAGTTTGAATTTCATGCAGTTTTATTGCATTATTTGCAGTAACCATTTCTACAATGGCAAGCTCCTGATCATTACTGTGGAGCTTTCCTCTTCCCCCAGAGGGTGGAAGACATTGCATTCTTTAGAAAGACAAAAAATTCAACATATGCATTACTGTATGACCATATTGACATGTCAAGTGAGAATAGAAACAATCCATGTAAAATGAAATACTTACCTGTTGGTTTGTTGAAAGATGCGTATAATGGAGGCAACCGTTGACCGCCTCAAATTGGGCTGCACTCTTTCACCAGCCTCTCTTAGTGAAAGACCATGGTTGATTACATGGTCAATGATAGTGGCACGAATTTCATCACTGACTACTGTTCTTGCAGCCCTTGGAATGCCACCACCACGCATTCTTACACCTCTACCTTGCCCTCTCCTTGGGCCTGCTCTTCTCCCTGGGCCCCTTGCTCTTACTCTTCCTCGACCAGACATTACAGTGTTTGTCTTTTTTTTGTTTCCAAAAACATCACTCCTCAAGGTCTTGCCTTATAAACCCCACTGAGTCTAAGCCAGAATGGAAGAAGCTGTCGTTGGCCCAATTTACCCAACATAAATCAGCTGTGTGTCAATTATTCAATTGTTTGTTTATTATCAGCTGAGATATATTTTTGATATTGATATTGTTTTTGTACTGATATCATTGCAGAAGCAGAGGTTTTTATACTGTATCTACGGTTTGGAATATTGTTTTTGCTATTGTGGGATGTTGTGTGTTAACATTCGTAAATACTACAAAAACAGTCCATAATTTTGTTGGGAGGTATAGCTTGTCTGTTAAGAAAATGTAAGCATTGTGGAAATGTGTTCACTGACTGCATATTGGGTGAACACGACATGAAATGTAAGAATGGTATGGCCACAACAGACCGATGCTGTGCTAATTGTGTTTAGAGTTTTGCAAATGTGACAACTGTTTGGACAAACGCTTGTTAGCGACTGGAAAAAACTGTAAATGAATATCACCATCTTCCAGCACCTGCTACCTTTGAAAGGCATAAGTAAAAGGAAGTGTAACAATAAGCAATATATTTTATTTCTCTCACCCCAACCGGTCCCTGATCCTGGTTCTGCCGGAGATTTCTTCCTGTTAAAAGGGAGTTTTTCCTTCCCACTGTCACCAAAGTCCTTGCTCATAGGGGGTCATTTGGGTTTTCCTCTGTATTTGTTATTGTAGTGTCTACCTTACAATATGAAGCACCTTGAGGCGACTGTTGTTGTGATTTGGCGCTGTATAAATAAAACTGAATTGAATTGAACAAAATGTTTGTAATAGGGTTTAATGGTCCATAAATATACATCCTTATATGTTTTACATAATATAATAAATATATGTTTGACTTGTTTTTTGTCCTCAGCTACTGAGCCTCCCACCTTCATCCCAGAGATGGATATAGGTGATATAGGCATCACTGATATAGGTGTAGCATACCGGGGAACAATTGCTGTAACTGTGACTAGCAAAACGTGCCAGAGATGGTCATCTCAGACGCCACATAAACACCACCAAATCCCAGAAAATTGCCCTTACAAGTAAGAGTTGTAACCAGACATCAGTGTCCACTCTCTGTGATATTAATGTTGTGAAGAAAATATTAGTGGGTATTTTCAATTTGTAGGTTTGATTAATAGTTTTCAGCTGCAACATGGGAATCACAGGAGAAAAACAAAGATATGATAATAAACCACAAGATTTAGAAACTTTTTTTCCCATAATGAACTCTGTCTATAGTGTTTAAGCCATTAGAAAGCAATGTCAAAGCAAAATCCCTGTAAGAGTTTGACATGAGAAACGTGAAGAATCGCTAAGAGTTATCTCTTGTTAAATGGTAGAACTAAAATAATCCATGAGTTGTTGTTTCAGGGTCTATCCAGTTTATACAAGAGAAGATGTAAAAATTGAGTCAGTACCTTTAAGGTTATGAGGAGTGACTTCATCAGCAGTGGTGTCCTCTATCAGCCTGATATACATTTGTAAAGTCTCTTTTCACCATGTAGTCAACATTTTGGGGAAGTAATTTGTACAACTTAATTTCAATTTAAATAATCCATCAGGTTACTGTAGATTACTAAAACTTCATTAACATGCCTGCATTAAGTTTGTTTTCATGGCCTCATTGCTATGTTTTTCCATGCTCATCTTTGTCAGAGGTCTGGCTGCTAACTACTGTCGTAACCCTGACAATAAGTTGTTCCCCTGATGCTACACAACTGACCCTGACACTGATTGGAAGTTTTGCAACGTGCCACTGTGTGGGGAAGCACCTACTCCAGGTATAATATCAGTCAGCTTGTTTCCTCTTTCTTTTTCACACAAAAATGCATCCAGGAATTTTTTTTCTTTCCTTATCTCCTGCTGCGGATCCTCCAGTGACCCCCGCAGATGAGAAAGATTGCTATGAGGGGAACGGTTCCAGTTATTGGAGTATAACATCAGAGACCATCAGTGCTCCATTGGAAATGAGAACAGCGGGTATTGGAGAAGGGGGCATTTATAGTCTGAGGTCGTAAGGGGCGTGAACGAGGTGTGGTCCCGCTCCTGAAATTCAGATGATATTTTCCACAGAATGATAGATGTACATCTTAACTTGTTATACCAGAAATTAATATTACATTTTAAAAAAAATGTTTAGTAGGTGGATGTTCTGAAGTATCAGGTCTTTTTTTGCAACAGGGACCTCAGAGAGAATCTAAAAAAACATACTAGAAGACAACGTTAGAATAATAGCCACTAATGATTCCCTGATTCCATGATCCCATTCTGCTTTTTAAATATCCTAGGAACCACCGCCAGCAGTCTGAGAGTGAAGTGGTCTGTTGGGGTGATAGAACTAAAGAAGTTACTGAGATGAAAGGTGAAACATCTACAAGAAAAACTTAAAAGAAGTCCAGTCGCACCATCAAATATTCTCGAGAGAATGAATAGCTGTTCCATAAAAGGACGAATATTGCATCGTTCCTTCTGCATCTGATGTTTGACAAATGGATGAATTCCCCTTTCCACTACCCTGGCATAGATTTGGCCTGGGAGGCCCAGGAGTGGGATCTCCCTGTAGTTGGTTTGTTTCAGTTCCTGAAAGCAGACATTTTATCAGCCATTTGGGTTCTTTGTACTGTTTTTTGTTTTGTTTTGTTTTGGCTATTTACTTTGTTTTCTGTGTTATTTGCTGTGTTATTCTATGTTATTTGTGTTAATGCTTTCAGGAACAGAATTTTTTGATTGCGCCAATGGTTTAAAAGTTATGGTAATTTGACCTAAAAGTTTGACTGACAAACGATGGAATGGGGTTTTAACAGGTTAATCATCCCAGTTATCTTGCTCCAGGTGATGAGCGAGTCATCACCGTTGTTTCCAGACTCTGCATCCTCTACAGAAAGCTTATCAGTGGGCTTCCAAAGGTACTTGAAGTATTCCTTCCAGGAAACGATTATATCCTCAGTTGAAGTCAGCTAGCACCTTACCTGCAACTTATAAATAGAACACCACTTTCCCTGCCTGAGTTGCTTTGCTTGACGGTTTGCCAGGATCACTACGAGGCAGACTGAAAGTCTTTTCCCATTGTTTAACCAAACTTACACCCAAGATTTTGCTTAAGCTCCCCCCAGAGCTCTGCTCCACTCAGCCCACAGACTAACCAACCGTGATAGGACTCAGCTTTATGGCTCCATTCACCTCCGATGTCCAATCGGGGACTTCCACCACGACAAGCACCAACCATATCGTAGCTAAAGCTCCTTAGAGCACCCTCAGCAATGGAGGTGCAAAATATGGTCCTCAATAATGATGGCGTGATGAAGCTCCATGAATGTGTTGAATCTTTCCGGCAAATTGCTTCCCCAAAAGGCAGATCACACGATGCCCTGTTTAACAGCTCATTTGGAAGTAATGTCATCTGCTGGTCATTCGATGTACAGCAGGCCTGCTGTGATAATACATGTGGGCTACATACCAGTGGATATGCAAACGTAATTATGTATCAATTACAGAATATCCCAGTGAGATCCTATATAATATAAATATATAAACACATACACACACACCCCTAATTAACCATCCTCTCTGAGACTGATTTAAGATCTTTGTTATTATTGGGCAATAGTATGTCAATTTATTTGCATTTCTGGTAGCTTCATAATGTCCTTAAAATCTCCATTCATGCTCTAGATGATCCTCAGAATCACCTCAGATCCAGGTCGTGCAAAAAACTTATTTCCAGTTTGATTCTGTGAATCAAATAAATAATAAACAAAGAGATGATAGATAAATGAATAAATTGAGTTACGTCTCAAAATAAGAGAATCTAATTTGGTCAATCCAACAATTTTTCTTGTGGCTTACAAGGCTGTAAAATCTTCTCTTTTATTAATTAACACCAATCCAAACTAACTTTCGTGCTTCACTCTTTTTGTGAGAATTCATGATAATAATAATGACTACTTTGCAGTTGAACTGAATTGTGGAACACCAGCTATCAAACCAAAACGCTGCCTTCGTAGTATGGTGGTCAGTGGCTGTGTGTCAAAGCCTCACTCGTGGCCCTGGCAAACTGCCCTCCAGACCAAGTGAGTATATATGTTCAAAGACAACTTTCATTTGTAAAGGACTTTCAATTTCCTCAACAAAATGTGCAGATATTGAGAAATAAAATACTGTAACATGTCACTGCTGATAAACAGTTAATTTAAGTATTTTATTTAAGTGTTTATAGCTTTTACATTCAAACCTATTTACATGTCAATTGTCTGATTTTTCTTTATTTGTCAATTCACTTTTTGCCGATTTTCCCTTTTGTATATGCTGCACATCTTCTGAAATAAATCTCTGTTTCTCTTTCTACCAGTGAAAGAATCGACTGTGGAGGAACTCTGATCCACCCTCAGTGGGTCTTAACGTCTGCTTTGTGCTTGAGGTTAGAATAAAGTCATCGTTAACACCTGAAAATCAAATTCTGCAATTACTCAAAAATTGATTAATTACTCCCTTTGTTTCTACATATTATACACTGCAGCTCCAGTCAGCCTTCAGCCTTGAGGGTAGTGCTGGGTATGCACTCACTTAGAGCCACTGTGCCATCGAGACAAGTGAGGATGCTTGAGAAAATCATGACTGGACCAGATGGATCGAATATTGCTCTGCTCAAACTAGCAACGTCTGTATGGGCCTAATTATCCTAGGTGAAATCAGATTACACACACACCATTGATTTTGTGTGTGTGTGTGTGTGTTTTCAGACCTGCGGTGATAAACAACCAAGTGCAGCTGGCTTGTCTGCCAAAAAAGGACTATATAGTTCCTGGTGGAACAATGTGTTATGTTACTGGATGGGGTAGGACTCAAGGTACATTTGTGTGTGCTCTTGTGCGTCTTTGTAAAAATTCAGAGTTTCAGAGTGAGAAGAAATAAATCAGACTTTTTAGATATACAGTCAGGGAAAAATGATTTGAACCCCAGGCTATTTGGACTGGACTGGTTCCCCACCGTTCTCATTATCCTTGAAACTCCATGAGGTGAGATCTTGCGTGGAGATCCAGACGGAGGGAGATAGGCAGTTATTTTATGGTTCTTCCATTTCCAAATAAATGCACCAACTGTTGTCGCCTTCTGCTTGGCGGTGGTCTTCTAGCCCATCTTTCACTTAACATTGCAACAGTTTAATCAGTTTAATCATTTGCAGAACATTTTTTTGTTAAACAGGTCTTTTTTTCTGACAAAATGTACTTTTGAGAGGCTCAAAAAATACCAGCATGCATTAGATATAAAACACAAAGAGCTGATAACAGCATTATTCATTACGCAAACAATTCCCACAGTAAAGATATCACAATACATTTTATCTAGATGATGAGGAGAATAATTGCAGAGGGCTGTGTCGACAGGTATTGGAGGTGGACGCGTCCTGGAAGAAACTGGTTTCCCTGTGATCGACAACAAGATCTGTAATCGCGACACTGATATAGTTGCAGACCACGAAATATGTCCTGGAAATACAGAGGGAGGAAAAGCAAGCTGCCAGGTATGACAAAGTAAAAGATATAAAAACTGGGCAAAGTTCTATAAAACTGTTTGTGCACTGTTGTCTGCCTCAGTGTGTACTCTGTTTTGATAACAGTTTAGTGACCTGATATTTTTAATAGTTTTCTAGAAAATAGATTTTTTTTTCTGTTATAGATTTTAAATAGATTTTACTATATATACACCAGTAGAAAATAGAAAATAGATTTTTTTTCTGTTATAGATTTTAAATAGATTTTACTATATATACACCAGTTTTTGAAAAAAAAAAAATCCTCGGTGAAATTTAACTCAGTTGTCTCAAATATTACATTTCAGTCAAAATTCAAGGTATATATTTTATTTCATTTCATTTATAACTTGTGACTGTCTAACAGACAAATATTAATATACAGTGACCTCTGGCTGAAAGCTTTAGTTATATTTATGGAAAATATCCCAAAAATAAACTGAAAAGATTAGATCCTTTTCAGATAAAATGGGAGTCAAACTGATGCAGTAAATATTATTTTATTGGAGAGAAAACTGTGCAGTATAATTTACTTAAGATGTTGAAGATATCAGAATATTAAACAGGCTATTGTTTGGATAAGAGGCTGTAACAGGAGAGAGATGATACAGAAACATGACATTCTTATAAAATCAGCTTCATCAGAAACTAACCAAAGCACATGTTTTAAATGTTTGAAATAAAAATGAACTGAACTGAACTGAACATATGACCCGAGCCACGTTAAGTGGCGATATCACTAACGTCACGTAACTTAGCTGAAGGTTAGCTAAATTTAACTTTTTAAGACTTTTCACTATGCTAACATTTGTTCCGCTCAATATATTTATTGAGATAAAAACTCGGTACTTACTTTTAAAAGTTTGTTTCCACTTTGCTTCGACCGTCCGCCATTTTTTACACAAAATTTCCTTCAACCTTTGACTTGCAAAGAATCCTGGGATATGGTCAGCCACGAAGGATACACCCAACTCGTCCTTCACATCTGGAGAAAAGGTAGGGCCCCATTTGGAGGAGGCTTCGAATTTTGACAGCCTTTGTTGCGTCGCTGTGACATAATTGGCCTACAAATGCGGACTCCGAAGGATGCTGCCCCTGAATTTGGACACATACTTTGTCTGTCTTCGTATCACTCTCGCTCCCTCACTCTTTCGTGTCCCCGCTGTCAGGTCATCTGTTGTGTTCACGCCCTGTTTCCAGGTATCCACCCATCCATACCAGGATTTCATTTTCATGTTTAGTTTTTCCACTTTAGGTTTGTTTTGCACCTTTCTAACAGCCACAATGAACAGCTCCCTTTTCGTTAAAATCTAGTTATGTTCCACGCTTCATTTTGTCTGCGTTTGGGTCCGCTCTCCTCTCTCCACACGCAGACTCTGACACTTTCTTAGCTTGCTTTTAGCATCAGTTAACCTAAACACCATCAAAAAGATCTGTGTGAGTAAAATAGTAAAGTATCCACTATCTAATATCTATTTTGTGTTTCCTCCCTGTAGGGTGACAGAGGTGGTCCTCTGGTTTGTTATGAGCAGAACAGATTTGTCCTTCAGGGTGTCACAACATGGGCTGAGTGATGTACGTTGGGCAGGATGCCCAGTGTCTACGCTCGAGTTTCTAAGTTTGTGGACTGGATCGATGCAACCAAAGCCAACTAAAAGCTATCATCTGTAATGTGGTTGTTGAGGATGTCTTAACATCTATACTGTGTTCTGTAACAGCATGGCTCCAGTAAAACTGTGATTCTTCTTCCCTGATTAGCTGTTAACTCCTCCTATATTTAATGTTTTAGCAACTTTGATTTGCATTTTCTGTTAACACTAGAGGGCCATTTCTTTGATGTCCATCAGCGTAAATATTCTCCTCTGCCAAAACCTTTGCTGCAATCTTCTGCCATCTTCCCCGTCCATATCTGACAGAGAATGCTGACTGTTGTGTTGAGCTTCTTTGTTCAATCAAAATTAACCCACTACTTTCTGTAAGATGTAGATATCTACTCCTCTCTGTCCTGTAGCTCTGTTAAATGTGAGCACTGTTTGTAGTCAGTCCTGGAACTGTCATTAAAAAACGTGATGACTGATTTTGAGTTATGTACAATTCCAGTGACGGGTGGATGAAAACTGAATTTCACTGACTTTCGATGTCCAAAGTTAATAATATTTTGTATGAATGGCATAGTCTATTCTTTACTGTAACACCATATAACACCACCTGCACTCTAAAAAATGTTTTGTTGGCTTAACTTAAAAAAATTGAGGTAACAATTTCCACTTAGCTTTTTAAGTTACAAATTTTGCATATTATTAAGTAAATCCAGCAAGAAATTTTTAGGTTTGGCTAACTCAACTGGTTCAACAAACCAACATGATTTACTTTGACCTCTAAAAGCATAATTAAGTTTAAGCAACCTAATATTAATTTAGAATTCCTGGAAATATTGAGTTGACAAATTACATTAGCTGAGTTAATCTAACTTACTTTTTTACATATATCCTACTCACAATTATCCATGCAAACATAGCCATTTAAATTATTCCAACTGATGAAACAGTTTATTGCATAACATTTTTGAAGAAATACACTTCTGTGTCATACAACATAAATCATACATTACAGCAGCCCTTTAATTATAAATGAGTGGGCAAAAACAATGTATTTCAGTACAATTCCTTCACAAACAACCTCAGTAACAAAATAAAATGTAACATGTTTATTAACTGGACAAGGTGTGTTGAATCAGAAGCTAAAACATACCAATTTACTTCGTTTTTCTTACTCCACAATGGTGTCTACAACTTCTGATTAACTGAACACACCAGCCAATCAACAGTGTTTAGTTATTAACAGAAACAAGCAGAGCAGTGGGGCCTGATGACCGACTTTGAGAACCACTATAAAGATTTGTAAAGGTATATTAAATAAAGCAGCAAATATATATATAAAATCTTCCAAATAACAATAATTTTAAATCACACCCTTCTAAAATACCTCAGAAAACAAACATTGCAACGTAAGGCAATTTGTTTTAGCAAATCTGCTTATTATTAAACATTAACTTTAACCTATCAACTTGGTAAATATCACAGAATCAAGAAAATTACCAAACATTTTAATATTTAACAACGCAACAATTCAAAGGTAAGGTTATACGCATTATGAACTCTCAAAACTACACTTGTCTAAGACTGCATAAAAAACACAAGCATCAGCACATCTGAATATTGCAGCCTAAATTACATTTGTTTTATGACAGAAGTTTGTACTTAAGAGACATTACCCGTGGGCTGGCTTTAAGCCCATCAAGTTCCAGAAACACCTTCTGGAATACCTCTAGAGTGTTCTTTACTTGTTTGGGGTAGCTCAGATTGAGAGCGTATATAAGTCCCATCATTAAGGCACATGCTCTGGGCACATCAAGGTCTTCCAGGACAGCTGTTCCTTCAATCACAATTTTAGCGACGGCTGGAAGAGACACTGCTGCACGTCTGGTGACTACGATCTTTACCACTTCTTCTGGGAACTGTTCTTCACCATCCTGGCAAGTAGGTTAAAAAGAAACATGTCAGTATTTTATGTGCCATTTAAAAATATAACACAAAACAATGTGATATTTACCTACCAGCTGTTCTCTGAAGAGATCCTCTTCTTTCTCTTTCAGATACACCATCAGGCAACGGATTGCGACCTCTCTTCTTGTTTCCACCGAACTCTGGAGAATAAAAAAAGTTTACTAGGCGAAAAGTCAAACATATTACATTCATAGGACTAGCGTTTTGCTAATTATTGATTTAATTTTTGTTTTTAACAAATAAACAATTTAATTTTTATAACTTGAATTTAATCTGTTACATACTGCCCTGCTTTCAATGCACCCTTTGCTAGCAGTAGGATAAGGTGAGTGAAAGTAAATATAACCTAGATTTGGAGACTATTTCAAACAGTTTTTGTTGAGTTCTATGGATTCAACTATAATAGTTATATGTGAGATATGTGATGCAGAACTGGAAAAAGCCACCTGTGGGCAAGTCTTGTAATGATGTGATTAAAACATTAAAAGCTCCTATCTACCCTCTTTAATGTATTTATGTAACTTGTCTTCCTCATAAACGTTTATTGTGCAGTTGATGAACATACTTGTAACACTCCAAATTATTACCTCAGTTTTTTTCTCCTCACATTATTTGTAATATGACCCATACTTACCTTAATGTATTGTCAAGTTACATGTGACATGGAAAGTACCTATTTAAATTTACCTACCTCAGTTTGCAATTATGTGACCAAAAGTTACATTAATGTCTTTTCATCTCACTTATGAGGTGCAAAATACTTATGCATCTGAGTTTTACTTTTTCTCTTCAATCTGAGTTACCAAGTTACAAATGCATCACTATATTCTTGACTCTTACAACAAAGAAAACAGACAAATATATTTTGAGTGATGTTTTCTTTAGCAAATTTTTACTCTGTCCACCTCTGATGTTCACTTTTTCACTCTTCAGTAAAAGATAGCCAACAATGCTCCTGAGATAATGAATTAGATAATTAACTTTTAAGGTGTGTAAGATTATCAATTATATTCAGCTTCTTTTTTTTTACCTCTTGCAACATGTTCCTGATGCGCTCAATCTTAATTTTTGCAGCACCGCCTTTTGAAGAGACCAGGGACATTATTCTTGTGGAATACTGGTCCAGTTTTGCCATGAATGTTGTTTCCAAGTTAACAGTGGTGATCCTTTGGAATTCATCATTTATCTGTAAAAAATTTAAAAAAAGACACAATTAAAAGCACAATGTGTTAATGTAATGCACAATGTCACTATTATAAGTTATCCTATAAATTATGTAATAAAATCACCTGTGCTGCATCAAAAAGCGCAGGCCATCTACTTCTGAAGTCATTCACAGGTGGTGCCAGATTAACAACTTCCTGTCTGCGATTCGAGAATGTTTTGGCCATTTTTTCACTGATGATCCGATAGTTGTTCCTCTTCTTCACTTCATCAAGAAGTTCCAATCTTTCCTTTTCCAAGCTTTCCTCTGTTTCTCCTTGTGGGTGAGGTGGCAAATAGTTCACCTCAGCCTTTCTTGGCTTTTTGAGATTCTTTGAAGGTGTCTTCTCATGTGCTTGCTTTCTTTTGAGAGAGTTCACATCCAGCTCAGGGCACCCAAGCCCTCTGAGTTTACTTCTGTAATTGCCCATTTTATATTTCAGTCTTTGTTGCCATCCATAGCATCCATTATAGGATCCCGGTTCTTTAAGGCAAGGATGTTGTTGAACAAGTGCTTTAGCTACATCTGCTAATTGTGCAGATGTTGGGTAGGCAACATACTGAAAGATCGTTTCAGCCAGTTTCTCAAGGATGTCTGGAAGAAGTGGAGTAAAGTTAAGTTTCGTTCCATCCTTTTTGAAAGTTTCATTTCCTGAAGCAAGTAAAAGCTCTGTGTCATAAGCAAAGCGAGGAACAGAAAAATTGGTAGGCCAGCGCTGAAAACGCCGACTCAAATGTTCAGGTGAGGAAAGAATGACTGTATCCTGAGATCCGGATGAGCAACTGGTGCCACAGGACACACTTGATGTCTCTGAGACTGATGTCTCTGAAATTGCTGAAGCATTGACCAAGGTCTCTGATGCAGATTTGAAGGAACTGTCTACATCACTAAATGTCAGAGTAATTGTGGGAGGTTCAATAATCTGAACCACCTTAAGTGTGTCCTTGTCCTTGATATCACCTGTTGATGTCAGAGAAAAATATTCTTCTCCAAAGTCAGCATCCTTATAGTGCAAAGTAAACTTCCCATCAACCTCAAAAGTCTCTTTCACAATAGATTCAAGTTCTTCCACTGTTCCAGGGATTCCATGTGGTAAGTCCAGTTTTTGAATGTTATGCTCTTTGAGTATGATCCGAAGTTTAGCAGGATGAGACATTGAGGTACCTATATAAAAAGGAAAACAAAAAAACAAAACAGAATTTAGCTTTTGAATTTTACTTGTGGTGGAATATACCTCCTATCACCCTGGAAACTAGATACTTCTGCAGAGAAGATCAGTCATGTGTAAAATGCCTTCCAGACTTGTGGTAGAGCAAGATAGTTGTACTACTAAATCTCTAATTATTGATTAAACATTACTATCCACAACATTACCATTTGAGCTATAAAGATAAACTAATACAAGGAAGATAAAGCAGCTTTGGCCATACTGTATTGTATTGGCTACCTTGCCTTCTATGGCACATGGATGTAATGCTTTAGGGTCACCATACGCTTCCCTGCTACAGTGTATGCTGCCAGTGGGATAATATCAGACAGATCACAGGACTCAATAACTTTAACACTTCTAGTGTTTTCAAGCTCAAAGCTCCTGAAATGTTCAGAATACCACGCATTTAAGCATTTCACAATGAAGCCAACTTTTCCATTAATTACCACCATCTGAATCAGTTCTACAAAATCTGGCAGACCACCTGTTGATCCATGTGCCAGGATCATTCCAGTGGTGTAACTGGTGCCACTGTAAGACACAGTATTTGCTATCTGGACATTTGACTCCCCAGGGAACTTATTTTCCACTGCTTTCCTAATGTCTTCTCTCAGCACAGTCAAATTCACTGTTAATAGTTTTGTTACCTGTAAAGAAGGCTGGGCTGTTTGATTTCCATGTAGATGGTAGGCAATCATTAACTGATGCTTCACTGATAGAGACAACAGAATGTTTCGAAAACAGCGAGTATGCCTCACCACACGCTTAAAAAAGCTGTGCTTGGCTTCAAAACGCATAGTCCACAGAAAAACAAGTGGACCAAAAGCTTTTATGAGTTGTGGATAGTGCTCTAGGAAATGATGTTTTGGAATCAGTCTTTCCTGTGGGAAAGCTTCCTGAAATCTTTGCCGATGCTCGAAAATCTTGCTGTCAAGAAAACAAATGGTTGAATCTGTATGAACAGATGAAAGGACAAGTTCAACTATATCCTTAAGGTTGAGAAGGAGCAGCCATGTTGGTTCACTCTCTGGTATTTTTTCCCCAACTATAAGGGGGAGGAGGCGAAGCAAAGCCCAGTTTTCATGCGCATTCCCCCCAACAGTTTTTTTTGTTGCAAAATTCAATGGAACTGGTTGTGGGGCATTAGTTCTATCAGCCCATCTGTATGGAAACTGTTTAATTGATTTGTTAAGCTCATCCAAAGTAAAATACTTTCCCTTGATTAAGGTACTAAGGCAAAGTGCTAATTCCAAAGGTACAATACCTTCAAAGAGATCATGTAGCAAATCTGGCGGATAGCCAGTTAAAACATCGAAATGTTTTAGATTTTCAGTCAGTGGGCAAAGTTTTTTTACTCCGTAACAATGAGACTGACTTTTATCTCCTTTTGCAGTGTCAACACGTACCCTGTGTTCTTGTATTGTTCTTTGACTAAATGCTCCACTTCGAACGTCACTTACTTGGATTTGGGTTCGTTCTCCAAGACAAAACCTGCAGACATACGCACTTGAGAAACTCTCCACAAATCCTCCGAGAGAGTGTGCACCAAGGTTGTCTGCAACAACACAAAACACAGTACCTTTGACGCATATGCCTAATGAGGGAATGTAAAGTCCTTCTTCTTCTAGGCATGCAAGATCTTTCAAGAGTGGCTCAAAGACAGCACTGTAACCAAACTGTTTTATATCATCAGATTTGCATAGAATGGCTAGGTAGATTGATGTCAGTGAGGACCTGAGCAACGGTGGTACATTAGCCAAAACCCAATACACTGCTGTAATTTTGTGCTTTTTTCTTGAGGTACCAAGTGGATTACACACTTCAAACTCATCCACATACAAAATGAGGGAAATGGCTGGACTCTCTTCTGATAACAGTTGATTATTTTTAAAATTAGTGCCATGATGAAATGAAGTGTATTGTGTTTCAGAGCTATAATCCATTTCTGAGGTCTGTGTAAGGAAATCTTGGATCTTTCTTTTTTTTATTATTACTAAAATAATGCCATGGCATTATTTTAGTAATAATAAAAATGTATTCAAAACAGTCATTGTTTCACTTTGGAGCAATCACTACTCAATGCCAGAAATGTGTACTTGATTAGACCTTTCACTCTTCTATCCATAGTACTGGGGACCTTGGCAATTGTGTAGTGGAGTGTAGTATTAGTAATTTGTGTTGTTTCACAGTTGCATTTGGAGACTTAAGGTCACCTAATGCTTGCATACCAACCTTTGTGGTTCTCTCTGTCCACAGGTTTCATCAAAATGTCAACAAGATCTGATGGTTAGTTTGTTAGTTTACTATTATTACAAAAGAGTATCAAGGTCTTGTATGAGTTGCATTTCAGTGCAGGTACAAACGCTATACATGTTCATTTACACTGGAGGACTAAATAACCAGGAACCGAGGAGACCAGATGCTAGGACACAGAGCCATTGCTAGGGGGTCTCCCAAAGTTCATTCTATTCATCTAAAAACTTGGTCCAGACGGACAGAATGAACTTTTGGAGATTTACTTACCTGGATGATTGAGCATGCATCAAGACATAGCTAGGGGGTGTGCAATATGAATAAAAAAAGAATGCTTGGACACTGCTAGCATAATGGACAGGTTTTTGACAGGGCTCCCACACAAACGCAAAGCAGAAGATGAAGCATCGCCAAATATGTTTCCAAACCAACTTCCTTCCAAGCCAAAGACTAGAAAATATAATGAAACGTATCTTGCACAACGGTGAGGCCAAGGTAGGCATCCCCAACAGAATTTGTTTCGCGTTGGGAGCACGCACAGTTGCTTCACAGTCCTGGGTCTCTTTGTTGTAGTTTTTATTTCATGATGTCCCAAATGTTTTCAACTGCTAAAAGCACTGCACTGGAGTCAGGCCAGTTCAGCAACTGGACTTTTCTACTCGACGGCTATGCTGTTGGAACAGCTGCAGTATGCTGCTTAGCATTGTCTCTCAGAAAAATGCAAGGCCAAGGTATGTTGCTGTAAAATCAGTATAAACCTTTCATCACTGATGGTGCTTTTCCAGATGTGCATACTCATAAGCACAGATGCACCTCCATACGATCAGAGATGCAGACTTTTGAAAGTACCAGTACTAAGCCAGATGGTCCGTCTCTGCTTAATTCCAGATGACACAGCATCCATGTTTTCCACTGTGCTTGAGTGGATTTTAATGAGCTTTGACCCAGAGAATTCAATTCAATTCAGTTTTATTTCTATAATACCAAATTACAACAATAGTTTCATTGGGGCACTTTATGCATAAAGTAATAGTGATAAGTGATTATGCATAAAGGTAAAGGCCCTAGCTTACAATTTAAAGCTGCAGTGATTGCAGCATTTCCAGATGTGTCGACTTTTGCATGACTCTGCCAGTACTGTAAACTGTAATTGTGGATGGTGTGATGAACTGTGCTCACAGACAATGATTTCTACAAGTGTTTGATAACCAGTGGAGTGATTTCAATGACAGAATCGTGCCTGTTTTGAATGCAGTGCTGCCTGGTAGCATTCTGATGCCACGATCCTATATGATGTTTTGCTTTGTCCCTTGCTCACAGAGATTTGTGCAGATTCTTGGACTCTTTTGATGATGCTATGTACAGTAGATGACGAGATATAAAGTAGACTGGCAATCAATTGCCCATCTTTACTTTAGAGGAACTCTAACTCTTTTTATACCCAACCATGTTACTGAGCTGTTACTTAACTAGTTACAAAATGTTCTTCCAGCTGCTTCTTTTACTTTTCCAGCATGGGTTCGGAGTTTATTTTAATAGTTATTGCTCATGAAACAGTAAAAGGACTCAGTTTAAACATTTGATATGTTTTTTTATACTCTGGATGTTAAGAAATTATGGGTCAATTTAATGATTTGAAATCGTTGAGTTCTGTTTTCATTTACAGTTTCCCAACCTTTTTGGAGTTAGGTTGGGAAACTGTAAGGTTGTGTGATTGCAGAAGTATCTCAATTCCAGATGTTTATGTATGTATTTGTTTTTTTTACTTGTTCTCGGAACCATACCTAGAATTTGACTAAAATGCTCTAAAATATAACAATAATTATATTTTTTATCTTAATGAAGAAAAGTGAAAATTTAACACTATGGACTTGTCACTAGGGACTAAGATATCACAGAAGCGGGTCTGGATTCAGGCACAGGACCTCAGAAAAACATTTAACAGTTTATTTACAAGAGAAAAACACACCAAGGGCTATCTACAAAAATGTGGGGAGGGAGAAATCCAGGGGTCCTTTAGGGTGGAAAAATCACACATTAATCCTCTTCAGTCATACACAAGGATGTCCTCTTCAGCCACACACCACTCGAAACACTCACATCAAAACTTCTGGAAAAACACGGGCTGGGACAGGTCCAGGGGAATTTATAAACCAAAGGAGAGAACAAATCAATAGCCAGAAACAACAACTAGAAAAGGATAACTTAGCGAGAGTTGTGTTCTAAAGCCTAAGTTTGAGTATATTGCTAATCTAACCACATGTATGTCATGTATGCATAGGATAACCTATTACATGAATATATCTTTGTCTTTTGTGGCTAGCCTTGTATATCCTGACTCCCGTATTCTTTTGAATGAAGTTTGGCTGGCTGCTGAATTGTGTACCGACGCACACACACAAGAAGAGCAGTACGATAATTATAGATGACTTTAATTATTCAACTAAAAGTTATTACAGTAAGCCAAAGAGTAAAACTCAAATAGGGGAACAAAAGGGTAGTATTGTTGAGTAAATTAAAAATTGAAGTATAATTTCAAAAAATAAAAAATAACTTTGGCAATATTGTTTACTCATTAAACTAAAATAAATGTATTACAAATAATAATAATGGATTGCATTTATATAGCGCTTTTCGAGAACCTCAAAGCGCTTTACAATTCCACTATTCATTCACTCTCACATTCACACACTGGTGGAGGCAAGCTACAGTTGTAGCCACAACTGCCCTGGGGCAGACTGACAGAAGCAAGGCTGCCATATCGCGCCATCGGCCCCTCTGGCCAACACCAGTAGGCAAGTAGGGTAAAGTGCCCAAGGACACAACGACCCAGACAGAGAGCCCAGGGATCGAACCAGCGACCTTCCGGTTACAGATGCGATTCCCAACCCCCTGAGCCACGGTCGCCCTAATGTCTATGTTCTTCAATTGGCAAACACATCAAGCATGACATGGTAGTGAAGCTTAATTTAGAATGTGATGTCTAGTTATGTGTGAATGAAGGGCCTTCAGAAGGTGTTTAATTTTGCTCCTGACAAATACTTATTGATATTAACTTCATAAAAACATACAGATGAACTCAAACTAATACAAATGGAGATAAAAGTAAAAAAATAAGCAAAAATAAAAGTAAAAATTCTAAACCATTACAACTAAAATCCACTCTGTGAACTAATTGAAATTAAACTGAATTAAAACTGAATCTTTTGCTCAGATTCAAAGCTTAAATAATGATATGCTTAAAACAAAGAGCATAATGGAATACAATAGAAGGCACAAACTCTCACATGATATCTAAAGAAGTCAGAGTTTAGGGGTAGTTTTTTAAACCTTATGTGATTGGCAGAAGGCTGATCATTACATCCAACAACAGATAAACCCTCCAAGTTCTCTCTCCATTCTCTAACCGATGTTGTTTAATAACTAAATAAAACTGGGAATTAAACAACACTTGGTACTGTCACGGCTGCCGAGGTGAGCCGTGTGGAGTTGGAAGAAGGACCCAAGATGCAGGCAGTGGATGAGATACCGGTGGTTTTATTTACAGAGGTGTAGTGGCAAACAAACAGTGGGGCATAACAAATAACTAAAGACACCTAAACTGGGAGAACTAAAAATAACAGACCTGAGAGCATATGACAACGGGATGAGAAGCAGAGAGACGCAGACGAGGAACAGGACACCGTGGAACACAGGGTAACAGACTGACACAGCGTTACACAGATGAACCGGCAACAGGCAGGAGAACACACAGGGCTTAAATACACACACCAGTAATCAGGGGATGAGAGGCAGGAGGGCAACACAGCTGGGAGGAATCTGAGCTGACGGGACAGGGGAAACGTAAACTGAGCACACTCACATATGACACAGACCTTCACAATAAAACAGGAAACTCAGACACATGGAACCAGACAAGACATTGAACTAAACAGACAGATTCACAAACAGATGGGGTGACACCATAGACAGACAGATACAGACGCGGACTCAGAGGCAGACTGAATATAACACATAGAACTTCAACAATCATCATCAAGAAAATGATAAGGAACAAAAAGCGCTGGGTCACCAACCCAGGACCATGACAGTACCCCCCCCCCCTCAAGGGCTGGCACCAGACAGCCCAGCAGAAACACAAACCAAAACAAAACAGAAAACGACCCGACCAGGGCGGGCGGAGGGGGCCCAGGACGGAGGGACAAAGTCCAAAAAGGCCCAGATGGTCAAGTTCAGGAGGCCGACCATGCGAACAGCAGCGGGGCAGGTCCGGATACCGGCCACGCAGTAGGCAGTGGCGTGGAAACAAGTCCGGGGGCCGACCGTGCGGATGGCAACAGCGGCGTGGAAACAAGTCCGGGGGCCGACCGTGCAGACGGCAACAGCGGCGTGGAAACAAGTCCGGGGGCCGACTGTGCGGACGGCAACAGCGGCGTGGAAACAAGTCCGGGGGCCGGCAACAGCGGCGACAATGCAAGTCCGGAGGCCGGCCACGGTGGCGAAGACGCCCAACATGCGGCCTGGCAGATGACCGACGATGTCGAGGCGGCAGCTGGGGACCAGAAGGCTGCGCAGTACCAGGCGAGGCTGAAGCAGCAGTGGAGGCTGGACCAGGCGAGGCTGAAGCAGAAGCGGAGGCTGGACCGGGCGAGGCTGAAGCAGAAGCGGAGGCTGGACCGGGCGAGGCTGAAGCAGAAGCGGAGGCTGGACCGGGCGAAGCAGCTGATGAGGATGCTGAAGCTGGACCAGGCGAAGCAGCTGATGAGGATGCTGAAGCTGGGCCAGGCGAAGCAGCTGATGAGGATGCTGAAGCTGGACCAGGCGAAGCAGCTGATGAGGATGCTGAAGCTGGACCAGGCGATGCAGCTGATGAGGATGCTGAAGCTGAGGCCGGACCAGGCGATGCTGATGAGGACACGGAGGCTGGACCAGACGAGGATGAAGACACGGAGGCTGGACCAGACGAGGATGAAGCAGTGGCTGGACCAGGCGAAGCGGATGAAGCCAAAGCAGACGCTGGACCAGGCGAGGAGGATGCTGAAGCAGATGCTGAAACCGGACCAGGCGAGGCCGAAGACACGGGGGCTGGACCAGGCGAGGCCGAAGACTCTGAGGCCGCAGCAGGCGAGGACGATGAAGCTGCAGCAGGCGTGGATGATGAAGCTGCAGCAGGCGAGGATGATGAAGCTGCAGCAGGTGATGAGACTGCAGCTGGTGATGAGACTGCAGCTGGTGATGAGACTACAGCTGATGGCGAGACTACAGCTGATGGCTGGACGGGCTCCTCGGGCCCCTCCAGCTGACGAGGCAGAAGGCTGGACGGGCTCCTCGGGCCCCCCAGCTGACGAGGCAGGATGCTGGACGGGCTCCTCGGGCCCCCCAGCTGACGAGGCAGAAGGCTGGACGGGCTCCTCGGGCCCCCCAGCTGACGAGGCAGGACGCTGGACGGGCTGCTCGGGCCCCCCAGCTGACGAGGCAGGACGCTGGACGGGCTCCTCGGGCCCCCCAGCAAAAACAGTCTCAGAACCAGTGGGCACTGGAGCCCCTGGCACACACAGAACAGAACCAGCAGGTGCGGAGACCTCTGGCAGGAACACATCAGAACCAGCAGGCACACGGGCCTCTGGCAGGAACGCAACAGAACCAGCAGGCCCACGGGCCTCTGGCAGGAACGCAACAGAACCAGCAGGCACACGGGCCTCTGGCAGGGACAGAACAAGACCAGCAGGCACACGGGCCTCTGGCAGGGACAGAACAGAACCAGCAGGTGCGGAGACCTCTGGCAGGAACGCAACAGGACCAGCAGGCACACGGGCCTCTGGCAGGGACAGAACAGGACCAGCAGGCACACGGGCCTCTGGCAGGGACAGAACAGGACCAGCAGGCACACAGGCCTCTGGCAAACACATAGCGGCCTGCAGCTGCGCAGAGCATTGACCCTGCTCAGGCAGCGACAGCCGGGTGCAGTCCTCAGCTGGCTTCTTAAACTCCAGGGGTCCAGAGTCTTTTTTTTTTTTTTTTTTTTGCCTGTCCCGTTTGGCTCTTTTGCCATCAGAATTGTTGTCTAAAGGCAAAGAAAGATGCCCAACGGATTTACTTTACCAAATTGACCATCCCAGCCTTGCCATAATGGTCCATTTGAGTCACCTTTTATTGTTTATTTTATTTTCACTTACTGAACATGGGACAGACTTGACTGGGGGAAAGAAGGGGAGAAAGAAAGAGGGAAAGAGAAACAGCTGAGAAGAGGGACGGGGGAGAAGGGCAAAAACCAAAAACCAACAGAATGAGCAGAAAAAGAAAAAAAAGAAGAAAAAAAGAAAAAAAATGCATATATCAATCACCTGGGTCACCTGCTGAGAAAGAAAAAAGAAAACAAGCAGAAGAGAACAAGAGTAATAGAATAAACAACATCACAATGATATATGGGAATATGACAGTAAATACTAAATATTAAACATTATTGTGCAGCACATAAGATCAACAGAACACAGTGTGAGCATGTGACGCGCTTGTTTTTTGTTTTTTAAAAGGTTCCTTCATGTAATGATCTGCTAGAGGGTGTGGGGGGGCCACAGCCCCGTCCTCCAGGGCGTGAAGCAGGTGTGGAGGAGATCAAAACTCCAGACATCCAGAGGCCCCCAGAACACAAGAGACCAAGGAAGACCAACAGAGGGGCAGCCGCGCCACTGTCCCAGAAAGAGCTGAGGAGAGTCCCAGATGAGGGCTCACTCAGCAGCCGCGGAGCAGAAGCCAGGGGGAGTTGCAGTGACGCGCCCGTGAGCTCCGCCGGCAGCCAGCCGTGCCTGAGTGACCGAGCCCCAGGCCGAGAGGCCGGGGGCACCCCACCTCCAAAGTGGCCCGAGCAAGCCCCAGGCTCCAGGCCCCGATAAGCGGCCGCCAAGGAGTGAGCCGGTGTGTACCTTGACGCCCATCCCCGGACACAAAGAACCACCAACGCACCGACGTCTGAGGGAGTCCGCCACTGGCAGGGGAAGTGGTGGTAGGGGGAGATAGGCCTCCATACCTTGGAGGGCCTAAGATGTCCCCAGAGAGGTGGCGCCTGACACCCAACCTGACATATAGACACAGAAATACAGGCACACACATATACAAACATCCATTCCCACCCTCATGCTCTCATATACACTTACTCCACACTCAACCAACGTGGAGACAGACATAAAGAGACGCTGTACACACGATCACACTCCCCAAGCGTACTCTAAGCCCCGGGTCTAGGTACCCTTGCCCCTGGAGGGGGGGGGAACTGCACCCAGACCCAGGTGGTGTTACCCTTTTCCCTGCGGTGGGGGGAGGCAGACCGCCCCGACTCCGCAGCAGCAGGGAGGCCCCACACTCCAGACCGCAGTCGGACGGCCAACTCCTCCTCCTAGCCCCCCCGCTCCAGCAGGTCGCAGAGAATGGGGGTGAGAGAAGACTCCAAACCTCCCTCCACCCGCTCATTGTAGTGTTGATGCATGTGTGTTCTAAGGTGCATTTAAAACCCAGGAGGGCATGGAGCTACCTGCCAGAGAGCAGCAGGTAAGCGCATGGTCCCTCCTGCTGGCCCTCAATGTCTACGTGTATTTATCATTGAAAGGTGGGCAACGACGCCAGGGGTGGGGTGTACACCCTGATGGTACTTTGGATTCCGTGTATCGTGCCCACCCCCAAGATCCTATATGTATGTGTAATGAGAGTGTGAGTAGGAACGCAACAGAACCAGCAGGCACACGGGCCTCTGGCAGAGATAGAACAAGACCAGCAGGCACACGGGCCTCTGGCAGGGACAGAACAGGACCAGCAGGCACACGGGCCTCTGGCAGGGACAGAACAGGACCAGCAGGCACACGGGCCTCTGGCAAACACATAGCGGCCTGCAGCTGCGCAGAGCATTGACCCTGCTCAGGCAGCGACAGCCGGGTGCAGTCCTCAGCTGGCTTCTTAAACTCCAGGGGTCCAGAGTCTGATGGGGACTGAAACCCAGCCTCTGGGGAGGCCCTGGAGTGCATCTCAGTCTCAGAACTGGCCAGCCTTTGAGGAATGTTGACATTATTATTAGATTTGTCTCTCTGCTTGGAATGGATGGGCGAGGAATAGTGTCTTTCGGGTAGAATTGACTTGTATTGTTTTACAGGTGAAGCAACTGACACAGAATGCAGGGCTGGTGGCTGCTGGACAGGAGGCTGAACTGAAGGTGACTGACATAATGGTTGTGATGACAACGGTGGTGAAGTTGGAGACTGAACGGAGGATAAAGCTGATGATTCTTCTGCCAACTGAGCTACAGTTGCTATGGATTGTAGCATGGTTTGTAATAAGTCCGCTGTGACTGTAATTGAGCTATGGACTGTGAGACTGAACGTGGTGGAGGTGGCGACTGAGCTTGAGGCCGGGCGGCTAACTGAGCTTGAGGCCGGGCGGCTAACTGAGCTTGAGGCCGGGCGGCTAACTGAGCTTGAGGCCGGGCGGCTAACTGAGCTTGAGGCCGGGCGGCTAACTGAATAAACACAGCCCCGGAATTAACAGTCCCAAAGTCTGGTGAAACAGAAAGAATGTCTTTTTCACTCACCACAGCCGGCGGTTCTGAAGTCCCACCACCCGGCTGTGGGGTGAGACGCCTATGATGCGAACGTTGCTTCCTCCTCGGAGAACGCTCCGACAGGCCGGGTAACTTCACATCCGGCAGTTCGGACTGCATATCCTCCGGTGGGCTGAGCAGACGAATGGTAGGGGGGTGAAGGTGCAGCTCGTTCAGAAAGAAATTCTGAACAAGTGGGTGGAGTGAGCCGAACAGCCAGGGGAGACCGGAAACCAGTCGCTCCAATCGATTAGCTATGGCTTGGCGGAATCCCTTCTCCTCATGCCCCAGCCATAAATTAATTAAACAGTCCACAGAATAAATAATATCCTCCCGGAGCTCCTCGGGCGGGTTGGATGCTGCTGGGTCCATTGTGGCCGGTTCGTACTGTCACGGCTGCCGAGGCGAGCCGTGTGGAGTTGGAAGAAGGACCCAAGATGCAGGCAGTGGATGAGATACCGGTGGTTTTATTTACAGAGGTGTAGTGGCAAACAAACAGTGGGGCATAACAAATAACTAAAGACACCTAAACTGGGAGAACTAAAAATAACAGACCTGGGAGCATATGACAACGGGATGAGAAGCAGAGAGACGCAGACGAGGAACAGGACACCGTGGAACACAGGGTAACAGACTGACACGGCGTTACACAGACGAACCGGCAACAGGCAGGAGAACACACAGGGCTTAAATACACACACCAGTAATCAGGGGATGAGAGGCAGGAGGGCAACACAGCTGGGAGGAATCTGAGCTGACGGGACAGGGGAAACGTAAACTGAGCACACTCACATATGACACAGACCTTCACAATAAAACAGGAAACTCAGACACATGGAACCAGACAAGACATTGAACTAAACAGACAGATTCACAAACAGATGGGGTGACACCATAGACAGACAGATACAGACGCGGACTCAGAGGCAGACTGAATATAACACATAGAACTTCAACAATCATCATCAAGAAAATGATAACGAACAAAAAGCGCTGGGTCACCGACCCAGGACCATGACAGGTACAGCTGAAAATATTTAACAATATGTCACACATAATTGAGAATGAAACGCTGTGCTTTTTTTTTGTGATGCAATGATTTTGCTGGCGCTCATAAACAAGGATTTTGATTGGCAGTGCTTTTGCTGTCCTTGTTGGGACAATGATTAACACGTAAGTGAATTGCCCTATTTGTCCCCCCAACATGCTAAAAGAAGCCCAATAATATACCACAAGGTGTCTCTTTGAGTAAGTCGATGATGAACTGCTAGTTTTAGGGTCTCACCATGGGCCTGCACACAGCAGCTTTCATCCTGGGAGCCTTGATCTCCACTGGTAAGTAGTACAACTACTATAGGGCATGTAAAGAGGATTTTTCTTCTTATTTGTTCAGCTCTGTTTTCTTACATTTAAAAAAGCAAACAAGGTGTGTGTGTGTGTGTGTGTGTGTGGGGGGGGGGGGGTTGGCTTCTTTTTTTTAGCATTTAGTTTAAATGGTAATAATGGATGCGTTTCAAGTGCTAAATTCTTATAATGCAGAATACAACAATAACACTAACACTTTTCTTTTTTTTTACATTACATATGCTAGAAATAACTCAACAAAATAAGAAGCACAGAGACACATTTTTTCTCACAGTCTCAGGTCTAAATGGGTCATGACAGACCACATCAGCACATTCAAAGCTATACCTTTAGTCTAGATTTGAATAATTAATGGAATTTGATAAATGTAAGCTTACGTTAAAGTAATTTAGGATAATTCTGTGTAGTGTAGTTTATAAAGACCTAAAACAGTGTGTTGGATGATTTGGTAACCATGTTGGAGCCCGTATACTGGTTCCTTTTAGTCAGATGACGTAAAATGGATTGTTTGGCTACACGATTTCCCGATAAACCCTCTAATCAGCAACCTTGACTGACTGGACAAAACCTGCTTATTGACAAAGAATATATACTGTCTTTAAAAATGTAACATTTGGGTACATAACAAAAAGGACAGCGCTACAATATCTCCTCTGCTTTTAATAACTACTTTTACACACCGGCCTGTTGGGTTAAAACAAGTCGAAATTCTAATTACTTCCTTGAATATACATTGATATGCCTTCATATTGGATAACTGTTCAGTAAAATATTTTATTTACCTGCTGTCTTAACTTCTGTGCAAGGTGGCAAAGGAAAAAAAATCTTGATGGAAAAATAAGTCTTGACAGCATTTGTGTTTTGCTCTTATGAGAACTGCTAGACTTGTAATGAAATGTATCTAATAACAACAGATGAGAAATCCAACAGCACTCTTGATGTGGGAGTCTAAAAGTGTTTTATCTTGATCTAAAAAATAAGAATCTTTGAGCTTTTGAGGTGCTGGTTGTGATCCCTTCCACCCTTATGTTTCCCTGTGATACTGTTAATCCCCCAAATTTAGCAGTAGCAGATTTCTTAAAATATGTCCTGGAATTCCCTCCTGGATTGCCTAGACCTATACAAGATCAACAGGGCCCTAGGAGCCTTCATCAGGAACTCAATGGGAATGTAGAGGACAACACTAGAGGCCAACTACAAGCCCATAGCATAGGCCTGAACCCCCTCAGTGAGATCATTAACAAGACTGGCTACGGATACCGACTACAGAATGGAGAAGTTGTCAGCCATCTCCTGTACATGGATGACATCAAGCTGTATGTCAAGAGCGAAAGAGACATCGATTCACTGATCCACACCACCAGGATATACAGCAATGACATCGGAATGTCAGTCGGAATGGAGAAGTGTAGTCGGATGATAACGAAGAGAGGGAAGGTAGTCAGAACTGAGGGGATCAAACTACCAGAAGGCAACTTTGCAGATTTAGAGGACAGTTACAAGTACCTGGGGATCCCGCAGGCAAATGGGAACCATGAAGAGGCCGCTAGGAAAACTGCAACCACCAAGTACCTGCAGAGAAGTCAGCTCAATGGTAAGAACAAGATCCGCGTGTTCACTGAATACCTTGAGCACCGAAACCCAAGAAAGAAGAGGAAGAGAAGGGACCATAATGGAAGGACAGGCTCTTGCACTGTATGTACCACCAGCAGATAGAGGAGGTGGCTGACATCCAGAAATCCTACCAGTGGCTGGACAAAGAAAGACAGCACAGAGGCACTAATCATGGCTACGGATGGGTACCGGTGTTCTGACATAAACGGTAGTAACCAGACCGACAAGCAACGCACATTTCGGTGCTTTATTTCGGTGCTTTTTTTCCAGTCCTAGAAACAGCTAAGATACTGCGCAGGACTCTCAAGCTCCCAGGCTCTGATGGAGGACCTGAGCTTGAAGGATAGACCGTCCACAGGGGCGAAGGGGGAATTTTTATATAAATATATATATTTCAGACAAAATTCCTCCATATTATAAAAAAACAAAGACAAAACTCACAAATATAAGGACACTTATTGCAATGTTCATAAAAACTTGAACTACAGTTGTGTCGTCATGTGTTATAACTGTCACAGCTCTTACTATTGAATTTCTTGACTCATTCAAACAGCACATAAATTTGTACATATAGTTCCTCAGTAAGGCACGAAAAGCTGGGACGTTACTCACGACAAACACTTGACTTGCAGATGTCCATCTTGGAAGTTTAAGGAAAATTTTAAATGCATCCTGAAAAGCCACCAGCGGTTTTTTTTTTCATTATGACTTTGATATAATTACACCACAAATGAGCCATAGGCACAATAGGCTTGAAAATGGCTCTTTTAACATGTAAAATTTAGGTGGCCTTATATTAGCTTGCATGTGCAACTTACAATGCTGGGGTTTCGCATCATCATCATCACAGAGATCATTTTTTAAGATATGACCTAAGTATTTCACTTTACTCCTCATATCCAATACTTGGTCTGCTAAATAAAAGATTAGAAAATTTAGCTTTTGGGTTCCCATTCATTTCCTATGGCAGTCACTTCTGACCAGGAAATACATGAAGTAATTGTTTTTTTTTGGATGTGACTGATTGCAGTTGGTGGCAATGACGTGGAGGGCTACTCCAAAACTGAAGGTGCATGGATTCTCTCACTGAACAAACGAACGTATTCAGTTAATACTGTGGCTGACTGTACCACCAAATGTAACACCGAAACATCTTTCACATGCAAGTAAGTTCACATCTCACATTACGTTCTGTGAATCAAAATGTTGCATGTATATACAAACGGTATGTATATACAAATAAAAATGTTTCCATTTATAGCTCCTAGTCCTGCCATTATCCATAGGGCCGCATTTTACCCTCCACATCTGCTCCAGTTGTTCCTTTAGCTCCTGGTAGTTTTCTGTTTCCTTGTGCTCGTTCTTCCTGATGTTGCTCTGCACTGGGATTGCCACATCTATCACAATTGTTCCTTATCATCATCTATCTTCAGCTGTTTTTGTCGATGCTCCATGATTCAAATTGTGGCTCTGACACTAACTAACCCATACACTCTTTCCTTTCTTTCTTTATTGTTCACACTGGGAATCTGATGACCAGTAAGGCTTATGTATCAATAAGTGTGATCTTATTCCTACCATTATGCCTTGTATAGTCCAGGCACTCTAATATGGATGTGTGAAGAATTGAATTGTAGGTTGTCAAGGTGGTGCTCAGCGTGGTCTGCGTAGTTGTAAAGTCCTGTGTTGCAGCTCTATAAACAAGGAGCTGATGCTTTTGCTGTCTGTTGTATTTCCAATGCCTTTCTGAGCTATTCTTGTGTATTGACGCATGTTTCTACTCAGTATAGTTGCTATGCCACAGCAACCTTCCATAGAAAGTTGCTGTGGTCTGGTCTTATTCTAAGTCCACCAGCCACTTGGTATTGGTGTGGTGTGACACCTCTTTCTCACAGATGTTCTTTCAGTATTGTTCAGTTGTTTACATCTGCAAGCATCTCCTCTGATGGGACTGTTAGCCAGGAGACTCGTGCGTTTGCTTGGGTGGCTACCTTAGTTACATATTTTCTCAATTCAGTAGATGCATCTGCCATTGCAGGTGGCTGGGCAACATTTAGTTAGGATTCACTGCTCTCTTCTACGAGGGTTAGCTAAATATTTCCATACTGCTCACTGCTGTTCCCATTGTACTTTAGACTCTTGATCTCAAGCTTTGATAATAGCTTCTCTTGATGTTATTAACCCTTTAAAACCAGTCGGAACAGGCACGCTCCGTTTTGCGTAACTATTTTTAAATCCCTGTAGAACCGGAACCGCGTAAGCTAGCGCAATAATTTTTTTGCATATGAAACCGGACGAGTTGTACTTACATCTTGTGCCATCAGCTTGTCGTAGGTCACGGTTTCCTTCCACATATAGCTTTGCAAAAATTGCTTAAAAAGCGCTTGCAGGAACAAAAACATAATATTCCAGAAACACGCTTTGCTGATCCGATCAGCTGTTCGTAACACTTCTCACATCGAAACAGACGTCAGCGCGAACGATCGCATGTCCGTAATTTCCTGCTCGAAACCGGAAGTGACGTCATTTTCGCGGAAAATTTAGTTTTTATTTGTAGGCCTTAAAAGCCTATACTGGAGTTATGTTTTATGCTTTTCTGAATAGTTTCTGGGATGCTTAGAACTCGAATTGCACTGCTGGAAATAGTTTATTTTGATGCACATGCTGTTTTCTTTGCAAATTTGCATCATAGGATTGTTTTTCGTTTTTCCTGCAGTATATAAAAATTGGTGTATCTCAAAAATAAAACTATGAAAACACTCAAAATAAATTTCCTGTTGTTGTAAACTATTTTTTGCACCTTTTTTTATTTAAAGTTTTAAGCGATAAACCTCTTAAATTTCTTCAAGTAGAAATTTATGTAAAAAAAACAAAAACGATTTTCAATTTTTTTGGTTTATTGCACTTTTTTGCAATTAATGTAGTTACTATGGACTTAATGCATACATATTATTAAAATATGGGATATAACAGTTGTATTAATGTATAGCAACTTGAAATGCTCCCAAAAATGGCACTACAGCATGTAAAAATATAAAGTAAGCTCTGGCGGACCTGGTTCTATTGGAGGTCTTAAAGGGTTAAACTGAACAACTAGGTGCTTCTTGGTAACTGTGAATGTTGGCTTTCTCCTCATCTATAGTTCCCACATGAGCTGTATAATCCTGATGAGTACTTGATCATTAAGTGCAAGCCATTCTGGCTACCGAGGGAATTTACAGCAGTCATTATTACGGCTGTTTACATTCCCCCACAAACCGAGGCTGACTGGCCAATGATGGGACTGTACAGTGCGATTAGCAGCCAGAAAACCATGCACCCAGAGATGGCATTTATCACAACCGGGGACTTTAACAAAGAAAACCTGAAGAAAGTTTTACCAAAACTCCACCAACACATTTACTTCATAACACGAGGAGAGCGGCTGCTTGACCACTGTTACACCTCCTTCCTGGATGCGTACAAAGCCCTCCTACGCACCCCATTCGGCCAGTCGGGGTGTGTACTACTTTTTTTTTAAAAAATATATAACACCCAGCACGCCCCTGCGGGCGGTTTATCCTTCAAGCTCGGGTCCTCTACCAGAGGCCTGGGAGCTTGAGGGTCCTGCGCAGTATCTTAGCTGTTCCCAGGACTGCGCTCTTCTGGACAGAGATCTCCGATGTTGTTCCCGGGATCTGCTGGAGCCACTCGCCTAGCTTGGGAACGCCATAACCAAGTGGCCGGCATAGTGTACAGGAACATCTGTGCTGAGTACAACCTGGAAGTCCCGAGGTCAAAATGGGAGATGCCCCCAAGGGTGGTGGAGAATGACCGAGCTAAGATCCTGTGGGACTTCCAGATACAGACGGACAAAATGGTGGTGGCTAACCAACCGGACATAGTGGTGGTAGACAAACAGAAGAAGGCGGCCGTAGTGATCGATGTAGCGGTTCCGAATGACAGCAATATCAGGAAGAAGGAACACAAGAAGCTGGAGAAATACCAAGGGCTCAGAGAAGAGCTCGAGAGGATGTGGAGGGTGAAGGTAATGGTGGTCCCCGTGGTAATCGGAGCACTAGGTGCGGTGACTCCCAAGCTAGGCGAGTGGCTCCAGCAGATCCCGGGAACAACATCGGAAATCTCTGTCCAGAAGAGCGCAGTCCTGGGAACAGCTAAGATACTGCGCAGGACCCTCAAGCTCCCAGGCCTCTGGTAGAGGACCCGAGCTTGAAGGATAAACCGCCCGCAGGGGCGTGCTGGGTGTTTTTATATATATATATATATATATATATATATATATATATATATATATATATATATATATATATATGCATGCATACATATACATATACATATATATATATATATATATATCACAGCTAGAGATTGACGAGGTACAACACTAATTCTACGGCAAGGAGGAGTCAGGACGCCAGGTCAGGGGGGAGATATCATCACCCCCACCCGAGATTGGGTACATAGCCCCAAGTGCGATAGGAGAAGGATCGTTGAGTGCGAGAGGAACTGACCTGAAAAATAGGATCATGGCCAAGCTTGAAACCTGGATCCCCCGTAGCCGGTTACCAAGATTACGTAAAGTACCCTCAGAAGGTCTGCTAGATGATGTTAATCCAGCACTATGGACAATACCTACAACCACGATTACCGACACTAACAAGCTGATCTACAATACGGCAGCAGTGATCAGTGAGATGCTTGGCTACAAGTTGAACAGCTACAAGGGGCAGTACCCTCCATGGAGGAGGCTAGAGGGCAAGATCAAAGTAGCACGGAGGGAGGTTAGCAAACTAACGGAGTTGCAGAAAGGTGCGACAAAGAAGGTGCATAAGAAATACAGCAAGCTGTCCATACCTGAGGCCTTGGAAACTGCCAAGCAAAGACTCACAGCCTTGGCCAGCCGCTTGAGGAGGTACACCAGAGAGATAGAAGGCAGGAGAATAAACCAGCTGTTCTCCACAGAACCAGCAAAGGTGTACTCTCAGTGGCAAGGGAACAATAATAAGAAGAGAACAGCACCACCAAGGCTGGAGACGGAGCAATACTGGAAGAGCATATAGGAGAAGGACGCAACCCATAACGGCAATGCTCAGTGGCTAGTTGATCTGAGGGAAGACCACATCAACCTCCCTCAACAGGGTCCAGTAACCATCACAGTGGCAGATATCCAAGAAAGGGTCTCCAGTATGAAGAGTTGGACAGCACCAGGGCCCGACATGGTTCACGCTGTGGAGCAGGGAAATTATTTTACTGCTATTGTTAAATAATCATCATCATTACCATTGCATTAATAATATAATCTGCAGCATCGATATTGTATTCAGAGGTTTAAACAGTGTGTGTGTCTTTCAGAAAGACTAAGTTGCAGGAGTTGACCGGAAGTTGCAGAGAGTTTGCAGAAGTGAAAGCAGAGTCTAAGTTAATCTGAGGAGCAGGTTAGACGAGGCTATTTGAATTACTAGGTTATTCAAATTGTCTGTTATACTTTTATATTCTTTTACTAAGCTCTTAGTAGAGGTTCTTGATTAAAACATTTATTCAACATAGTACATGTAGTTTCAGTTAGGTTATTACACATAAGGATGAGCCTCTGGTCTGGTAAAAGGTCAGAAGTGCAACGGGTGAATTGAGAGAGCATTTGAGGACGACATAGACACACACACACTCAGTTAGAGAGAATCATTTATAGGTGGAAGTTTAATCATGTTTTGCTTGGGGTTGCAAAAGAGCAGTTTGTCGCAGAACTGCTGCTGAGGTGTCAAGATGACAAGAGAGCATCCGGCAGTGACAGGAAGTACCGGCCATGAAGATAGAAGACAACGTTCTTTTAAACTGTGTTAAAAGTCATTGTGGTTTTGATTTGACGTATGTATATATTCTGTCTGTGACGTATGAAGGGGCGTCATTAATTCAAACCCTGATGCTATAAAAATCTGTGTATGCTTTGATTAAGTCGAAGATTAATTCCTGTCTGCGTACAGTGGTCTTCCCACGCGTGTATTCATTAAAATCAATTGTTTGACCAAGATCTTCTGGACCTGGTTGTTTGTACTCTCCTTCCTCAATTATGTGAACCTTAACAACGCCTACTGGCTAAAGAAGCTGACTGCACTCCACGAGCGTCTGGCAGCACAAATGAACCAGCTGCTAGTTAACGAGAGACACCCGGAATGACTAACCGAAGGTCGGACGGTCCTGATCCCCAAGGACCCCAAGAAGGGACCGGTCCCCTCCAACTACCGACCAATAACCTGCCTCAGTACTACATGGAAGTAGGGCTGGGCAAAACGATTATTTTCCTAATCGATGAATCTAGCGATTAATTTTTCGATGCATCGATTAATCTAACGATTCATTTTTCAATCCAATTCGATTTCGATTCGATTCGATTAACGATTTTTTTCCCCATTATTTGACTTGTATAGCAATTTCACATTTACTAATTTATGTATATAAATGAAAAACACAAATTTATTCATTTGATGACCTTTTAATAAAAAAAAAATTGCAAAATAAAGTTGTAGAGGTCGTACAATCAATACAATAGAGATAGCATTTAACAAGAAATGAAATGTGCAAACATATATAAAATTAAGGAAAAGTTAACAAAACATTTCAAATAAATAGCAACAATGGTGTCTTTAAACAAACAAAATGTAACATTCACTTTGCTTTCTGCCAAAAAGTGCTCTTCATTCACAAAACAAAATCCACAATAACATTGTACTACAATCTTCTGTTTTTAACAAAAAATTTAATGTTTCTAGTCATTAGATGGCATAACTTTGACCTATAAGATCAAGCTGGAGAAGCATTATGTATAAAAACAGCGTTCAAATAGGATGAAACACATTAAATTTGACAAATCAAGAGTTCATTGTCATTTTGCTTTTGCAAGCACTTTAACAATGTTGTAATAGTGTCCACGACGGCTACGTTTAGCAGGTGGTGCATTATCCTTGTTAACATTTCTCCTGCGGCCAATTCGCTGTCTCACATTTTTGTCTTTCGCCGATTCTGATAATCAGCCTGCATGCATTCCGACTCATTTTGCCAGCATGGGCCACAAACCAAAAAAACAATAACTTAAGGTTATGTATATAACCCCGGTTCTCTGAGTAGCATGAGTGAGTGTCTCACTATGGGAACGCCTCCTGCGTGACCTCATCAGAAGCTCAAATACCATTACGCCAGCCCTTACAGGCTGGCTAGGTGACGCCCATGTCAGGAGGGGCCAGTGCCTCCCTATATAATAGGCTGACATAGCGTCAGATGTCATTCAAAACAAGCCCACCACTTCCTCGCTTCCATAGCAAGGAGGGCGGTCTGGTGAGACACTCACTCATGCTACTCAGAGAACCGGGGTTATATACATAACCTTAAGTTCTCTTTCATAGCATTCGTTTCGTGTCTCACTATGGGAGAAATACTGACTCCCGGATTGCCAGACATGCCTGTTAAGAAGACAACTGTCCCCAACAGCACTTCACAGGGGATAGGCCCCCACCCGGGAAGAACCTGCACTGAGGACTGAATGTGCTAGGTTAGGTGCTGTCACATCTAACCTGTAAAACCTAGCAAATGTATGAGGTGAGGTCCAGCATGCAGCTGCACACACCTCCTGAATAGAAACTCCCCTAAAGAGAGCCCATGAGGTCGCCAGACCTCTAGTGGAATGCGCACGTAAGCCAGCAGGGGGCTGAAGGCCCCTGCTAGTATAGGCCAAGGCAATTGCTCCTACTATCCAATGGGAGAGGCGCTGTTTAGACACAGGCTTTCCCATATGTGGTTTAGCCCAGGACACGAACAGCTGGTCACTTTGTCTGACACTCTGGGTTCGGTCCATGTAAATGCGCAGAGCACGGACTGGACACAAGGTATGCAGCCGCTGTTGCTCCTCTGAGGAGAAAGGCGGTGGGCAAAAGGCCGGCAGTTCTTTAGGGGAACATGTGCCGACAACCTTCGGGACAAAGGCAGGGTGAGCCGCATACTGACCCTCGTATTATCCGAGGAGAACTGAATGCATGACTGATGCACTGAGAGAGCGTGTATCTCTCCCACACGTTTAGCAGAAGCTAAAGCAATTAAAAGAGCCGTCTTCAAGGACAGAAATTTCAACTCAACCTGTTCCAGGGGTTCAAATGGGCAACAGGAGAGCGCAGCCAATACTGTGGGAAGGTCCCACGATGGAGCCAATGGCCTAGACGTAGGCAATTTACGCCGTGCACCCTTCATGAAACGGCATATTAAGGGATGCTGGCCAACAGTCTTTCCCTCAAAACCAATATGGCAGGCTGAAATTGCTGCCAAATACACCTTGATGGTGGAGAAGGCTTTACCCGTATCAATCAGGGCCTGAAGAAATGACAGAATCACAGCCACAGAGCACTGAAAATGGATGGCCTGTGATTCTAAGCACCAGCTTTCAAACACACGCCACTTATGCTCATATAGCGTCCGAGTAGACGATGCTCTAGAACACTGAATAGTGTCGATAACACTATGAGGGAGCCCCACCGTGTTCAGGTTAAACCACTCACGGGCCAAGCCCACAGAGCCAGCCTCTCTGGGTGGGGGTGGAATATTTCCCCCCGTGCCTGAGACAGGAGGTCTCTGCGTAGTGGTAACAGCCAAGGTGGGCCGCACAGCTGCTGAAAAATCTCCGCCAGCCAGTGTTTCCCTGGCCAGTGCCGGGCTATCAGGATCATATAGTGACTTCTCTCCCTCACTCTGGCCAGAGTTGGAGAAATGAGGGCCACTGGGGGAAAAGCATAGAGGAGGGTTCTCGGCCACTCGTGAGCTAGAGCATCCACCCCGAGTGGAGCTCTCTGATCGTTCAGCGAGTAAAACAGGGGACACTGAGCATTCTCCCTGGATGCATAAACATCCACGGTCGCCAGACCGAATCGCAGCCAGATCTGCTTCACCACCTCCGGGTGAAGCTTCCAGTCCCCATACAGCGGGTTGCCCCTGGAGAGAAGATCTGCTCCAAAGTTCAAGATCCCCGGCACGTGAGTTGCTCTCAGTGACAGCAAGTGAACACTGCTCCAGACTATCAGTCTGTGTGCCAGCGTGTGTAACTTGGGGGACCCCTGTATGAGAGCATTTGTGTGACAAGTTGCTCCCTGGCGGGTTGGGGCTGCCACCAGCCAATCGTCGATGTACGTGGCCACCCGAATGCCCTTTTTCCTGAGCGGGGCCACTGCTGCCTCGGTGCATTTCACAAACACCCTTGGGCTCAGTGAGAGACCAAAAGGCAGGACTACAAACTCGTATGCCATCCCCTGGAAAGCAAATCTCAGATACTTTCGGTGTGGGGGATATATGGGGATGTGGAAATAAGCATCCCTCAGGTCGATTGATGTGAACCAGTCGCCCGCTCGTACAAACCGTAGCAGCGAGGCGTGCGTCAACATCCTGAACTTGTATGTCCTCAAATGCCGGTTCAGGGCACGGAGATCCAGAATGGCTCTCATCCCCCTCCCCCCTTTCTTTGGCACAAGGAAATACCTCGAATAAAATCCGCTGTGCATTTCCTCGGGAGGGACAATTCTTATAGCTCCTTTGTCTCTCAAGGTGGAAATTTCCTCCAGGAGAAAACTGGCAGACTCGCCCGGAGCACGAGAGTAAACAATTTCTTTGAATTGTGGTGGAGCGACACTGAATTGCAGCCTGTAGCCCTTTTTCAATGTCCTCAGCACCCATGCTGACTGAGTGCAGGTGGCCCAGTTCTTCATGTGGAGAGACAGAGGGCTCACTGGCCACTCCACCGAATATGGCGTTTTGGCGCCCCCTTGTGGTCGCAGCGCGAAACATACGCCATTTCGGCGTCCCGTCACCTCTGTCACAGGCGAGCGAGGTGACGGGCCCATCTGCATCATCACAGCCGTGGAAACGCGAGTCTCCACGGGCTGCGTTATGGCAGACAGTGCTCCGTTTTTCAGCATGTTTGATTTTCTCATGTGTTTTGCAACACTCGACAGCGCCCTCGGCAAACTGCCTGGATGCGCGTGTCGGGGCTTTTTTAATACAGAATGCATGAGAGAAGTGCTCGTGAAACAACACTGCGAACTTTGGCTCGCTTTCCCTCTGGCGGGTCCGGTGACAGGAACACCGGCCCGAGTCAAGCACTCTGTGTGGAACATGTCCCGTTGAACTTGCTCTGGAACGGAGCTGGGAGGCGGGAGGGTGGCCCATGAAAGGGGGAAACTGGGTTCGCTCCCGCCTAGAGGAGAGGCTGTCAGGCCGGCCGCTTCTTCCTCCTCACGATCGCGGCAGCGGGGGGAGGAGGAGGGGCCGCTTGAGGTCTGGCCTGGGGAGACTGCTTCCAAGTCCATGGATTCTTAGGGGCCCCGGCAGCCTGGGGGGCTGCTTGCGTCTTAGGCACTTTGGGAATCCTGAAAGCGGGGACCGGGCGAGACGCTGCCTGCGCGAATGACTGGCGCTGCTGGGGTGGCGTGCTGGGCCCTCCTCGGCAGGCAGAGTTTCAGAGCTTCATCATCTCTCTTTTTCTCCTCACATCTCTTCTGCATGGATGTAACAGCCGCACCGAAGAGACCGTGAGGGACGACAGGGGTGTCGAGGAGTTCCTCTTTTTCCTTAGTCGTCAGGTTGGTGAGCCCGAGCCAGCGTGCTCGCTCCTGAAGAACCATGAGGCCCATGGCTCTCCCAGTAGCCTGTATGGCTACCTTGTAGAGGCGGAGGACGTGTTCAGTTATAACGCAGATTTCTTCGCACACTGTGGTATCTGTGTTAGCTGTCATGTCCTCTTCTAGCTCAGCTTGGTAAGCCATTAGCATAGAAGAGGCATTGTGGGCTCTTACTGACAGAGTCACTGCCTTGTAGCACTTATCTGTAAGGCTAGACTGGAAGCGGTCTGCTTTGGAGGGGAGAGATGGGGCCGATGAGGACAGAGACGTCTTCGGGTGAAGATGGCTCGCCACCAACGGCTCCACTTGTGGCATTCGGCGGAGGCCGATAGACTCCATCCCCTCACAATCCAGCAGGGAGCTCCCCACGATGGGGTGTTTCTCGCTGCAAGGTTTTGCTTTCCACGTCACCGCTATCTCATCGAGTAGCTCAGGGAAAACAGGCAACACATGCTTCCCCGTCTTTTTCGCCTTCGGCAATTTCTTACCGTCAGAACGAGACTTTACAACCTCTGTTTGTATGGCGGGCCACGGGATGTTGAGCCTAGCGGCTGCGCGCTTGCATGTCCTGCATGTCGAGATCCAGGGGAGACGGCGGTGTCGGTTTTTCAACCTCGCCGGTAGCCGAGGGCTTTGCAGCCCAGCTGATGCTAGCCAAGGAGGTGGAATCTTCCTCCTCGCCGTCGTCAGACAGCAGGAGCTCCGAGTCAGCCGATTCATCTCTGTCCTCGTTAGCATCTCCTCCCCAGGTGACTCCAGCATCGCGGAAAAACACACGATCTCCGTGTGCCTCCAGCGACGGGAAAGCGGTCGCGATGGGCTGAGGGTCTGCCTCTGCCCAGCTCGGCCCTGGCGTTGCGGCCAAATCATCGGGCATCTCAGTTTCTCCTTGCGCCGCAGCAGCCTCACACAGCAAAGGGTCGCCACCCGACAGGTTAGCCTGGCGAGCTAACCTGCGGCGGAGTAGTTTGCGTGGGAAAGCCGCGCAGTGGATACAGTCGTGTGCAGGTGTCAGGGCAGCCTGAGCGTGAGATAAACCCAGGCATGCCGCACACACGGGGTGTGTATCCCAGGCAGAAATCTTCTTGCCGCAAGGACAAAGTTTTGCAACTTCGTTGGCCGTTGTAGCCATGGTTAGCTAGAGGGTTGCGCACGTTAGCGAGACTGACACTGAGTGCGGAGAATATTGCTATTCCTCGCTAACGTGGGTTGAAAGGTGTTGTTACTTTTCTACAGGTATTGCTGCCTAATGTGTAAAACCGCTAGCGTCGAAGGGTATTGCTACCTGATGGTGAAGCTAGGGGTACCTTTATTAGCAAAGTGTTGCTACTTCGCTTTCGGAAAGTATTGCTACTTCCCTGGGTGAAAGTATTGCTACTTGGCACCAGCACTAGCTACAGAACAGTATTGCTACTGCTTGTATGCTAGTGGACAACTGAACAGCTGGGAACAAAGCGCCCGGCGACCGAGTTGTTCACTCGAATCTGTGGACAGTTTAGCTTTAGCACCCAATAGCACAGTTGTCTACAGGCTTCTGTGAGAAGCGAGAAGAGGTTTTTGAATGACATCTGACGCTATGTCAGCCTATTATATAGGGAGGCACTGGCCCCTCCTGACATGGGCGTCACCTAGCCAGCCTGTAAGGGCTGGCGTAATGGTATTTGAGCTTCTGATGAGGTCACGCAGGAGGCGTTCCCATAGTGAGACACGAAACGAATGCTATGAAAGAGAACAACTAAACAGCAGCTGCTATATGTTACTGCTAAGCAGCTTAAATGAGTTTTGCATTTACGGAGGTTGGGTGTTTATCTCTGTGTCTATAAGTGAGTGTACGTCTACGTGGGGGGGTGTCTGGATGAATTAACGGGTAAAAACTAGCGTTAGTAAAAAAGTTGAAAACTTACGGTGGTTTGTCCTTTGCAGAAGCTGCTCCTGGATGCAGTCGTTTGAGGTGCTGGTGCATAGCCGTCGTGCTTTTATGATAGGCCATTTCCACCTCACAAAGCCGGCAAACGACTGAATCACTTCCTTTTCTGTTAAAATATCCCCATACTGTAGAACTGCGTGTTCAGGTGGAGTGATTTAAGTTGACTGCAACTGCCTCACTCATGATTCCGCTACTCGCTGCCGCCATGTCTTTTTTTGAAAGTCACGACGCATCGACGCAGATTTTTTTACGTCGACGTATTTTTTGCGTCGACGTAATCGATTACGTCGACGCGTTGTCCCAGCCCTACATGGAAGCTCCTGTCAGGCATCATATCGGCTAAGATGAACAGGCACATGGGTCAATACATGAGCGGGACACAGAAAGGAATTGGCAAGAATACCAGAGGTGCAAAACACCAACTACTGGTAGACAGAACAGTCAGCCGAGACTGCAAGACCAGACTGACCAACCTGTGCACTGCCTGGATTGATTACAAGAAGGCCTATGACTCAATGCCCCACAGCTGGATACTGGAATGCCTAGAATTGTACAAGATCAATGGGACCCTAAGAGCCTTCATCAGGAACTCAATGGGGATGTGGCGTACAACATTAGAGGCCAACTCCAAGCCCATAGCACAAGTCACCATCAAGTGCGGGATCTACCAAGGAGATGCTCTGTCCCCACTGCTGTTCTGCATAGGCCTGAACCCCCTCAGTGAGATCATTAACAAGACTGGCTACGGATACCGACTACGGAACGGAGCAGTTTTCAGCCACCTCCTGTACATGGATGACATCAAGCTGTATGCCAAGAGTGAACGAGACATCGATTCACTGATCCACACTACCAGGCTATACAGCAATGACATTGGAATGTCGTTCGGACTGGAGAAGTGTAGTCGGATGGTAACAAAGAGAGGGAAGGTAGTCAGAACTGAGGGGATTGAACTACCAGAAGGCAACATTGCAGACATAGAGGACAGTTACAAGTACTTGGGGATCCCGCAGGCGAATGGGAACCATGAAGAGGCTGCTAGAAAAGCTGCAACCACCAAGTACCTGCAGAGGGTCAGGCAAGTCCTGAGGAGTCAGCTGAATGGTAAGAACAAGATCTGGGCCATCAACACGTACGCCCTGCCCGTGATCAGGTACCCTGCTGGGGTAATAGGCTGGCCAAAGGAGGAGATAGAAGCCACTGACATAAAGACAAGAAAGCTCCTTACCATGCATGGAGAGTTTCACCCCAAGTCCAGCACCCTGAGGCTGTATGCTAAGCGGAAGGAAGGGGGCCGGGGACTGGTGAGTGTCAGCATCACAGTCCAGGATGAGACAACGAACATCCAAGAATACATTGGGAAGATGGCCCCAACTGACTGAGTGCTCAGTGAATACCTCAGGCAGCAGAAACCCAAGAAAGAGGAGGGAGACGAGGAACCATCATGGAAGGACAGGCCCCTGCACGGTATGTACCACCGGCAGATAGAGGAGGTGGCTGATATCCAGAAATCCTACCAGTGGCTGGACAAAGCTGGACTGAAAGACAGCACAGAGGCACTAATCATGGCAGCACAAGAACAAGCTCTGAGGACAAGATCCATAGAGGCTGGGGTCTATCACACCAGGCAAGACCCCAGGTGCAGGCTGTGTAAAGATGCCCCAGAGACAATCCAGCACATAACAGCAGGGTGAAAGATGCTAGCAGGCAAGGCATACATGGAACGCCATAACCAAGTGGCCGGCATAGTGTACAGGAACATCTGTGCCAAGTATAACCTGGAAGTCCCGAGGTCAAAATGGGAGATGCCCCCAAGGGTGGTGGAGAATGACCGAGCTAAGATCCTGTGGGACTTCCAGATACAGACGGACAAAATGGTGGTGGCTAACCAACCGGACATAGTGGTGGTAGACAAACAGAAGAAGACGGCCGTAGTGATCGATGTAGCGGTTCCGAATGACAGCAATATCAGGAAGAAGGAACACGAGAAGCTGGAGAAATACCAAGGGCTCAGAGAAGAGCTCGAGAGGATGTGGAGGGTGAAGGTAATGGTGGTGCCCGTGGTAATCGGAGCACTAGGTGCGGTGACTCCCAAGCTAGGCGAGTGGCTCCAGCAGACCCCGGGAATAACATCGGAGATCTCTGTCCAGAAGAGCGCAGTCCTGGGAACAGCTAAGATACTGCGCAGGACTCTCAAGCTCCCAGGCCTCTGGTAGAGGACCCGAGCTTGAAGGATAAACTGCCCGCAGGGGCGTGCTGGGTGTTTTTATATATATATATATTAGGGGTACAACGATACACAAAATTCACGGTTCGGTTCGATACTTTGGTGACACGGTTCGATATTTTTTCGATACAAAAAAATGTTCATGCCTTTTTAATTTATCATTTATTACAATTATAAATATATATTTTAACTCAAAAGTACAGTTTTCAAATTTAATGTTGCCGAAACAACAAAATAAAAAAAATAAATCTATCTGATCGAGGAATCACTCATCTTTGGAAAAAAGAGTTTATTACAGAGAAATGGCTCTTTCCAAAATAAAAGCTATACTATACGCTTCTTCTGGGCTATATTCTCAGCAGCATATTAAACATATCAGGTCCCCATAAGGAGAATCATGTGCTAACGGCTGTCTAAATGATAAAGTTTGTAGCATGCGTGCTTGTTGTTTTTGTCTGCTTCTACTTGTCTTTGCACTAGGATGATGTCAGCATAAATGTGCAGTCGTTGTGTTCATTGTCCATTCGTTGTGATCCCACTAGTGCTGTCAGTGTTAATCTCGTTAAAATTACATTAACGCCATAACGCGGCAAATCTCTGTTAACGAGTTACCGCGGATCGCCCCGTGCTTGGGGCTGGACGGCGTCAACACGTTAACAAGCTAACTGCGCTAACGCACTAGTTCCCACCAATGTAATTGAGCATTGCGTGGCACATCCAACATACTGTTTTACTTTTGTCCATCAGGGTCATGCTTCACATGAAAACCAAGATAGTTCCAAACGCCAGATCTGAATGAGGGTGGGGGAGGTTCAATTTCAGGTAGCGTTGAGGGAGTTGCCATGTTGCAACGAGCTTTGCTTCTGTCTTGCTAGCTTGCGCTGCGCTCAGTGGATCTGCACTCGACAGTGCAGCCTAGGCGGAGTAGTCGAACGCAGATCCACTGAGCGCTCAACACAGACAGCATCGTCAGAAAAAAAGTTGATAAAATAAATAAAAAATGTTGTATTTTTCGATACATATGCGTACCGAGCACTGTACTGTACTGTAAGCACCGTATCGAACGGTTCAATATCGATACTAGTATTGTTGCACCCCTAATACATACACACACACACACACACACACACACACACACATATATATATATATATATAAATAAATATATATATATATATATATATATATATATATATATATACACACACCCAGCACGCCCCTGCGGGCGGTTTATCCTTCAAGCTCGGGTCCTCTACCAGAGGCCTGGGAGCTTGAGGGTCCTGCGCAGTATCTTAGCTGTTCCCAGGACTGCGCTCTTCTGGACAGAGATCTCCGATGTTATTCCCGGGATCTGCTGGAGCCACTCGCCTAGCTTGGGAGTCACCGCACCTAGTGCTCCGATTACCACGGGGACCACCGTTACCTTCACCCTCCACATCCTCTCGAGCTCTTCTCTGAGCCCTTGGTATTTCTCCAGCTTCTCGTGTTCCTTCTTCCTGATATTGCTGTCATTCGGAACCGCTACATCGATCACTACGGCCGTCTTCTACCACCACTATGTCCGGTTGGTTAGCCACCACCATTTTGTCCGTCTGTATCTGGAAGTCCCACAGGATCTTAGCTCGGTCATTCTCCACCACCCTTGGGGGCATCTCCCATTTTGACCTCGGGACTTCTAGGTTATACTCGGCACAGATGTTCCTGTACACTATGCCGGCCACTTGGTTATGGCGTTCCATGTATGCCTTGCCTGCTAGCATCTTGCACCCTATATATATATATATATATATATATATATATATATATATATATATATATATATATATATATATATATATATGTGTGTGTGGTATAAATATTAATTAATGTGCATACATTCTTATATTTATACATATATTTATTCTCATAATTTTCACATTCCTGTTATATTTGGCTTGCATCCTGTCTCTTGTATTTTGCACACTACTGTTGTTTGTTAAACTTGCACACATGTGTTATAACAATAAAAGTGATTTGATTTTATCTCTTTTAGTGGGTTAGCTGGCATAGTAGCTTTCTATTAATACCAAATTATCAACCCTTGTCCATGTATGCGTTGTTCCATTGGCCACCTCAAAACCTAATGTGTAGATAACTTAGATTTGTATAGCACCTTTCAAGAAAGGAATCAACAATTTTTTAATTTTTCTTTTCTTTTTTTTTTTACACACAGGTCTTTTATCTATAATGAAAAGGACCAAGAGTGTTGGACAGCAGCGGTAAACTCCAAAACAGACAGTGTCTTTCGCAGAAGCACCATAGCTTTATATGAAAGAAATGGTAACGATCCTCATTTTTCTCTATGAATAATACAAACACTAAAGCCTATGTTTTCATGCTGTCCTTTCTGTCGGCTACAGTGGCCAGTCTTTTCTAGTTTACATGTTTTTTGTTTCCAATGTTTTTTGTTGACATTGTAGTTAATGTTTAGCATATGTGTCATGATGAGTGAGGTACTGTGTCTATAAACAGCTTAATTTAGTTTTGTAAAACATCACAGAACTCGGATCAGATAAATTATTTACTATAGGAAATGTGTGATAAACATCAATAAATCTATTTCTAGTCTTTTCTTTCCTTTTCTTTTAGCATATCTTCTGGAGTGTTTAAATGGAATAGGAAGAGATTACAGGGGAACAAAGTCCAGAACAAACTCAGGAAAGATCTGTCAAAGATGGGACTCAAGCTACCCACACAGGCCAAAGTATGTGTTTGCATTTGATTTTGCATCATCATTTCATATCCTTTTATGTCTTAGTGAAAGTTTTTCGAAATGTTTCTGCTGCAGTTTCAAGCCGCAGAGCCACCCACAAGCAGAGCTTTACTCCAACTTCTGCAGAAACCCTGATGGGGACAGCAATGGACCGTGGTGTTACACTACTGATCCTAACACCCGCTGGGAGTACTGCAACGTACCCAGCTGCTTTGGTAAGTTATAATGCATGGCCATGATATTTGAGATAAATCAGTGTTTTCCTTCACAGAGGAATGGCTGGTCTGAAATAATGAGAATTACAGAGGAAAAATCTCCACCACTGAAAACAGCTTCACCTGAAAGTTAAACACTGCTGTAATTTAATTTAGTTTCATAAAACATCACAGAACTCGCACCGGATAAATAATTTATATTATGAAATTTGTGATAAACATCAATAAATCTATTTCTAGTGATTTTCTTTTCTTTTCTTTTCTAGCATATCTTCTGGAGTGTGTAAATGGAATAGGAAGAGATTACAGAGGAACAAAGTCCAGAACAAACTCAGGAAAGATCTGTCAAAGATGGGACTCAAGCTACCCACACAGGCCAAAGTATGTGTTTGCATTTGATTTTACATCATCACTTCATATCCTTTTATGCCTTTGTTAAAACGTTTCATAATGTTTCTGCTGCAGTTTCATGCCGCAGAGCCACCCACAAGCAGATCTAGAGTCCAACTTCTGCAGAAACCCTGATGGGGACAGAAATGGACCGTGGTGTTACACTACTGATGCTAACACCCGCTGGGAGCACTGCAACGTACCCAGCTGCTTTGGTAAGATTCATACATGTTATTGTGTTTGTTTTGTTTTGTTCAGCTGACATACATGTCTAATTGTCCTCTAGCAGCCATTTCTCTTTCAACAATTGCCATTTGGTTTGGTATTTAATGTAGCTAATATGTGAAATATAGGCACTACACAATGTTCTGAAAAACTGAACTTAAAAGGCTGCAAGGCCAGATACCACTGGGTAATCTGGGCGTTGGCATCCTTCATGCAGTGGAGCCACTGCAGCAGGGCATGGTCTGAGCAGAGGGTGAATGGGCATCCCGGGAGCTGGTAATGAAGGGAGTCAACCGCCCACCCGATCGCTAGGCACTCCCTTCCCACAGTGCTGTACCAGGTTTCTCGGTCCATTAGCTTCCAGCTGATGTACCAACCGGTCGGTCGACTCCCCCGACCTGCTGGGACAAAACGGCCCCCAGCCCTCTGTTTGAGGCATCTGTCTGCAGGAGAAAAGGGAGAGAGAAATTAAGTGTGTATAGCAGCAGCTCCCCACAGAGAGCCTGTTTCACCCACACAAACGCTGCCTGGCACTGCCCTGTCCACTGGACCAGATCTGAGGCACTCTTTCGATCAAGGGGCTGGTCAGGTCCGCAAACCCTGGCACAAATTGGCCATAATAGCCGGCCAGCCCCAGGAACCGTCTCACCTCCATTTTGGTCTAGGGGCGCAGGCAGGATGCAATCGCTGCTGTCTTCTCCACCTGAGGACGAACCTGCCCGCCCCCCAAGTGGTACCCCACATACTTTTACCTCCTTCTGTCCAACCGCACTCTTCTTCGGGTTGGCTGTGAGCCCCGCATGTCTCAGGAACTCCAGGACCGCGGCCACCCGCTGCACATGCTTCGTCCAGGTGTCCCTGAAGATGATAACATCATCCAAGTGGGCGGCAGCATTTGCAGTGTGTGGTCTCAGCACCCAGTCCATGAGGAGCTGGAAGGTACTGGTACAACCCGTATGGAGTAGAGAAAGCCGTCTTTTCCCTGGACTCTCCAGAAAAGGGAATTTGCCAGTAGCCCTCAGTCAAATCCAGCGTCGTGAAACAGGCATTGCCTAACCGGTCCAGGAGCTCGTCGACCCGGGGCATGGGGTAAGCATCAAACTGTGACACCTCATTCACCTTGCGATAGTCAACACAGAACCATATAGACCCATCTTTTGTCACCACAAGAACGATGGGGCTATATCATAATTCTTCTATTACTCCCAGCTTTAGCATCTAAGCCAATTACCTCTGAACAATTTTTATGTTCGGGTAGCCTGTAGGGCCATGAACACACCATATGCCAGGCTGCACCAGGCTGTTGCAATGCAGCATCAACTGCTCTCTGGGCCTGTGTGAGATAGTTATCACAATGAAGGGAGGCAGGAGTAGTGGAATTTGGTACCTCCGGCCTCAACTCATCTCTTTCCTTAACCAGGCTCACCGGAGAAGCGGTTTTAGCAGTCCAGCACGTACTGAATTTCATTTTTTGCGGGGCTCGGACTTTTCTCCTGCCTGCGGCTTCCTGCCGTACAGTAATTCAAAGGTAAAAAATCCCGTGGAGGCCTGGGGAACTCCCCGCACTGCAAACAACAGAGGGTCTAACTAGCGATCCCAATTGTGTTCAACCTCATGAATGAACTTACGAATCATGGACTTCAAAGTCTTATTCAGCCGCTCCACGTCAGTCTGAGGGTGGTAGATGCTGGTCCAAACGGATTTAATGCCCTGTAATTCATACAGCTCTTTGAGTATGCGAGACAAGAACGACGTGCCCTGGTCAGTCAGTATTTCTTTCGGAATACCAACTCGGGAGATGACCTGAAACAGTGCCTGAGCCAGGCTCTTTACAGAAATGGTGCGCAGCGGCACTGCTTCCGGGTATCACGTTTCATAGTCCACCAGAGATAATACAAAGTGATAGCCGCGTGCACTCTGGTGGAATGGCCCAATGAGGTCCACACCAATGCGTTCGAATGGGACCTCCATTAAGGGTAATGGATGCAAAAGCGCTTTTGGAACGGCTGGCTGGCTCACCATCTGGCAATCCGGGCATGACACGCACCATCGGCGCACGTCTGCCCAGCCAATAAAATCGGGCCATTACTTGTTCCTGAGTTTTCTTGCATCCCATGTGCCCTGCCATGGGGTTGCAATAAGCCGCCCGGGAAATCATTTTCAGCCGGCTCCGTGGCACCAACAACTGGGTGTGTATTTCGTTAGTGTGAGTGTCGCAACTCACTCAATACAGCCTACTGTTCTGCAATTGGAAGTGCGGGTAAGTCTGCATAGCTTCAGGGCACACCAGGTGACCATCAATATCTATCACTTGGTCATAGGCTGAGTGTAGGGTGTCATCACAAGACTGCTCCAGTGGAAAATCTTCCATAGGGCGTGACACAGAAGACAGAAGGACCTCCGTAGAAGGACCCACTTCTTCTTCCCCACAAAAGTCAGCATCGGACGACCCCGCGTCACCACTGAGCACCATGCAGACATTACACGCATCTACCAGTCATAATCGCATCCCCATGTACTGCTCCAACAAGCTATGAAACCCCAGCCAATTTGTACCCAAAATCAGGGGACGCGACAGGCGCGGGCTAACCGCAGCCTTTCCCCTATGCATTTTGCCCCGGAATTTTAGCAGCAGCGGTACTATGGAATACCTGTGAACATCCCCATGCACACATTTTACCTCCACCCACTCCGCCTCCAACAATGAGCCGGGGCAAACCAAGCTTCAGTGGACGAGGGTCTGGGTGCAGCCCCCAAGGCCGGAGCCCCAGCGAAGCGGAACACCTGGCCCACCTCCATCAACGGACACTCCCGCCGTAGGTGCCCCAGCCACCCGCACTTTCAGCACTCTGGCCCCAGGGTCTGTTCAGCCGCCCATGGCTCAGAGGCGGCGACGAACATTTCTGGGTCTCTGGCAGGAAGCAGGGGTGCAAACAGGTTCTTGGGGCTCCACACCGGTGCTCACTCCGTCCTGTCCATGCTGAGGTCCCTTCTTCAATGTCGCCGGCATCCTGTAGGCTGGCTGCTCAGATGCGTGTACTCCTGGCCAGTGGCCAGATGGTCCTCCACCAGTTTGACTGCCACGTTCTGATCGATGGGGCTGTGGTAGCGATCCCAATGTGTGGTGGCGTCGGGCAACCCCTTCACAAATTGCTCCATGACCACCAAGTCCAGCATACGGGCGTCTTCCTACATGCGCCCTGGACACAGCCACCTCGCCTCGTCTTCGAGCTGCCTTGCCCATGCTATCAGCCGCTCCCCTCCCGGCATCTGACCAGCGTGGAACTGCTGCCGGTAATCCTCCGGGGAAAGACCAAGGTGATCCAATTCCGCCTGACAGACATCTTAATACACTCCATGGGACGCCGGAGGCAGGCTCAGGGCAGCTGTCTGGGCTTCACCCGACAACAGAGGCAACAGCCGTGGTGCCCACTCTTCCTCCGGACAGCAGCACCCCAGCATTGTGGCGTGAAAAGTCTCTATAAATACCAACGGTAGAATTGAGATCACGATTCTCTCACGATTTTCTTTTCCAGTATAAATATTTATTGCACTTATTAACTGCACATCAACTTCGTAACAGTTGAGACTGAACATAAAAACAATAAATAAACATAAAAACAACAAATGTCTCACGTTTTGTTGTTGCTGCAAAATGTTGTACTGCTTGAAATTCCGTCTCCACCGTTGCTCGACACTGCGTGTATAGAGCAGGTAGTGCAACAATAGAAAAAATAGTTGCGGGACGGCACTGTGTAGCATTTGTCTAGGGTGTTGATCATTTTCCTAAATCCCTCATTTTGCACAGTGTTGATGGGAGCCATATCTTTAGTCAGGTTATAAGTGATAGCCTCCGTAATTTCTTTGTGCCTGCGGGAGTTCGACGTGTATAGGGAAGCGCTGTATAAGGTTCCCGTTATTGATGTTTGGGTGGTTGACCGGGACGGATTTTCTACTGTCACTTTCTCATCATCCCTGACGTGCTCTCCGTTGTTTTTTTCCCTGCTAATTTTAGCATCACACGGCACAGCTTCTGTATCACGTGGTATAAGGCTCCGCCCTTGTCATTTGTTGAGCAGGAAGAGAGAGCGCTTGTTTTCATGCAGATTACGTCCTGGACCAAAATGCGGTACAATCGTCGTCGTCGTCTTTTTAAAAAAATCTTTTAAATCGTTGTCATTTGGAAATGAGATCGCACATAAGTATGAATCGAGAACGCGATTTTCTAATGATTAATCGTGCAGCCCTAACCAACGGTACCATCCGGTGAAGTGCCACTGACAGCGTGGGGGCGGGGGGGATGACACGCTGGCACAGCTGCAGCCCCCATCAGCCGCTCCAGTACAGCGGTGTCCCACTCCAAGTGGTCCCGCAATACCCCCAGCTGCTCCTCCTGCGCAGCCGCCTGCTGTGCAGACATCACCTGGCCCACAATCTGGAGCGGGCAGAGTGACTGGGGGTCCGACATAGCACCAAGATTTCAGCACCACTGTGGTAAGGACCCCACGCACACACACAGTTGGCAGTTTACTCTGTTATCTTTTATTATCTGTGGGCAGCAGATGCTGTTGTTTCGGTGCTCTGCACGCTGGAACAGTCTCTCCAAGGCTGCTGCCACACACACGTCCTTCTGCTCCACTGTCACTGGAAAACCCCCAAAAGATAGCAGTGTCATTTAACCTGACCCAGCATACCTGTTTCAAACACACCCCCGTGCCGCTCCTGCGAGCTCACTGTGCTACCCCTCCTCTACAGCAGGCCAGAGACCACTGTATGGTCTGCAGTGGTGAGAATAACAGAGGAAGAATCTCCACCACTGAAAACAGCTTCACCTGAAAGTTAAACACTGCTGTAATTTAATTTAGTTTCATAAAACATCACAGAACTCAGATCAGATAAGAAATTTGTGATAAACATCAGTCAATCTATTTCTTTTCTTTTCTTTTCTTTTCTTTTCTTTTCTAGACTATCTTCTTGAGTGTGTAAATGGAATAGGAAGAGATTATAGAGGAACAAAGTCCAGAACAAACTCAGGAAAGATCTGTCAAAGATGGGACTCAAGCTACCCACACAGGCCAAAGTATGTGTTTGCATTTGATTTTACATCATCATTTCATATCCTTTTATGCCTTTGTGAGATTTGTTCTTAATGTTTCTGCTGCAGTTTCACGCCGCAGAGCCACCCACAAGCAGAGCTTTACTCCAACTTCTGCAGAAACCCTGATGGGGACAGCAATGGACCGTGGTGTTACACTACGGATCCTAATGCCCGCTGGGAGCACTGCAACGTACCTAGTTGCTCTGGTAGGATTCATAATTCATTTAATTATGGCCGTTGTCAACAACCCATATACATACATTTCTTTTCTCTTTACTACTCTTGTGTTTTTCTGAACCAATGGCCAAACAATCCCTCTCTTTCTTCTCCAAAGTTTAACCGTTTCTATCCTTGTAAATAATCTCAAAAGAAATATAGCTCGCATCGTTCACGTCAAAGAACCGGCTCTAAGAGCCATTTCGTTCGCGACCGACCCACCACTATTCCTCATTATGATGATTGTAATTTCATGTCTTTAGTGTGGGAGTCTGTCATGTCCCCTGTGTTTAAGTCCCCGTCGCCCTTTGTGCGTCTCTGTGATGCCTTTGTCTCCCTTTGCGTTGCTCTCGTTCCCTCTCTTTCCCGTGTGCCCAGTCTTGTCTCCTCCTCGTTTACGTTTCCCCTTGTATCTCATTCCTTGTCTCCCCCTCGCTGTCATGTTCTGTATTTGTTTCTTATACCCGTGTCCCATCTCCTGTTCCCTGATGTCATGTCAAGGTCGTGTGTCTTAAGTCTGCACCTCTGTATTTTCTATTTTGACAGTCTAATTTGTTTAATTTTTCTTCCCCTGTGGCGTCATGTTCATCTGTTTCAGCTGTGTTCCCCGTGTGTTTCCATTTGCCTTGTCACCCTTGTGTGTATTTATTAGGGGTACAACGATATTCGTATCGATATTGAACCGTTCGATACAGCGCTTTTGGTTCGGTACGCATATGTATCGAACAATACAACATTTGTAATTTATTTTATCAACTTTCCTTCTGACGATGCTGTCTGTGTGGAGCGCTCAGTGAATCTGCGTTCGACTACTCCGCCTAGGCTGCACTGTCGAGCGCAGATCCACTGAGCGCTCAACACAGACAGCATAGTCAGAAGGAAGAGCGCAGGGCAAGCTAGCGAGACAGAAGTTAAGCTCTCCTTGCAACATGGCAAATTGAACCTCCCCCACCCTCATTCAGATCTGGCGTTTGGAATTATTTTGGTTTTCATGTGACGTATGACCCTGAAGGTAAGCGCGTCATGGACTAAAGTAAAACAGTATGTTGGATGTGCCACGCAATGCTCAATTACATGGGTGGGAGCTAGTGTGTTAGCGCAGTTAGCTCGTTAACGTGTTGGCCGTCTAGCCCCATGCACGGGGCTATCAGGGGTAGCTCGTTAACGGAGATTTGCCGTGTTGTGGCGTTAAGGTCATTTTAACGAGGTTAACCTGAAAGCACTAGTGGGAACACAACGAATATGACTGCACATTTACGCCGACATCATCCTAGTGCAAAGACAAAAACAACAAGCATGCATGCTACAAACTTTACCCGAGTCATTTAGACAGCCGTTAGCACATGAGTCTCCTTATGGGGACCTGATATGTTTAATATGCTGCTGAGAATATAGCCCAGAAGAAGCGGATAGTATAGCTTTTATTTTGGAAAGAGCCATTTCTCTGTAATAAACTCTCTTTTCCAAAGATGAGTGATTTCTCAATCAGATACAGGGCTCGCAAAATCGCTAGCCCGACGTCCCGGGGCTAGCGATTTTTCCAGTCGGGCTACCAAAATCTATCTCTGCCCTGCCCGTCCGGCTATTATAGGAAGGAAAAATATATGTCAATGCTTTTGCATTCTTTCGGAAATGTAGCTGGGTAATTATGTCATTGGCATCGGTGAGCCACTGTCAATATGTGACATATTGAAATCGCGTTTGAATTTGCGCTTGTTTTTTTGCTTTCACTTTGCAATCGCGTGAACTGTGTATAGAGAGCGACAGTACTGATTGGTGAGTGATGATAATTTGTGCACCAATTCCTCTGACATCGTCTTATCAATCGTTAGCTTACTATGCAAACATGACAAGTGAAATCTCCCGCAGCAAGCTTAAACATGTGAGAGGTTGATCGCGCAGAGAATCGCTGAGCTTATGTGAGTGCGTCTGTAAAAGCAGCAGGATATATATTTCAGTTCTGCTGAGCCAAATAAGACAGGTCAGGGTGAAGAAGTGACAGCCAAAGAAAAGCTTACCGCAAAACGGAAAAGTTATGACAAATCAGACTATAAGGCAAAAAGAAAGTGCAGCTTTATGGTTTCATGGACAAAAGAATTTCTGTGGCTGCAATATGACGAGCTAAATAACCAGGGCTGCACATAAGTGGTCCGCAGGTGCGCATTCGCTGTCAAAATAAAAAACACGCACAAGGGTTAGGGTTAAATTTAAAAACTGTACTTTTGAGTTAAAATATATATATTTATAATTTTAATAAATGACAAATTAAAAAGGCATGAACATTTTATTTTGTATTGAAAAAATATCGAACCGTGACACCAAAGTATCGAACCGAACCGGGAATTTTGTGTATCGTTGCACCCCTAGTATTTATGTGATCTGTTGTCATGCATCCATTGTTAGGTTGTCTGTTGTGTTCACGCCCTGTTTCCAGGTATCCACCCTTCCACACCAGGTTTTCATGTTTATGTTTAGTTTTTCCACTTTAGATTTGTTTTGCACCTTTCTAACAGCCACAATGAACAGCTCCCTTTTCGTTAAAATCTAGTTATGTTCCACGCTTCATTTTGTCTGCATTTGGGTCCGCTCTCCTCTCTCCACACGCAGACTCTGACACTTTCTTAGCTTGCTTTTAGCATCAGTCAAAAACAGCTGTGTGAGTAAAATAGTAAAGTATCTAGAGCAGGGCGATATGGCCAAAAATATTTATCACGATATATATTTGAAAATTTGCGATAACGATATAACCGATGATATAACTGATGCGAGACAAAATACAACTCCACAACATTACTAGTGCAAAAAGACAACCTTCCATTTATTTTCACTTAAACAAGAAGCTGGTTTTTATGTACATTAAAGCTTTATAAAAATGTAACAGTGCAAATGCAAATTCCTTGCTGAAAGTTTAACCAAAAGGCATTTCCAGTAGAAATGGGCTGACATATCCTGAGCATAACCATGTATAATGTCCACTGAAGTTAAAAAGAGGTGCTTTGCAACATTAAACTGCAGTGTGCAGTACACATTTTTCGGACCATAAGGTGCACAGGATTATAAGACACATTAAGCGAAACAAAGCAGTCAGATAAATCAAACTTTATTAAACTCATTCTTCTTGCTTCCTCCACTTCTGTAACATTGATTCATTAATGTTGAATTCTCTGCAGCTGCTCTATTCCCATGTTGTTGCAGTATATTAATGACTAACCTCGTATTGTGGATGGATTATCTCAGTTGTTCTCCTGACTGAAGTTTGGTCCATTTACAGCATCCTGCCATGCGATTGCATTTGTCTCTAACCATGAAGAACCTTCACATTAACTTTTATAAGTGGAAAAGTGTTAGTGTTCGTCCTCCAGCTTCACTGTTTATGTTATGCTAACATAGCTGTGTCACTAGTGATCACGTAGCACATCATTATATACCAGCTAGCCCAACTTCAGTAACCCTACAAACGTCACTGCTGTTTAGTTTCCTGTCTTCATTTATGTTGGAAGTGATAGCAGAGACAGTTTTTAACTCTAAGTGATGCTGCAGTGTTGTTTGACCTGAAGCATACGGAGCTTAGGACCCAGATTACTCCCAGATTTAAGAGCATCTTAGTCCGACAAATACGACAATAACGATGGCCGCTTGCATGTTCTGCAAAAACATGTGCTTTGTTGTGTATCTGACGGACAAACACCAAACCAGTTCCACATCACTGAAGTTGCACCATTTTTACAAACCAATTCTGGTTCATCTGTTTCACTCAACGACCGGCCATGTGCGTATGAAAACAAAGGCACTGCGCATGCGCGTTTTACTCCCATTCTATCGCGATATTTCATTTTCCTATCGTTGCCTAACATTATACCGGTATTATCGTGAACGGTATAATATGGCCCAGCCCTAAAAGTATCCACTATCTAATATCTAGTTTTTGTTTCCTACCTGTAGGGTGACAGAGGTGGTCCTCCGGTTTGTTATGAGCAGAACAGATTTGTCCTTCAGGGTGTCGCAACATGGACTGAGTGATGTACGTTGGGCAGGACGGCCAGTGTTTACACTCAAGTTTCTAAGTTTGTGGACTGGATCAATGCAACCATCAAAGCCAACTAAAAGCTATCATCCGCAATGCGGTTGTTGAGGATGTCTTAACATGTATACGTTGTTCTGCTCTGACATGAACGTTTTTATAAAGTATTTTTTATTAAGTATGGATACACATTAAGTAGTGCATGAAAATCACAAATTCTGCCAGAGAAGAAAAATACAAGTTAAACAAAATCAGAAAATCACACTTTATACAAGATGTTCTGATTTAAAAAATATTCTATTTATTATGTTATATTATAATATTTGGTGATTGACAAAAACTGAGTTTTGAAGAGAAATGTAGGAAAAGTGTTCCTAAGAAAATGAATAAGAACGAGCACGTTGAAATGGATGTTCATGTGGGATTGAACTAATGACAAATGTATGTGAACTAAAATAGCAAAAACTTAATGTTAACTTAAAGTGTATTCATATGTGGCTGAATGTTTATCTGTGTTGGAATTAGTGACAAATTAAGTACAAGATAGAAGAGAAGAAAATGTAATGTAAGTCAATTTAAAGTGTAAACTTTGTTTTACATTATGAAAAAGCCAGAGAAAGGAATGATGATATGATGTTACTGGACATCAGGTGATGGTATGTCAACAATGGAGACTGCTTTCTTTGCAAAAGAAAACAGCATGTGCATCAAAATAAACTATTTAAAGCAGTGAATTTTGAGTTCTAAGCATCCCAGCAACTATTCAGAAGAGCATTTCTATTTTCAATAAAATTGAAATGGTTACAGATTTTTCTTCTTTTCTTGGTGTCACTCATTTTCTTTAACATAACTTTCTAATGTAATGATGTTGTCTCTTGTTGTTTCTGTCATTCTCTCTCTCTCCCTCCTGGTCTTTTCGTGTGCTACTGCTGTTGCGATGTAACTACCGCCCCTGTCCCCTCGGGCACAAACACAAGGCTCTGTTTGTGTCTCCCGTCTCTGCTCAGCCCAAACACAAGGCTAACGTGCAGCATGAAGCAAAAAAAAAAAGTGAGAGAGCGAGAGAGCAAGAGAAAGAGGAAAAAACCCATGGCTCCTAATAAGGACCCGGCTCTAACGGTGTGTTCACAGCGAACGCGATGGACGCGAATAAAACGCCCCAAACGCCCCTAATTTGACGCGTGTACATTCGCGTCTCAACGCGTGTCCAAGAAAAATCCATCGCGCGTCAAAATATCATATTTTGACGCGCGTGAACCGGAAATGTGGGAGGAATGTGGGAGGGAGTTGTGCCAGACTGGTATCTTTGCAAGATGGCAGCTATCGAGCTAGCGCTTGAAGAGAGAGTCTCCCTTCTCTATGTACTGTGGAGAGCAGAGCAGCAGCGTAAAAGACGTCCTCGCCGTACCTGGGTCCATCAGGTCCTCCAGAGGCATGAGCAGTTTGGTGAGTTTCACCACTTGCTCCAGGAGCTGCGCCTGGATGAGGCCGATTCCAGCGCTATCACTGTCGGCCAGTTTGAGGACCTGCTTTCCCTCGTCGGTCCCAGCATCGCCCGCCTAGACACCAACTACAGACGCTCAATCCCACCTGCAGAGCGCCTGTCCGTCTGCCTGAGGTTAGTAAAACTATTTAATACGGTAGTCCTTTATTGCTATCTGTGCTAATATGCTAATCCATCCAGTTATACACTGCTAACATGGATGTGCTATGCTAACAGTGAATGCTGTCGGTGTTTACTGAAAGCAAACTGTGGTACAGAGACGACTCTTTATAATATTTCTAGTGATACTCAGAAGCTCTCATCAAGTCCCGATTTAATTCGATTTATGCTGTTATCAGTGTTTGAATGATAGCATGGCTGTGGTGTCCTATCAATGTATGCGCTCGGTCTTTGCTGATATCAAACTGTAGCATTAGGACCACTGAGTTAACCTTTGTAGTGATACTCACTCCTTTTTATTTAGACCTGGTTTAATTCTGGGATAGTTGAATATTTGTATATAATCCCTGCAGCTGTCAGACTCTATAGCAGGGGTCACAGCCTTTATTAAAACAGAGTTAGATAAAACTGTGAACAGTTTGGTTCATCTCTAGTTACATGGTTCTATCTTGATAAGCTGTCTTATCACAGATTAATTTTTCAAAAATATTAACAATGATTTAAGCAAGGAAAGGGCTACATGTCAACATACAACTCTTTATTTCTATTAATGTCTTACTTCATTCCTACCTGATTGACATGTTTAGGAATTATGAGTGATTGGCTCACTGTAGTTGTGAAAGTTGCTACCAATCAAATTATGATATGTTAAAGTTAAAACAAAACACAACTGTTTTAGATATTATCTAATATACATTTTGTAATTATCCTTATAATTACAAAATGTTTTATGTAAGATTTAAGTTTTGTGATTTATATCTGACATCACAAAAGTATTTTGGAATTTGAATAATGTATTTTGTAACTGCAGTACACATAATACTGATTTTGAACAATTTTGTCCAGGTTCCTTGTCACCGGGGACTCCTTCAGGACCATCGCGTTCAGTTTCAGAGTCGGTGTGTCCACGGTGAGCCAGATCACCCCCCAGGCAGCGACGTCCATCTGGGACTGTCTAGTGGACGATTTCATGGCTGTGCCTTCACCTGGAGACTGGCGCTCCATCACAGAGGGATTCCAGGAGCGCTGGAACTTTCCTCTGTGCTGTGCAGCTCTGGATGGGAAGCACATCCAGACAAAGGCACCCCATATATCATATAGGAGACACACACATTGATATACACTAAATATTCATTTCATTTCTTTTTTGTGGTGCCCAAATTGATGCACCTGCTTGATTTTGTTTAAACAATTATTGCACACTTTCTGTAAATCCAGTAAACTTCTTTTCACTTCTCAAATATCACTGTGTGTGTCTCCTGTATGATATTTAACTGACATTTTTTATTGTAACAACCAACAATTTATACAGGAAAATAATGGCTATTAACAAGGTTGCCCAAACTTCTGCATCCCACTGTATCAGTATATTTTGTCATTAGTATAATATGAAATAAATTCTACATGTGTCAAGTCGTGTGCCAACATTTGCTGTGTAGTAGAACTGAGACATTAGTCATTATAAACATTTATTTGAAATAATATTAAAAGTCTCAAACAGAAAAACATTAAACATAAATATATAAAATATAAGAATTTACAGAGAGACAGGAATAAAAAGGACCAGCTGCTCTCCAGAGCAGGAACAAGGCTGAGGAGGAAATGCTCCATTGGAGACTGGTGTGGCCTCTTCAGGGACTCCAGGATGGCCAGCTCCACCGCCGATGGACCGTCCTGGGACCCGTCCCTCATCTGCCTCGGAGCCGTCCTCCTCTGTGGGCCTGTAAAACAGCACAAAACACAAAGAAATGAGAAGGCTGCTACTAGATTTTAATTTCAACATTGAAAAAAAAATAAAATAAATAATAACAGGATATAATCAGATTGGTTGTAGATATTTAGTAAAGGTGATCACAAGGGAATCCCACCGACTAAAAAGGTATCAGTGCTTGCTGTACATATCTGTGGGTGCAGCAGCAGGAGCTCAGGGACAGGGGATGCTCTGCTGCAGAATCAGTTGGTTCTATCAATACAGTATTAAATGTTAACAGGTTGGATATAATAATCGTAGAGTATACAGTGGTCCCTCATTTATTGCAGGGGTTCTCAGAATAACTAGCCCCTGGTCACAGTTCTCACAATTGATTCTCAAAGTGCAAACCTTTGTAGATTGCAAAACGTAAAAGTATTATTATGCCGCGGTTTGTCTTCATCTGCCCGCCACTTTCGTGCGCCTTTTTCCCTCACGGTGCAGGTGTCTATTTCCGAATGAGGCTCATAGTTATGGGTGTTTTTGTGCTGTTTTTTCTATTGGACGCGATGGTTATCAAAACCAAACGTGATAAATTTGGCAAGCGCAGGAGACACGACACGGAGGAGATTTGTCAATCAGGCTGCAGAATGCAATGCTGTACTGTCCAATAAAAAATCAGCGAAAAAGCAAAGCAGTGACGGATGAACAGCGGGACCACTGTGTGCTGTTTATTAATAAACAATAAAATATATTCCTAAATGACAACATGCATAAAAGCAGAACGGTATTTGTACGTCAGTGGGAAAATAGCGGTGGCTTGCTAGCTTTTGTGCGGCTTCCCCGGGTCAGTGAAAACTTTCAAAAGAGAAATGAATGAACTTACCAGGTTGCCCGATCTCTTCACATATCTTCCTCCAAGCTCGGTCCTTTTTATTCCTGTCTCGGTACTGAAAGCAGCTGGTGTTGTACAGCTCCGAGTTGTTTGCTACCGCATTGATTAGCCTTCCCCTCCATTGAAGTATGAAAGGCTTTGGCTGGATCTGCCCCTTTGACCTAGGTAACAGCCACGTCACCAGGCTCCTGATTGGTTGTCGCGGCGCGATTTGACGCTGGAGTTCAGATTTTTCCAACTCGAGCGGTAGACGCGAAACGCGCGTATGCACAAAATGCAACACAAAAACTCACGCGCGTGGTTTTATTCGCGAGTCAAACGCGCCAGACGCGCTACACTGACGCGCGTTTCACGCGTTTTGGCGTTTTCGCGACGCAAATCTGCTTCCGAATTTTCGCGGGACCCGCAATCGCGCGTCATCGCGCCTTTCCATTGACTTTACATGTAAACCTGACGCTCTATTCGCGTCCATCGCGTTCGGTGTGAACACACCGTAAGAGCCATTTCATTCACGACCGACCCATCACTAACCTGTACACTCAGATTTACATATGAGACAACATTACGACAACAGTCGTAACAAAGTCCTCCGTCTCCCTTTGTTCATTGTTGCATCGTCTGTGTTACCTACCCCACATCCAGTTTAATTTTGTCAAGTCATAGTGAAAGTCTTATTTATAGTTTCCTAGTTTAAGTTTAGATTTTCCCTCACACCCCCAGATGGAGAAACCTTTTAAACTTAAACGCGCTCACGCATACAGGTGTACACACAGGCGCTCACATACACAAACCTATCTTCCTTGGCTGCTAACTTAAAGCATATTGTGCACTGTCGGTCCTCCGTGCCACTTAGTAACATTCAATATTTAGTATTTACTGTTACTTACATGTATCTAGGTTGTTGTCTCTATCATGTTGTGCTGTTTGTTTTCTCTTTTCTTCTTTTGACGGGTGATCAAACGGATTTTCGCAGTGTCTTCTTTTACCGTCTCCCCTACCCCTTTGCTTCCTTTCTCCCTTTCCATATGTCTGTCCAATTTGTAATAACTTAAAAAAATAACATAAATAAAGAATGATAATACAGACTAATCAAGTGGAACAACATGGCATTGGCATATTTTCTCCACTTGAAAAAATAAATTCGTTGGGCTCTTTCCTGTCCTTCAGACAACAAGCGTGATTGCTAAAGTACCGAACGGGACAGGCAAAGACAAAATAAAGAAAGAAAGATGTTCCCTCATTTTGCCTTGCTTCTTGTCTGTGAGTGTTAGCCCCAAAATAAAGGCTTGTTTTTCATTAACCTCTTAGGACCTGGCGTCCACATACGTGGACATCACATTTTGGGTTATTTAGACCAAAATACTGAATTTTGCTCTACAAGGGCCTGATATCCACTTACAAGGACATTATACTGCTACTGTTTTATGGAAAATGTAAACAGATATCCTCATATGTGGCTCTCATTTTTCTTAGAAACAAAAATTAGGTAAAAAAAAAAAATCTGGTAATTCTTTATTTTTACATTCATCGGGTCCCAATGAGCCCAAATATCAAAGAGAAATTTAAAATGCATGCCGTGGATAAGTTCGGGTCTTAGGAGGTTAAGGTCAGTATGCACCTGGGTCCACCTCACTCACTCCACTCGGTCTGCTCCGCAGGACGTGACAAAGAGTGAATCTGTCTTCAACCATCTCGATGAAAATACTTTGTGTGAACAGGTATCATTAGTCTGTTAATTCTTTTCAGTGATAATTATTCATGTTTGGGGTTTTTTTGTTGTTGTGAATCTGGCTGTTTAAGCCACGCTTGCTAGCTTGTTAGTGCAACAATATAGCACAATGCTAACACAAGCTGTGTTAGTTAGCACATGCTAGCTAACACAAGCATGATAGCCTAAAATGAAAGACATAGCTAATTCAAATATATATAGTGTTCATAATTTAACCTCTGCACATAAGCTAGTTGGGATCTATCACAGAAACAGCATGTCGTGATAAATATGCATTTTATGTATGGTTTGAAATTTGTAAGTTAAGGAATTGCTGTAACTGTATATTTGCATTCTTCTCTACTTTGTAGTTCAACTGTTGCACAGTAGTTTACCTAAGCATTTGATGTATGTTTTTGGTAGACATGGACAGATTTTCTATTTGTCATTATTTTTTTAAGTACATATTTATCGACTTAAAACACTTGGAGACTGGGGCTACGTGCACACGTACACAGGTATTTTTGAAAACTGAGATTTTCCGTTTTCGTTTTAAAAAATAATCCCGTCCACATGTAAACGCAAAATTGAAGGAAAACACTGCTAGGAACATGCCAAAGCAACAAATGGCGATATATTCCTAACCGTGTAGAAATGTTGGCCAATCAGAAGTCTAGAAGTCTGGGTGGGAAAGCGTACACAAAGATGGCACATAGTGTCATGGTCCTGGGTCGTTGACCCACCGTTTTGTGTTTATTCTGGTTTGTATTAGTTTAGGGTTGAACCTGTAGTTTGGTGTATTGTCAGCCCTACCTGTGTCTGTCCTTGGTGCTCTGTTCATGTCCCCATGTTGTGTTGTAAATCAGTCTGTCAAAGGAGCTTGCAAAGAAAAGCGTCTGGACTTCTTTAAGTTGCTTGAAGACGTTTCACCTCTCATCCGAGAAGCTTCTTCAGTTCTAAGGTCAAATGGTGGAGAGTCCCAGATATAAACCTAGTGGGAGTGCCCCCCCACAGAGGGACAAAAGGACCCCCTGATGATCCTCTAATCGCCTGAGCCAAGGTGGGAAACTGGGCGTGGGTCCCAATCAGCCAGAGTTTCGGGTGTGTTCATTGTGAAACCTGGCCCCACCTTATCATGCGAAATGATATTCGCATGATAAGGTGGGGCCAGGTTCAGTGTTGCTGGATCTGCCGAAGGAAGATCAGACATGGATGGGGTGCTGCGACTGTGACCCGCCCATATGGAAAAGAAATAGTAAAAACTTATATGTGATTACACTTTCATGAGTAAATCATATAAGGCTTACGTGATTTACTCATGAAAGTGGCCACTTTCTCATTACTTTCATATATTGTTTTAGTAAGTATCCAAAACATACAAGTTTCATTATATAATTTTTCAAGGGATCTTATATCTGTTTTCACTCTTATATGCTTTTCATACAAGTTTCACACAAGGCAGATACAAACTTTATAATATATATATATATATATATATATATATATATATATATATATAGAGAGAGAGAGAGAGAGAGAGAGAGAGAGAGGGAGAGAGAGAGAGAGAGAGAGAGACAATCCAGCACATAACAGCAGGGTGCAAGATGCTAGCAGGCAAGGCATACATGGAACGCCATAACCAAGTGGCCGGCATAGTGTACAGGAACATCTGTGCCGAGTATAACCTGGAAGTCCCGAGGTCAAAATGGGAGATGCCCCCAAGGGTGGTGGAGAATGACCGAGCTAAGATCCTGTGGGACTTCCAGATACAGACGGAAAAAATGGTGGTGGCTAACCAACCGGACATAGTGGTGGTAGACAAACAGAAGAAGACGGCCGTAGTGATCGATGTAGCGGTTCCGAATGACAGCAATATCAGGAAGAAGGAACACGAGAAGCTGGAGAAATACCAAGGGCTCAGAGAAGAGCTCAAGAGGATGTGGAGGGTGAAGGTAACGGTGGTCCCCGTGGTAATCGGAGCACTAGGTGCGGTGACTCCCAAGCTAGGCGAGTGGCTCCAGCAGATCCCGGGAACAACATCGGAGATCTCTGTCCAGAAGAGCGCAGTCCTGGGAACAGCTAAGATACTGCGCAGGACCCTCAAGCTCCCAGGCCTCTGGTAGAGGACCCGAGCTTGAAGGATAAACCGCCTGCAGGGGCGTGCTGGGTGTTTTTTATATATATATATATATATATATATATATATATATATATATATATATATATATATATATATATATATATATACCTACAACCACGATTACCGACACTAACAAGCTGATCTACAATACGGCAGCAGTGATCAGTGAGATGCTTGGCTACAAGTTGAACAGCCACAAGGGGCAGTACCCTCCATGGAGAAGGAGGCTAGAGGGCAAGATCAAAGTAGCACGGAGGGAGGTTAGCCAACTAACGGAGTTGCAGAAAGGTGCGACAAAGAAGGTGCATAAGAAATACAGCAAGCTGTCCATACCTGAGGCCTTAGAAACTGCCAAGCAAAGACTCACAGCCTTGGCCAGCCGCTTGAGAAGGTACACCAGAGAGATAGAAGGCAGGAGAATAAACCAGCTGTTCTCCACAGAACCAGCAAAGGTGTACTCTCAGTGGCAAGGGAACAATAAAAGAACAGCACCACCAAGGCTGGAGACCGAGCAATACTGGAAGAGCATATGGGAGAAGGACGCAACCCATAACGGCAATGCTCAGTGGCTAGTGGATCTGAGGGCAGACCACAGCAACCTCCCCGAACAGGATCCAGTAACCATCACAGTGGCAGATATCCAAGAAAGGGTCTCCAGTATGAAGAGTTGGACAGCACCAGGGCCCGACATGGTTCACGCCTACTGGCTAAAGAAGCTGACTGCACTCCACGAGCGTCTAGCAGCACAAATGAACCAGCTGCTAGTTAACGAGAGACACCCGGAATGGCTAACCGAAGGTCGGACGGTCCTGATCCCCAAGAAGGGACCGGTCCCCTCCAACTACCGACCAATAACCTGCCTCAGTACTACATGGAAGCTCCTGTCAGGCATCATATCGGCTAAGATGAACAGGCACATGGGTCAATACATGAGCGGGACACAGAAAGGAATTGGCAAGAATACCAGAGGCGCAAAACACCAGCTACTGGTAGACAGAACAGTCAGCCGAGACTGCAAGACCAGACTGACCAACCTGTGCACTGCCTGGATTGATTACAAGAAGGCCTATGACTCAATGCCCCACAGCTGGATACTGGAATGCCTAGAATTGTACAAGATCAATGGGACCCTAAGAGCCTTCATCAGGAACTCAATGGGGATGTGGCGTACAACACTAGAGGCCAACTCCAAGCCCATAGCACAAGTCACCATCAAGTGCGGGATCTACCAAGGAGATGCTCTGTCCCCACTGCTGTTCTGCATAGGCCTGAACCCCCTCAGTGAGATCATTAACAAGACTGGCTACGGATACCGACTACGGAACGGAGCAGTTGTCAGCCACCTCCTGTACATGGATGACATCAAGCTGTATGCCAAGAGTGAACGAGACATCGATTCACTGATCCACACTACCAGGCTATACAGCAATGACATTGGAATGTCGTTCGGACTGGAGAAGTGTAGTCGGATGGTAACAAAGAGAGGGAAGGTAGTCAGAACTGAGGGGATTGAACTACCAGAAGGCAACATTGCAGACATAGAGGACAGTTACAAGTACCTGGGGATCCCGCAGGCGAATGGGAACCATGAAGAGGCCGCTAGAAAAGCTGCAACCACCAAGTACCTGCAGAGGGTCAGGCAAGTCCTGAGGAGTCAGCTGAATGGTAAGAACAAGATCCGGGCCATCAACACCTATGCCCTGCCCGTGATCAGGTACCCTGCTGGGGTAATAGGCTGGCCAAAGGAGGAGATAGAAGCCACTGACATAAAGACAAGAAAGCTCCTTACCATGCATGGAGGGTTTCACCCCAAGTCCAGCACCCTGAGGCTGTACGCTAAGCGGAAGGAAGGGGGCCGGGGACTGGTGAGTGTCAGCACCACAGTCCAGGATGAGACAACGAACATCCAAGAATACATTGGGAAGATGGCCCCAACTGACCGAGTGCTCAGTGAATACCTCAGGCAGCAGAAACCCAAGAAAGAGGAGGGAGACGAGGAACCATCATGGAAGGACAGGCCCCTGCACGGTATGTACCACCGGCAGATAGAGGAGGTGGCTGATATCCAGAAATCCTACCAGTGGCTGGACAAAGCTGGACTGAAAGACAGCACAGAGGCACTAATCATGGCAGCACAAGAACAAGCTCTGAGCACAAGATCCATAGAGGCTGGGGTCTATCACACCAGGCAAGACCCCAGGTGCAGGCTGTGTAAAGATGCCCCAGAGACAATCCAGCACATAACAGCAGGGTGCAAGATGCTAGCAGGCAAGGCATACATGGAACGCCATAACCAAGTGGCCGGCATAGTGTACAGGAACATCTGTGCCGAGTACAACCTGGAAGTCCCGAGGTCAAAATGGGAGATGCCCCCAAGGGTGGTGGAGAATGACCGAGCTAAGATCCTGTGGGACTTCCAGATACAGACGGACAAAATGGTGGTGGCTAACCAACCGGACATAGTGGTGGTAGATAAACAGAAGAAGACGGCCGTAGTGATCGATGTAGCGGTTCCGAATGACAGCAATATCAGGAAGAAGGAACACGAGAAGCTGGAGAAATACCAAGGGCTCAGAGAAGAGCTCGAGAGGATGTGGAGGGTGAAGGTAACGGTGGTCCCCGTGGTAATCGGAGCACTAGGTGCGGTGACTCCCAAGCTAGGCGAGTGGCTCCAGCAGATCCCGGGAACAACATCGGAGATCTCTGTCCAGAAGAGCGCAGTCCTGGGAACAGCTAAGATACTGCGCAGGACCCTCAAGCTCCCAGGCCTCTGGTAGAGGACCCGAGCTTGAAGGATAAACCGCCTGCAGGGGCGTGCTGGGTGTTTTTTATATATATATATATATATATATATATATATATATATATGTATATATATATATATATATATACCTACAACCACGATTACCGACACTAACAAGCTGATCTACAATACGGCAGCAGTGATCAGTGAGATGCTTGGCTACAAGTTGAACAGCCACAAGGGGCAGTACCCTCCATGGAGAAGGAGGCTAGAGGGCAAGATCAAAGTAGCACGGAGGGAGGTTAGCCAACTAACGGAGTTGCAGAAAGGTGCGACAAAGAAGGTGCATAAGAAATACAGCAAGCTGTCCATACCTGAGGCCTTAGAAACTGCCAAGCAAAGACTCACAGCCTTGGCCAGCCGCTTGAGAAGGTACACCAGAGAGATAGAAGGCAGGAGAATAAACCAGCTGTTCTCCACAGAACCAGCAAAGGTGTACTCTCAGTGGCAAGGGAACAATAAGAGAACAGCACCACCAAGGCTGGAGACCGAGCAATACTGGAAGAGCATATGGGAGAAGGACGCAACCCATAACGGCAATGCTCAGTGGCTAGTGGATCTGAGGGCAGACCACAGCAACCTCCCCGAACAGGATCCAGTAACCATCACAGTGGCAGATATCCAAGAAAGGGTCTCCAGTATGAAGAGTTGGACAGCACCAGGGCCCGACATGGTTCACGCCTACTGGCTAAAGAAGCTGACTGCACTCCACGAGCGTCTAGCAGCACAAATGAACCAGCTGCTAGTTAACGAGAGACACCCGGAATGGCTAACCGAAGGTCGGACGGTCCTGATCCCCAAGAAGGGACCGGTCCCCTCCAACTACCGACCAATAACCTGCCTCAGTACTACATGGAAGCTCCTGTCAGGCATCATATCGGCTAAGATGAACAGGCACATGGGTCAATACATGAGCGGGACACAGAAAGGAATTGGCAAGAATACCAGAGGCGCAAAACACCAGCTACTGGTAGACAGAACAGTCAGCCGAGACTGCAAGACCAGACTGACCAACCTGTGCACTGCCTGGATTGATTACAAGAAGGCCTATGACTCAATGCCCCACAGCTGGATACTGGAATGCCTAGAATTGTACAAGATCAATGGGACCCTAAGAGCCTTCATCAGGAACTCAATGGGGATGTGGCGTACAACACTAGAGGCCAACTCCAAGCCCATAGCACAAGTCACCATCAAGTGCGGGATCTACCAAGGAGATGCTCTGTCCCCACTGCTGTTCTGCATAGGCCTGAACCCCCTCAGTGAGATCATTAACAAGACTGGCTACGGATACCGACTACGGAACGGAGCAGTTGTCAGCCACCTCCTGTACATGGATGACATCAAGCTGTATGCCAAGAGTGAACGAGACATCGATTCACTGATCCACACTACCAGGCTATACAGCAATGACATTGGAATGTCGTTCGGACTGGAGAAGTGTAGTCGGATGGTAACAAAGAGAGGGAAGGTAGTCAGAACTGAGGGGATTGAACTACCAGAAGGCAACATTGCAGACATAGAGGACAGTTACAAGTACCTGGGGATCCCGCAGGCGAATGGGAACCATGAAGAGGCCGCTAGAAAAGCTGCAACCACCAAGTACCTGCAGAGGGTCAGGCAAGTCCTGAGGAGTCAGCTGAATGGTAAGAACAAGATCCGGGCCATCAACACCTATGCCCTGCCCGTGATCAGGTACCCTGCTGGGGTAATAGGCTGGCCAAAGGAGGAGATAGAAGCCACTGACATAAAGACAAGAAAGCTCCTTACCATGCATGGAGGGTTTCACCCCAAGTCCAGCACCCTGAGGCTGTACGCTAAGCGGAAGGAAGGGGGCCGGGGACTGGTGAGTGTCAGCACCACAGTCCAGGATGAGACAACGAACATCCAAGAATACATTGGGAAGATGGCCCCAACTGACCGAGTGCTCAGTGAATACCTCAGGCAGCAGAAACCCAAGAAAGAGGAGGGAGACGAGGAACCATCATGGAAGGACAGGCCCCTGCACGGTATGTACCACCGGCAGATAGAGGAGGTGGCTGATATCCAGAAATCCTACCAGTGGCTGGACAAAGCTGGACTGAAAGACAGCACAGAGGCACTAATCATGGCAGCACAAGAACAAGCTCTGAGCACAAGATCCATAGAGGCTGGGGTCTATCACACCAGGCAAGACCCCAGGTGCAGGCTGTGTAAAGATGCCCCAGAGACAATCCAGCACATAACAGCAGGGTGCAAGATGCTAGCAGGCAAGGCATACATGGAACGCCATAACCAAGTGGCCGGCATAGTGTACAGGAACATCTGTGCCGAGTACAACCTGGAAGTCCCGAGGTCAAAATGGGAGATGCCCCCAAGGGTGGTGGAGAATGACCGAGCTAAGATCCTGTGGGACTTCCAGATACAGACGGACAAAATGGTGGTGGCTAACCAACCGGACATAGTGGTGGTAGATAAACAGAAGAAGACGGCCGTAGTGATCGATGTAGCGGTTCCGAATGACAGCAATATCAGGAAGAAGGAACACGAGAAGCTGGAGAAATACCAAGGGCTCAGAGAAGAGCTCGAGAGGATGTGGAGGGTGAAGGTAACGGTGGTCCCCGTGGTAATCGGAGCACTAGGTGCGGTGACTCCCAAGCTAGGCGAGTGGCTCCAGCAGATCCCGGGAACAACATCGGAGATCTCTGTCCAGAAGAGCGCAGTCCTGGGAACAGCTAAGATACTGCGCAGGACCCTCAAGCTCCCAGGCCTCTGGTAGAGGACCCGAGCTTGAAGGATAAACCGCCCGCAGGGGCGTGCTGGGTGTTTTTTTTTTTTTTATATATATATATATATATATCTTTTCCATATGGGCGTGGTTTGTCTTTTGTGGTCGGAGAGTGGAGAATCACACAAGGTGGTCTGCAAAGAGAGTTTTAGGATGCTTCCTCCCTCTGTCCGCTGCATAGTCCATCCACGGGTTTGCAAGGCTGGCTCAATTGACGGCTGCCACACCACTAAGAGGTTTTTCAGAAATATGCAAACCGTAGAAAGTGGATTCTATGTTACTACTAGTATAATACTTGTGACTCTGTAGCAGACAACAGTTTGAAAAAGTGCTATTAAAAAAGATCCCTAGCCCTCATGTCATACTGGGACCTTTTTGTGCCACTTTTTTGTTTTAAATGCATGCCATTTCCACTGTGTTCAGTGGAATATAACCAAACTTGCCAAAGGATTATTTTTTTAAAAGATTTTTAAAATTTCAGTGTGAATTTCTTAAAACAGCCTGGCTGAGCAGCAAAAATCCCCACACCCATTACCTTAGGGACCGTTTTGTGCCCCATTGACTTCCATTATAAACGCTATTGTTGTAACTTTATTGCAGTTTTGTTTGATAACAGCATTTTGATTATTTTGTAAGTGATTTAAGTGTTAGTCACATGTTTAGTGAGGGCTGTTAATTATAGATTTAATTTTATGCTAAAAGGGAGCATTTAACAGGTATTTTCATTAGAAAACTGGGTTTCCCAGAATCCTTTGTAGTAGACGAAAGTTACTCTGGGGTTTTTTAGCTAGAAAAGAAAGTTTGGGAAGCCATTGTATGTTGCTCTGATGTCGAGCAGTTTATTTGTTGTACATTCTCCTTTTGAAGCCTTATATAAAACTATCGTTTCTACAATTGATGTCCGATCCATTTTTTGGCTAGTGGATTCGCCACAACAGCTATTTTTCATCCCAAAATTATTATTATATGATTTTATTTATTTATTTTGCTTTGGATGTCAATGAGGACTCAGGGCCTTGAAGTTTTACTTTTTATATTTGTCCACCAGGTGGCGCCATTTTTTCACTTTTGGGCAAGTGAAGGAAATGAAGTAACTCTCGTATTTATTCCATAGACTTTCTGCTCAAATAAATGATAATTCTGTGTCACTAACAGTCTTAGACAATGGTGTGTATGTTTAAAAAATGTAAAATAAAGGTCTTTATGCCTAAAAAAATTTAAAAAGGAAAGAGAAAAATAAGTGTGTCTGTGTCTAACTTCAAAAGTCTTTCCTCTGTTAGAAGGCCACGCTGCAATATAAACAAAATAAACATAAAAGCAGGGGCCGAAACCAAATTAGACTGGGTTTTGTCTGCGGGCTCAAATTGTTTATGCAGATGCAATGCAGCAGAGGTTATAAGAATGAGCAGTAGAGCGGGAGTAGTCATTTTCAGGATGGCAAGATATTATAGCACAGATGAAGTGTTGGAAATGGTCCTGGACTCAGAGTGCCAGGATAACTCCTCATCCTCCTCCGAGGATTCTGGAGAGGAAACGGATAATTCTGTGGAACTAGAGCAGCTGGAGTCCAGTTCCCACGAAGAAACATCTGACGCTGAGAGCGAAGGGGAGATGGAGGAAGCAGCTTCGGAATGGACTGCAAAAAATGGCAAAATCGTTTGGTCCCCCACTCATACGGAGACCCTCCGCTATTTTCCTGCAGCTACAAATGTCACCCCAGGACCGACACACTACGCCGCCGCCCGAATCAGGGACCCGGCATCCAGCTTTGCACTCCTCTTCACGGATGAAATTGTGCAGCACACGGTGGCCATGACTAATCCGCACGGGAGACGCGCAGTCGCCGGCTGGCGTGACATGGACTGTGATGAATTGCGTGCTTATGTTGGGCTGCTCATCTTGGCCGGTGTTTACCGGTCAAGACACGAATCGTCTCGCAGCCTCTGGGGTGATAAATGCGGACGGGATATTTTTCGAGCCACCATGTCCCACAAGCGTTTCCATCAAATCGGCGGGGCGCTCTGTTTTGATGATAAGCTTTCCCGACCCCGTCAGGACAAGTTGGCTGCCTTCCCCAAGGTGTGGGATTTGTGGACACATCGCCTGGAGCTGCTCTTCAACCCAGGTAGAGACATTTGTGTTGATGAACAGCTCGTCCCGTTCCGGGGAAGGTGCAAGTTCAAGCAATATATACCAACGAAGCCAGCAAGGTACGGTCTAAAAATATGGGCTGTATGCGACGTGGAAACTTCCTACGCCTGGAGACTCCAGGTATACACCGGCAAAGCTGGCGATTGCGCGGAGGTGAACCAGGGGATGCGGGTGGCCCTGGAGCTAATGGAGGGGCTCCAGGGAAACGTGGTGACATGTGACAATTTTTTCACGTCCTTTGCCCTGGCAGAAGAGCTGCTGAAGAGGAAAGTGGCCCTAGTTGGAACGATTAGGAAAAATAAGCCGGAGCTTCCGCCTCGATTGCTCCAGACAAGAGGGAGAGCGGTCCTGTCGTCTGCGTTCGCCTTCACGCTCACCCACACTCTCGTCTCCTATGTCCCCCGACGTGGCAAAAATGTGCTCTTGATGAGCACAAAACACCGCACTCCGGATGTGAGCGGGGAAGGGAAGCGAAAGCCAGTAATCATCCAAGATTACAATCGGTGCAAAGGTGGCGTCGACAACCTTGACAAGGTAGGTGTCATCACGCATCAGTTACGCACAGATTTATTCATTCTTGCTCATATATTCTTGTGTAAAATATACATAGGTTTGAAATTTTCTGTTTTGTGTGTGTGTGGTTTTTTTAGGTTGTTGGCACCTATTCCTCTAGGAGGAAAACAAATCGCTGGCCAGTGGCACTCTTCCACAACCTGCTGGACGTGTCACTGTACAACTCCTACGTGCTGTGGACCGCTATTGACCCATCCTGGAAACAGCAGAAAAATTACAAACGGAGGCTGTATGTTGAAGAAGTGGGTGAAGCTTTAGTAAACCCACACATACTGAAGCGAGGACGCCTTCCCCGCTCATCAGGTGCTGCAGACATCGTGACGAGTGGGCAGAGTGCTGCTGCAGGCCCCGCCCTGATCCCTAGTTCCAAGGGCAGGAGACAGTGCGACTTCTGCGATGAGAAAAGGAGACGCGTCGTCGGCACCTGCTGCAAATGCGGGAAGTCCACATGTAAGGACCACATTGTGTTCATTTGCAAAGACTGCGTCAACTGAGGACTCTGACACACCTCCACATACACACCACACCTCCACATATGCTTTTCCCCTCTCCCTCCCTTTTTCTTACTTATATCTTTCCCGTTCCCAAAAACATAAATGTTCATGTTCATTGTTCTAAATAAAAGTTTTTTTCTGGTTCAAACTGATCTTGTATTTTCATTTACATATTTTTTTTCATTTTATTTTAGAACACAACAAGGTAAAAAGCATTGGGGAAAAAGTGAAAAATCATAATATACCATTATATTGAATTTCCTGTGCCCCTGCATTAAAAATAATGCTGGATCAAAACGAATGTTGGTGCGAATCTTTGGACCATCCAAAGGCCTAATTATAATAAAAGTGAAATATTACTTCAAATGTATTTTATGGAAAATATTAAGGTTTTTTTGGGGGGCTAAAAAAACGGTGCGCTCATGTAATTAAACTGCGATTTAAAGGGCTAAAACCCCCGAAATATAATTAAAACTTTATATGAGAAGTAGTTTTAAAAGATTGGCTAATTTAAAGTGGAAAAAAATATGAATATATAATCTTTTTATAGCACTTTTGGGGCGTGGCAGAAAACGGTTCCTAGGGCAATGAACGTAAGTTTTTTTTTTAAATTTGCCCCTGCATTAAAAATAATGCTGGATCAAAACAAATGTTGGTGCGAATCTTTGGACCAAGGTCCTGCACCCATCCGTCGGTAAACTGTACCTGGGCTTGTTGCAGTGACCTGAAGTTACTAAACTTCATGAGTGTATGCACTCACTCCAAGAACCGTATAATTATAAATCTGAGCGTGGTGAAAGTTGGGCAGCACGCTAATGTCTTTTGTCCACTCTGTGTGCTCGTAAGGGTCTAACCCTTTCACTTCTTTGATTTTTTCCTCGTATCTTTTCTCTGTCTTTTCGTCGAGTCTGTCTTTGTACGGCATTGTTCTCCTTTTGTTTTGTACATTCCTTTTTTGTGCGTCAAAGAAAAAACAAGAAGGTATTGGAACCGGAGAATGAACGTTTTGCGGTGCTGCAAATGCTTGCATTTGATGCGGTACTTGGATTGTTTTGCCACGAGTTCCCGGCATGCAATGCGCGAAAATCACGTGATTGCTAAACAAGGGGGAGGGTGCATCCGGCCTCCTCGGCTGTAATTGGTCCAGCCCAGAGTCGATCATGACCAATTGGCCAATCCAACACCTTTCATTATATATATACCCTTCCTAAAAATAAAAAATAAAATAAAAAAAAATCCATCGGCCCATAAAAACAAAAAATCGCCAGCGGCCCACCGGGCAAATGCCCGGTATGCCCGATGGCCAGTCCAGCTATGCCCCTAATATATATATAGATGTGTGTGTACACACAATTAATTTGACATTGAGTGGTGGGGTTTAAAGGTGTGTTGCACCTCCAGCACTTGCAGGAAGATGGCCCTTAACCTCGTTTTCATCATTCCAAAAGCACGCTCTATGATGGTGCGTGCCCTGGAATGATGGCTGTTAAAGCGCTGGGCTTACACACCTTGGACTGGCCTCTTGTAGGGTGTGCTGAAAGGGAGTGGACGCTGGAGGCATGGGTACTCTCCATCTGCGGGGATGAAATGCCCTGGAGGAGGGTAGACTGACTGACTGTACAGTGGGCTGTGGCGGAGCACCCTGGAATCATGCACCGACCCAGGCCAGCCCACGTATGTGTCGATAAAGCGGCCCCGATGGTCACAAACCGCCTGCAAGATGATGGATAGAAACAGTTTTCTGTTCCTATAGGACTGACCATCAGGGCCACTTGGACACTTGATGCGTACGTGGCAGCCGTCGATTCCACCCACCGCTTTCATAAAGGCTCTGTGGTGTGCCAGCCCTGCAAACCCACGGGACACTACCTCCAGGTCCTCTGGAGTTGTTGGGAGGTGGATGACCTGGTAGCAAATGGCCAACACCTGTTTTGTGACTCGGTGGACGATGTAGTGGACAGTAGAACGAGGCATCCCAAACACTCTTGAGACCACCCTGTAGGATGCTCCACTTGCCAACCAGAAAAGATACACCAGTATCTCAATTGTGGCACCCCATCCATGCTGCCGATCCTGGTTCAGGAGATTTAGCAACACTGCCAGAGATGCCCTGCTTAGCCGAAAATCAGGCCTTGGATCCTCCTGGTTAAAAAAACGGTCCAGGACTGGTACACCTTGGTTAATCCTGCAGTACCTTGTCTGGTTAAGGAAAAGGTGGAGAACAGCATAAACAGTTTTAATAGAAAGGTATGACTTCATTTATTTTATGACATATATATTATGGCATATATTGATTACTAACCTTGAGTGAAATACTGATAACACTGATAAATAACAGTTTAAACATTTCATCTGTGTAGCTAAGCTTTTTTATGAACTAAAAATTAACCGTTTTCAGCTTTCTGACAATTTTACTGCCATTTTATGTACACAAATAAGTAACAGGATCATATGAATAATTGAAAATAAATTGAAACTTATAGAAGAACATTTTCTAAGAGATTTTGTTCATATATTTTGAATGACCGCTGTCATTCAGTCACCAAAATTATCCATAAAACTAGCTAAGTAATTCCTAAATGCATCTAGATTAATAGTTTTACCTGGATATGATTTTCTCTGATGAGCCTGCAGTTCGAAGCATGCCGGCGATGACGACCGCAACACAGTTTTTTTTAGCTTGTCGATAATTAAAAATGTACACAAAAAACAGAGCAAGATTTCGGGGCGCTGACGACCGGAAATATTCTTAATTAAGGGCGGGAGTAGATCAGGCTAGACCGTCCAATTTCACAGCCGTTTACTTCTGGCCTACCCGACCTTCTGAGGACCTGGCCCACGTAGACTGCGATGGCCGGGTCCTTAATGTGTGTTTTGTTTGGGCAAAAATAGAGAGGGCACAGCCTTATGAAACAGGAAAATATCGCTGTGTAATCCATTCATTTCAACAAAGTAACTGTATTTTGAATACCACCTTTTAATAGGGTAACTGTAAAGGAATACAGTTACGCATATTTTGTATTTTATATACGTAACAGCATAGAGGATGTATTCCATTACTCCACAACACTGTTTATGTTGAGGTAACTTGTTAATGAGTATCTGGTAGAATTGAATGTATTCCTTGTTCACATGTGGCTATATACTCTACTGAGAATATACATATTTAATAATAATGTGAGTGGATCTTCAAAGTATACATCAAAATAGCTCATGGAGAACATGAGTAGGAAAAGCTAAGAGTTTATCAGCAATAATCCTTTTTGAATCCTTTCATAACCACCATAAGCATACCATCTCAACATGTATTTGCTCAAAAATGTATTTATTACTACAAACACATCTTTAATCATCGAGACAAGGAAAAGCAACAGTAGATAAATGGAAGTATCTCTTCTTTGGAAAGTGTGCAATTTCATCAGGTGGGCGCGGTGAATCCTCAAGAGCAGTTGCACCAGGAGGCTTTTCTGAGAATGTTGAATTTAGGTGTTTTCTGTAGTTACTAGAAACTCCAATAGGTGGAGGACTTGGGCGCAGTGGGACTTCAGGAGGAGGTAGAATGGGACACTGGTCAGTGTCATTTGTCAGGCACCGAGGTGCACGTACACCAAAAGGATCCAAAAGCACACTCAAATGCGAGCAGCAAAAAACTACTATATTAACAAAAGGTGACCCAGGATAACCAGAGAAGCAAGCGAGGAACTGAAAAACCCGGGGAAATAGATGATGCGGGGAAGCCGAAATCGGGACCGTGAGAGGCTGCAACAGAAAGGGGAGAAAATTAATAGTGAGCTGGGAAAACAGGTAAACGCAACAAGACAGGGTTTGTGTAGTTGGCTTATGATCGGAGTGGGACCGTGGGACTCGGGAAGGGAGTGTGAAATTCTGTGGAAACGGTATCCGTAGAGTCAGTGATGAGGCCAGGTGGTCCAAGCCAGCAGGCAGGTGGCAGATGCAGGACGCCAGATCGAAATCTAGACACATGAAGGCAGAGTTAACGCAGTTCAAATGATACATCAGTACAACGCTTTCGCGGGAGGCAAGTTACCACAGAGAGGTGATTAACGGACTGGCATGGGGAATCCGTCTGCACGGGGTTAAATATTAGTGGTGGGTCGTTCGCGAACGAAATGGCTCTTAGAGCCGGCTCTTTGACGTGAACGACGCGAGCCGGCTCCTTATCGCGAGCCATCACGTGTGTTTTGTTTTGTTTTTTTTCTCTCACCCTCTCTCTCGCACTTTTTTTCTGCTTCACTCAGCATGCGAGCCTTGTGCTTTACGCTGGGCAGAGGGGGGAGGGGCAGTAGTTACACTCAGTAGCACAGGAACAGATCCAGAGGGGGAGAGAGAGAAAGAGAGCCAGGGACAACAACGTCACATTAGAAAGGTATAGTAATCATCCACAACTATTTTCAGTTGCAGATGATAAAGGATTCAGAAAGTTTATTCATGCAGGTCCATTTGACAGAGAATGTGCATGTTTCTTTTTGTTTTCATATTTTAATTTATATTTAATTGTGTTGTGGTTTGCAGTGTTTTGTGTTGTTTCACTTTAAATTTGTAAAAGGAAAAAGCTGAAAATTTAAATAGTTAAAAGTTGAAATGTGAATAGTTGATTTTTGTATTATATGATTTATTTATTACATTTTATGTGGAGTGAATAAATAAAAGTATATTTACGGTGGCCCCTAGAGATAAAGCACATACAAACTTCAAATCACGTACGAACTTGGAAGCATGTACAAACTCCAAAACACGTAAAAACTCTAAAACACGTAAAAACACGTACAAACTCCAAAACACGTAAAAACTCCAAAACACGTAAAAACACATACAAACTCCAAAACACGTAAAAACTCAGAAGCACATAAAAACTCAAAACACGTACAAAAGACAACAGAAGTGCTCCAGGATGCTGGGGGCAGTGTTGAACTTTTGTTACCGAGTGGCTACACAAGCCAGCAAGTACCAATGACTGGATTTGTTGTGTGGTAGTAACAGGTAAATGAACATTTTTTTTAAAATTATTTGAATATATATGAGTGCCTGTGTATAAATACACAAACAATACACACATGCTTTCAATTGTGTAATTTAAGTGATCTAGTAGCTCTGCTTTGGAAGTTCAGTTCATGCTAGAAATGTGTCTTGGAGTTTGTACGTGTTTTGTCTCTAGGGACCACCGCATATATTTATATATAAACATATATAAATAAAACCACTTTTTTTACGTTAGTAATTCCTTTTGTGCATAATTTTATAATACTGTTAATAATAAATTAATTAAAGCAACAAAACAACCTGAAGAGCCGGTTCGGAGCCGAAAGAGCCGGCTCTTTTTAGTGAGCCGAACCGAAAGAGCCGGTTCTCTAAAAAGAGCCGGAAATCCCATCACTAACACATTCACACACTGGCAATGGCAAGCTACATTGTAGCCACAGCTGCCTTGGGGCGCACTGACAGAGGGGAGGCTGCCGGACACTGGCGCCACCGGGCCCTCTGACCACCACCAGTAGGCAAACATGGGGTTAGTATCTTGCCCAAGGATATTTGGCATGCAGCCAGGAGGCAGCCCTGGATCGAACCACTGACCTTCTGATTAGTGGCTGACCTGCTCTGCCACCTGAGCTACAGCCACCCCAAATAGGTGGCTTTTCCCCCTTTCTTTACTGTTTTTGCGCTGTCCTCAGAAAATGCTTTGGAAAAAAACCCCTAAAAAGTGATATAGAAAAAAGCATGGCTCATATATACTTATATATATGAGCGAGACAGAAGCTAAGCTCGATCAGATAGATTTACTTTTTATTACTTTGTTGTTTCAACAACATTAAATTTCAAAACTGTACTTTTGAGTTAAAATATATATTTATAATTTTAATAAATGACAAATTAAAAAGGCATGAACATTTTTTTGTATCGAAAAAATATCGAACCGAACTGTGAATTTTGTGTATCGTTTCACCCCTAATATGTTTATATATATATATATATATATATATATAACTCTGGATTTACTGGCCTATAATTAAAATTTAAAAAACGGTGTATACTTTGAAGTCCGATCTTTCAGCACGGGCTGAAAGACTCAGCGTGGCAGCTTGTTGCTATGTCAGCTTAAATCAGTCATGTGATTTGGGGGTGCAGCGAGTCCGTGGAACCCAGAGGGTTAATAATACTCACCCTTATTCCATTTCCAGAGTGCATCAACCAACCACCTGTGTGAAATCTGAATTCACAATTCACAATCATAACCATCACTTGCTACTGAAAACAAGAAAAAAGCCAGTCTGCGCTATGGGCTGAACCATTTGTTATTTGTGGAGGGAGGTAACACTATGCAATATATTCAGTTTTAGCATTTATATTCACTGTTAACTGTAACTACGCTCAAAGTGTTAATGGTATCTTATTTTAATAAACAACACTGTCATATGCAAACCTAGGGTGGCACTTCGGGTGGCAAGAGATCATTTTAGGGTAGCACCTACCACCCCATGCCACCCTTCTAGAGCTGCCCCTGAATGAAACATTATAAGTCATCAGCCTAATGCTTAGGCATCAGTTGTTCCTCTTCATTATCCACAGAAGAAATACTTGAATATCTGTGCTTTCTAGAGTGACCTAACTCTGCAATGGGTGGAGGTCTTGGAGGCAGAGGAACATCACAAGGAGACATGAAAAAGGCCACTTCATCATCCAATGAAGAACATTCATTTTTAAAATCAGGGTGCATGACCTTATTAGCAGGGGCGGATCTACAGAAAATTTTTGGGGGTGGCATGGAGATCAGATAGGGTGACAAAGTTGAAGCCATTTCTTTACACATTTGCAGGTGCTACATTTTCTAATACATGCCATATATAGTCAAAATACATCAATTTTTTTTAAAAAAATATAACGTAGCCTAACATTCTTTTTGGCATTAGCCGATATAACTAAATATTTCAGTTACATTAAAAAATATTTTGGATTTTATGTACTGTATAGCCTATACAACAAATAAGCATATATCCCAATAAGTACAAAATCCAGAAACCTACACAATACAAGGTGGATTAAGTTGGACTTGTATTTTTAATTAAGTTTCACACTCTTTTTATGTTGGAAATACATTCAAAAGTGTATTACATCCTTACATTTACAGCAAAAGGTCAGAAATCTGCACTTTACAAAAAACACTGAACAAAATAATATAAAAAAACATTTTTCACCATCAAAATTCACTAGTCAAGTACTTAAAGTTTATTTTTCATTACATTAGGCCACGTTGAAGAATATTGTGTCTACAACAGCTGAATGCGGCGATTTCCATGTTGATGAGCAAACCGTCTGACAAACTCATCCAAATCCAATGTTTTTGTGCGTTTGGACTCAATACTGAGTATAGACAGATTGGACAGTCTTTCCTCTGTCATAGTTGATCGTAAATAGTTTTTAATTATCCTCAAAGCAAAAAAGGTCCTTTCACAAGATGCACTGCTGACAGGCAACACTACAGCTATTTTGCACAGCCGAAACAGTTCAAAAAACACATCATTATACGACTCCAAGAAACTCACAAATTTTAGGAGAGTGGTAGGAACTGTTTCATCACTCTTTGCAAGTCTTTCTAAGACTCGCCTAATCTGAGGTACTTCATGCTTCAGATCATCAGTATTGGAGTCATAAGCACGGGCAAGAAATAGTACATCCTCCTCTCTCAAAAATGTGCCACTTGATGGATTTAATGCCTGAATACCTTTCATAATATTACAGTTCAGCCTAGAAAAGCGTCTTTCCATTTCTCCCATCATACAATCTATAACTGGATAGAATACTTGGATTCTGAACATTTGTTTGCTGTCTGGGTCTACATGCTGTCCAAGGGTAGAATTAACAAGAGAATCATGAAGTTTTCTTGCTTTCTGTATTGATTGTTTTGGGATGTGTTGGGTTGAAATGCCACTTTTTTCACATGTTTATACAATATCAGTCCGCAGGTCATCAAAAAAGGATTCAGTTTGGTAATAAACCATTGTCTTCTTAAGCGATTCAACTAGGTTTATAGCCTTAGAAAGGTCAACAGTTTTGGACTGAAGCTTTTCTGATAACATATTAGAATCACTCAATACTTTTCTGAAGAGTGCAAGGCATCCAACAAAATTCAGATCCATTTGAACCAGAATGCCCTTTGCTTCTACAGCTCTCTGTGCATTGTTCTCTGATGATATCTCTTCTAGTACACGCAAAATTGCAGGCAACCTGTCCATGATATTGCGACATGCTATATGTCTAGAAGACCAACGTGTATCACTAAGGCGCTGCAGTTCTCTTGGTACCCCATGAAACATTTCCTGCTGCACTGTCAGCCATTTCTGATGGACGTAAGATCCAGATATGAATGTGTACAATCGTTCTAGCAAAGAAAAGAAATTTCCTGCATCAGGCACCCTTTGCACTGCATCTACTATGACAAGGTTTAAGCAGTGGGCACTACAGTGAATGTAGAAAGCATACTTTGCCACCTCCTTTATCCTAGCTTGTACACCAGAATGTGACCCACTCATCACAGATGCTCCATCATACCCTTGGCCAACAAGGTTCTGTCTGTAGTCCAGCCCATGTTTTTCTAAACAGCCAATAATCTTGCTGGTCAGCCCAACAGCATCCAGTCTGTCTGCCTCTTGAAACCCTAAGAAACTCTCGTGTATTGCACCATTATAGTAGTATCTAACTATAAAAGAAATTTGCTCTGATTGACATCTTTAGTCTCATCTACAATGACTGAAAATTGTGCACTGTCTTTAACTTCTTGCATGATCTCCTCAGCAACCATTTCAGCCAAACATGAAACAATTTCATTCTGGATGGTTTTACTGGTGTACAAAGCATTTTTGGCTTGTTGTTCCAGTCTCCTTTTAACCACAAGATCATGATTGCCTACCATGTTCAACATTTCTAGGAAAATGCCCCTTTTATTTGAGTCAGCAGACTCCCTGTGTCCACGTTGAGCTATATTTTCTGTAGCAGTCAAGATTAGAATTTCTGCTATAGTCTTAATGTAAGTCTGGTTTTCAAGCACTTGTTTCTGGCGATGGTCATCCATTGCCGTCATCAGAGTTTCATTTTTTTCACTCATTTTGTTATTCGCTGCCCAAGCAATCATTGCAGCAAAACAGTAACAAGAGTCTCTACTCTGTGAATATTCCAACCAAGGGTGTATTTTGTACCATTCTGGTAGATTCAGATAGACATCTTACCATGGGGATCGCTTTGAATAAACACAGAGAACTCAGGCTGTCTCTCCTTCCCTCTGCTGTCTGACCCCATCACCTTCTCTGCTTTGGACCATATTTCTTCTTCCTCTGCTGCTGCTTGCCCTGGTTCAGCTTCTTGCCCTTAAAATTATTTTTCAGACTCGCCTCCTAACGCAGGCGTTCCGCCCCGACCGTGTTATTTCACTGGACGAATTTGTGCATATAATTCAAACCGATTTTTCAGATGTTTCGGATCCGAATACACAAATCAGACTAATCAGATCAATGCATTTGGCAACAATGCATTAGGAAGCCGTGATACAGCTTCAACACCAGGATCAAACGATAATATTATCCCTGCTTTTGTCTTCTCTGAGAAACGGATGAACCACAATCTTCATTTCCCACTTTTCTCGTTTACGAACATCAGCACCAGCTCGTCAAGGCTTCATATCAACTTCATTTTTCTATTTTTTTAGACAGTTATATGAGGATAAATTATCTGCAAAAGCGCAACACGTTCGATGTGCATATATAGGTTATACATCAACTTTTCATGATCTATCTTTTTATTTTTCGTTTTTGTCTACATTATATTGAAATGTTTCATTATTGGAAACATTTTAAGATATACTTATTATTCTTAACATCTTAACAGATACTCTAACCCACAACTATCGTAAAACGCTACGACCGGAAGTGGACACCTTTCGCGCATGTAGGGTACCGATCGGGTTTCCGGTACGGATCAGGTAGCGACAAGGACCAATGACTGTAGAAAACATGGACGACGTGACAGCGCCTCCTCCCATTGTGCAAAAATGAAGTCAAAATAGGGCTTCAGAGCGTGATGTCACGGGGGTGGGCGTGGAAAGGATTTTGGCCTGATGCACCATTTTCGGGGTCAAAACAAAGCGCAAAAAGGAGCGAAGGCACACACAACAGCCATGGTTCGTATTTGCTGTGTGGTCGGCTGCAATGTTCAATCGCACGACCGGCAAGAGAATAAGCTTGAAATGGTTTATCTTTTCATTCTTTCCCAACCTGGAAGCAACATGAGGCAGCTCCTGTATCAGATGTTACCAATCGAAGGCGTCTAGCCTGGATAGCAGTTGTGAGACGAGCTGATATCCAGTTCTCTACCATTCCCAGATATCTGTTGGTGCTCCAGACATTTTCATTACGGTAAGTTCTAAATATGTTCGTATCACTCTTTATAGCCTATTAGTTTTATTTCCGATGCACTCTGAGGTCATAGCTAATTAGAACAAACATCCTACTGAGTGATTTTGCAGAACTACCTTCTATTTATAGAGTTGCTAATTATTTGGCATTATTGCAGCAAACCAGCCAATGAAATGGATGAAACATCGTGACTGGGTTCCAGTGCTACACAAGGGACCTGCTTCAAACATACCACCATGCCAATCAGATTACTTCTTCCATGTGAGGGTGAAGGGGTGACCCTTCTGGATAAGATGGTGAAGGTTTGCTGCGTTTGGTGAACAGTGTGATAATAAAACCAGGGGAGAATGAAACCTGCTCCTGTTAAATATTCTTAAGTCTTTTGCTGTATAAATAGCGGTATTTTTTAAAAGATACAGTAAATAAAGTAGTGTTAGTAGTGGCTGATATCATGTAAACACTGTCATGATTTGGTGTAAACATTTTGTCATTTGTAAACTATAAATGACATGGATTCTACACTGTTACTGATGTGATGTTCTATAAAGTGGTTTAAAAAAAAAAGGCAAAAATTAGTTTGTTTCTTTATTCAATTTTTAAACAGTGGTACTCAGTCAGTACATATTCAGTAAATGCAAATTATTTACAGGCATACAGGCATAAATCTAGACCCCTAGATAAAACATTATGGCATTATAGCAGTGACAACTCCTCCACAGTAGCAGGTGGGATTTTTCTTTTTTGAGGACGGCTCCTTTGACCTTTCATTACGGATTGTCTGTTTATGTTTTGATCAAGAGCCTTTTTTTGGGCAGCTGAAGAGGAGAAGTCTATCTTATGGCCAACCTCTGGCTGTATCTTGGTCATATTACCCAGCAAAACCCAGTGTGCAGGTTCATCTGTAACACTCCTTGTGCCACAGATCCGCACTGTTGCTTCTACATTAAACAGAAGAGCAGTGACGTGGGTGCAGGTCTCTCCGACTCCGGCCTTACAGGTGCAGTGGGCGGCTTCAACCTTCCCTGTGATGCTCACAGTGACCCATGGCTGCAATGCTGGTTCATTCAGTCTTAGAGTGCAGTACCTGAAACACACACAAAGTTCATTTAAAGACAAGAACTATGAGCCAAGGCCGACACAAATGTGTTTTATCTACTTTATCATAAATGTAGATAAGTGTTTAGAAAGTTAGCACATACATGTAATTTTTCATTTTTTTATGTGTCCATCTATAGAACGCTGCATGTTATAGTGTAAATCTGCCTGTTCTCTCTCAGAAACCTGCCTGCAGAAAATGAACCTAAAGTATGTAATGCAAGGATGTAATCACTTTCAAGATGGAGAAAGCATAAAGTGACAATTATGAATCACTTAATATGATAAGGAGATTCTGCAGGTCATTAATCAATGTATAAAACTAAAAAACAAAATGTATTTTTAGTGACACAAGATACAAATATGGAAGCAAGATGTATAATTAGAATTATTTATAATAAATATGAATAAATTATTGCAATTTCTTTAACCATAAAGAATAACTAAATCCTTCAGGACAATGTCACATCAATGCACTGAACTCACTATGTTATCCCTCTAACAGCCTCCACATGTTCTCACTGTAATTTCCCCCTCATGAATGAATTTATGCTGCACTAATCTGAATGTTTGCAGGGAAATCAAACGCATTTCACACGCAGTACTCGAGCTGACTTACCTTTGTTTGAATGATGACTTGTACGCGCTGACTCCACAGACAAGGTACGAAAATATGTCAGGCTACGTCAATAGCGGTTGGTCTTCAGGGTTTCTACTCCACCGCCGTATTTCATTTCCAATGCACGCTATTTTCTGTAAGTACCGCTGTTTCGCCTCTGAACGCAATCGGTCTCTATACAGTCCATTCTCTTTTGAGCTGCTTTTAATTATCTTTCTTGTAGTCATCGTTCCAACACAGTGTGTTCGTTTTGATTTGTAGACCCCGAAAATGGCGCCGCGCTCCCACAATGCATTGCGGCATGACGTCAACTCCATTTAAGAAACAACAGGAAGACTGAAGCTCATGGCATTGATCAAGCAGGACTCATGATCTTGACCAGCAGCTCCCTCACAGGGAAATCTTCAGACCTCCACCGTAGGCCTGCCCCAGAAGATGGATAAACCCAGCATTTCATGAACACTGTGATGGAGACCTTTGGTTTGTGTAATGTTATAAATACTCGGATACTCCCCAGAGGCTCTGGACTTTTAAATAAAGATATTATATTCAGTCATGTAGAAAGTTATATATTTTAAAATATATGTTCCTCTCTTGTTACTCTGGTATGAGTTGTCATGATCTGGCTGTGTGGCAGGCAGGAAATAGTTCCCAAACGCAAACTCACGGGAAAACAGGACTGAACTCAAAATGCAGCTTTATTGCTGACAAAAGATGACAAAAGATAACGGCGATACAAAATAACATGAAACTAAACTGGGAAGTACTAAGGAACAGACTGACGAGGACACACACACGGAGGGGCACACAGTCATGAGGGAGAACGCGACACAGAACTGAGGGAGACGCAGACATAAATACACAGAGGGTTAACGAGGGAAGTGGGAGCACACGGGGAACACAGGTGACACTGATAATCATAACAAGACACTGCAGGAGTGAACGCAACACTGACGGGAGACGGGCAAAGTAAAACAGGAAGTACAGAGGTTCCGACAGGAGGAGAGAGAGCACGGGGAAAACACAGACATAACGGGCTGGGGAAAACATAGAATAAAACACAAGGAGAGACGAGGGCTCACAGATACACAGGGGCACACAGGAGGTAACCAAATAAGGAACATTTTAACTAAATAATCCTAGGAACCAAGGCATAACTAGGGAATAAAGTACAAAACACACAAAAACTGAGAATACTGGGCCCACATGGCCCAGGACCATGACATGAGTAGCTGAATCACTTTATGGTAAATGACACACTATCTGCAAAAAACTCTAAAGGAATTCCAGATGACAAGTTTATAGTTAAACATACAAGTGACGACCTTTGACCTTCATCAAGTTTTATTTTATTGTGTCAGAGAAACTCAAACGTGCTCTTCATGCAGCTGAGTATATCAAGTGTTTACAATGGAAGCTGTGCAGGTCTGAGATCAGCAGCTTTCGGAAACACCAAACTGAGGTCCTGGTAATGCTGATATACAGTGACACAGTTACAGGGGTGATTAATACTTTTGACTTTTTGTCTTTAACCTTATCAATAAAACAGCTGCAGCTTTCACTGACAGCACATGTGGTACTTTAACCTTTGTACTGTTTTCATCAGTTAATTTTGCAGTTAACATGTGAACATGTTGGATGATCTGTCTGCTGTCACTCGGTGGTGCTGAGGTCTGAATCTGAGGGCAGCTCCTGTAATCACAAAGAGAACAGAATCATCACAAACTGAAATATAATGTTTAACTCTCAAATCTGAAATAAAGCTGATCCTTCTCTGTCCCACACACTCAGGATCTTACATTTTGTCAATTCTACAGTTTAATCCATAGTTACAGATTAATGAGGAGTTACTGAAGTACAAGCTTAAAAAAATAGTGTTACTGTCTTTACACATGTGGAGACTGAAAACATGCTGGTCTTTGCACATATTTAATAATCAGCTCTGCACAGGAGCTGAAGCAGAGTGCAGCCTGTTGCCTTTACAGTATAATACTTGTAATGAAAGTACAGTAACGATAATTAGTGACTGAGCACCCCGGGGCGTTTCTCTTGATTTCTTTAGTCGGTGTAAATTCATTTACCTGCACGGATTAGCTAAACAAACTTTACAAAGCAAGTTTCCCCGACAGCTGAGTGTTCATCTTAGCTAGCGAGGTCTCAGGACCTAGCTAAGCACAGTAGTTACGGATTAGCTTGCAAACACGTTTAACTAATGCCGGGCTTACACTTTGCGATCTTTGGCCTATTTTGAGCCGATTTTTGAGTCGTGTGACCGTTTTGTTGGTCGGCCCGAGGTTGGCCTTCATCGTGCGTGGTGCATCGTGTAGTATACGTGGTGTAATGAGAAGCAATTAACACCTCCCGATCAGAAATTGCTTGGTCGGGAGTATTTCAAACATGTTTGAAATCCTCACGACCGTTGTGAGGGTGTCACCGCAGCCGCTCACACTGCGCACGCACAAACACATAAACGTCGGTGAAAAAGACAGAGTAGCACAGCAGTGCAGCGTTATCTGGACACAAGCGATGGAGGCACAACTTGTAGAACTTTGGAAAGCTCATCCGAGCCTTTTCGATGTGGCCTCACAAAATTATCACGACCACAACAACCGTGAAAATAGTTGGATTTACATTGCTGCTCAAACACAGCTGCCTGGTCAATGTTTTTCATTAGCAATGTAGCAAAGTTGATGGTGGTGCTGTGTGAGTAAAAGACAGCGAGGGAGAGCAAGCGACAGATTTTCTGTTATAACCTTCATTTTATGGACGCACAGTGTGAGCACTCGGGTCACATCAGAGCATCGGGCCGTATAGTGTGAGACCCTGCATCGTGACCTACGAACTTATAACCTCTGCGAGTCAATCGTGCAGTTTGAGCAGAAGCTGATTAACGCGACTGAAAAAAATCGCACAGTGCGTGGTGCATCGTGTAGTACCAAAGCTTTACCAAAAAAGTGCAGCGGGTCCTTTTGTCGGGTAGTCCAGTTTACCGAAGAACACCTCAGGCTGTCAGGGTAAAACAGTCAGGCGTGTTTCCGAAAAGTAAACGCTGGCCCTCCTCTCAGAGCCTACGCTCTATCTGTATTCCCGAACAGAGGTACTCTGTTTCTCTGTGACTGCAGCTGTCAGTCAAAGTTGCTATGATGACGTTTCACCCCGATTTAACATCACCGCGGCAGGAATTAGAATCAAATTCATGGGAAAGGAGACCTCCTCCTTGAATCGCTACCTTATCGTGGTGGAGGGGTTTGTGTGTCCCAGGGATCCCAGGGGCTATGTTGTCTGGGGGCTTTTGCCCCCTGGTAGGGTCTCCCATGGCAAATTGGTCCTGGGTGAGGGACCAGACAAAGAGCGATTCAGAAGACCCTTATGAAAAGAATATCGAGGGAACAGTTTACCCTGCCCGGGATAGGGTTACCGGGGCCCCGCCCTGGAGCCAGGCCCGGGGAGGGTGCCCGAGGGCGAGCGTCTGGTGGCCTTAGTCCATGGGGCCCGGCCGGGCACAACCCGAAGAGGAGACATGGGCCCATCCTCCCGCAGGCCCACCACCCGCAGGAGGCGCCATAGGGGTCGGGTGCATTGTGTGCCGGGTGGCGGCCAGGAGCGGAGGCCCTGGCGGACTGACCCCCGGCTGCCAAGACTGGCAATAGGGACATGGAATGTCACCTCTCTGGTGGGGAAGGAGCCTGAGTTAGTGCGTGAGGTTGAGAGGTACCGGCTAGATATAGTCGGGCTCACCTCTACGCATGGCTTGGGCTCTGGAACCAGTCTCCTGGAGAGGGGCTGGACTCTGTCTCAGTCTGGAGTTGCCCCTGGTGAGAGGCGGCGGGCTGGGGTGGGTATTCTAATATCCCCTCGGCTTGCTGCCGGTACGTTGGGGTTTTTCCCGGTGGACGAGAGGGTTTGTTCCCTGCGCCTTAGGGTCGGGGAACGGGTCCTGACTGTCATCTGCGCTTATGCGCCGAGTGGCAGTTCGGAATACCCAGCCTTCTTAGAGTCCCTGGGGGGGGGGTGCTGCTGGAAGGTGCTCCACCTGGAGACTCTGTTTTCCTGCTGGGAGACTTCAATGCTCACGTGGGTAACGACAGCGAGACCTGGAGGGGCGTGATTGGGAGGAACGGCCTCCCTGATCTGAACCCGAGCGGTGCTTTGTTATTGGACTTCTGTGCTAATCACAGTTTGGCCATAACGAACACCCTGTTCGAACATAAGAGTGTCCATAAGTGCACGTGGCACCAGGACGCTCTAGGCCGTAGGTCGATGATCGATTTTGTAATCGTATCACCAGACCTGCGACCATATGTTCTGGACACTCGGGTAAAGAGAGGGGCTGAGCTGTCAACTGATCACCACCTGGTGGTGAGTTGGATCAGGTGGCGGGGGAGGACGCTGGACAGACCTGGTGCACCTAAACGCGTAGTGAGGGTGTGCTGGGAACGTCTAGCAGAGGCCCCAGTCCGCGAGATCTTCAACGCACACCTCCGGCAGAGCTTCAACAGCATTCCGAGGGAGACTGGGGACGTTGAGTCCGAATGGACCATGTTCAGCGTCTCCATTGCCGAAGCTGCTGCATTGAGCTGCGGCCGCAAGGTGGTTGGTGCCTGCCGTGGTGGTAATCCCCGAACCAAATGGTGGACACCAGAGGTGAAGGGAGCCACCAGGCTGAAGAAGGAGTCCTATCGGGCTTGGTTAGGCTGTGCGACTCCGGAGGCAGCCGACAGGTATCGACAGGCCAAGCGGAATGCAGCTCGGGCAGTGGCTGAAGCAAAAACTCGGGTGTGGGAGGAGTTCGGAGAGGCCATGGAAAAAGACTTTCGGACTGCCTCGAAGAGATTCTGGCAAACCGTCAGGCGTCTCAGGAGGGGAAAGCGGTGCTCTACCTGCACTGTGTATAGTGCTGGCGGAGCACTGCTGACGTCGACTGAGAAAATTGTCAGGCGGTGGAAGGAATACTTCGAGGACCTCCTTAATCCCACTGACACGTCTTCCGAGGAGGAAGCAGAGTCTGGGGATGAGGGGAATGACCCGCCAATTTCCGGGGGCGAGGTCACTGAGGCAGTTAAACAACTCCTTGGTGGCAGAGCCCCTGGTGTTGATGAGGTCCGCCCCGAGTTCCTGAAGGCTCTGGACGTTGTAGGGCTGTCCTGGTTGACACGCCTCTGCAATGTTGCGTGGTGATCAGGGGCAGTACCTGTGGACTGGCAGACCGGGGTGGTGGTCCCCATCTTTAAGAAGGGGGACCGGAGGGTGTGTTCCAACTACAGGGGGATCACACTCCTCAGCCTCCCTGGGAAAGTCTATGCCAGGGTGCTGGAAAGGAGAGTTCGTCCGCTAGTCGAACCTCGGATACAGGAGGAACAATGCGGTTTTCGTCCTGGTTGCGGAACACTGGACCAGCTCTTTATCCTCTCGAGGATACTTGAGGGTGCATGGGAGTTTGCCCAACCAGTCTACATGTGTTTTGTGGACTTGGAGAAGGCATTCGACCGTGTCCCTCGGGGTGTCCTGTGGGGAGGTGTTGCGGGAGTATGGGGTGTCTGTCCCATTGCTACGGGATTCGATCCCTATACAACCGTTGCAAGAGCTTGCTTCGCATTGCCAGCAATAAGTCGGACTCGTTCCCGGTGGGTGATGGGCTCCGCCAGGGCTGCCCTTTGTCTCCGGTTCTGTTCATAATTTTTATGGACAGGATTTCTAGGCGCAGCCAAGTGGCGGAGGGCTTTCGCTTTGGTGGCCTCAGAATCTCATCTCTGATTTTTGCGGATGATGTGGTTTTGTTGGCTTCATCGGGTGAGGGCCTCCAGCTCGCACTGGAACGGTTCGCAGCCGAGTGTGAAGCAGCGGGAATGAGGATCAGCACCTCCAAATCTGAGGCCATGGTTCTCAGCCGGAAAAGGGTGGAGTGCCCACTCCGGGTCGGGGATGAGTTCCTGCCCCAAGTGGAGGAGTTCAAGTATCTCGGGGTCTTGTTCGCGAGTGATGGGAGAAGGGAGCCGGAGATCGACAGACGGATTGGGGCTGCAGCTGCAGTAATGCAGACGCTGCACCAGTCCGTCGTGGTGAAGAGGGAGCTGAGTGTAAAAGCGAAGCTCTCGATTTACTGGTCGATCTACGTCCCTACCCTCACCTATGGCCACGAGCTGTGGGTAGTGACCGAAAGAACGAGATTGCAGATACAAGCGGCAGAAATGAGCTTCCTCCGAAGGGTGGCTGGCCTCTCCCTTAGAGATAGGGTGAGAAGTTCGGCCATCCGGGAGGGGCTCAGAGTAGAGCAGCTGCTGCTCCACATCGAAAGGAGCCAGCTGAGGTGGTTCGGGCATCTGACAAGGATGCCCCCTGGGCGCCTTCTGGGTGAGGTGTTCCAGGCATGTCCCACCGGGAGGAGGCCCCGGGGCAGACCCAGGACACGCTGGAGAGATTATATCTCTCGGCTGGCCTGGGAACGCCTTGGTGTTCCCCCGGATAAGCTGGAGGAGGTGGCTGGGGAGAGGGAGGTCTGGGCCTCCTTGCTTAGGCTGCTGCCCCCGCGACCCGGCCTCGGATAAAGCGGATGAAGATGGATGGATGGATGGGAAAGGAGACTCCTTGGACATAAAGCACCATCATGAGAACTATTGATAACAAAAGAAAGAATCTTTGGGAAAAAAAATTATCTGAGGAGAATTAATTTATTTTAGTCTGACCCCAGTCCCATCCACTAACATGGAGGAGGCAGGGTTTATGACCTATACTGCAGCCAGACACTAGGGAGCAATAGAGACGTTTTGGCTTCATTTTTGGGGAGCTGTCGCATCGTCCATGTTTTCTACATTCCTTGCTCAGGACTCACCCCCCCCCCCCCCCCCCCCCCCCCCTCCCTTCCTGTTATAAAGCATAGCAGGAACGAATCTCGTCCCCTCCCTACTGGCTCACAGGTTCTTCTTCTTGGTTGGCAACCAATGTTAAGGCGCTTTACCGCCCCCTGGCTCACAGCTCAGTGGACATATATAAAAAAAATAAGATATAAAACAGTTGTTTTTCTTTTGCAGTCACTCATCTTAGCAGTAGGATATACATGAAAAGAGAAACAAATTAAGTTTGAGTGAAAATGTACATTTTTTGCACTCTCTGGGCAACTGACTCAGTGACTCAAATGACTCAAAAAACACGATTCACTTTGGTGAGTGACTCATTCAAACTATATTCAGTCAAAAGAATCAAACTTACCATCACTAATCAATTGCCCATCTTTACTTTAGGGGAACTCTGCCTCTTTACTGTGAGCTTTTTATACCCAACCATGTTACTGAGCTGTTACTTAACTAGTTACAAAATAACTAGTAACAAAATGTTCTACAGCTGTTTCTTTTTAGTAACACTTAGTTTTACAGCAACTTCCAGTCCAACGTTTTTTTAAATAGTTATTGTTCATGAAACAGTACAAGGACTCAGTTTAAACGTTTGATATGTTTTTTATACCCTGAATGTTAATACTCTGCACAGGAGGTGAAGCAGAGTACAGCCTGTTGCCTTTACAGTATAACACTTGTAATAAAAGTACAGTAACAGTTAATACATTATGGGTTCATTCAGTGATTTAAAATTATTAAGTTCTGTTTTCATTTACAGTTTTCACAGCTTTTTGGAACTGGATTGTATTTTAGTTAAATCGTTTTTGCTCAAATGAGATTTAGATGAAGATCCGATCACATTTTAAGGAGTTATTTACTTGTTCTTGCAACCATATTCCGAATTTGACTAAAAATGCTCTAAAATACAAGAATAATTATATTTCTTAATGAAGTAAAATTGAACACGTGTTCTTGTCGTACACTGATCTGTCTAGAGTAGGTTGTTTGGTAATCCAGTGTTTGCAGTGGAGGGGCATTGGTCCATTTTAGCTGAAGATTAACCACTGATATTGATTTCATTGTATCTAGATCACATATTATTTACCTGTAGAATGAACATTCTGCTATCTTTTTTCATTAACAAACACAAACAGGATTTATAATTTTAGATGACTTTCATTATTCAACTAAAACCTATTGCAGAAAACCAAAAAGGAAGTATTGCTGAGTGAATTAAAAATTGAAGGATAATTTTAAAAATGAGAGATAATTTTAGCAATATTGTTTGATTATGAAACTATAATAAATGTGTCACAAATGTCTTTGTTCCTCAGTTTGCAAACACATGAAGAATTACTTGGTACTGATGCTTCATTTAGACTGGGTTATCTAGTTAAGTGTGAACGACCTGCCTTCAGAAAGTGATTAGTTTTGCTCCTGACAACTCGTTATTAATATTAACTTAATAAAAACATATAGATTAACTCAAACTACTAAAGACTAAACCAAAAATAAAAGTAAACATTCTCAATAATGAAAACTAAACTGCAATGAGCAAATCCACTCTGTGAACTAACTGAATTAAACTGAATTAAAATTGTTATTGCTCTAATTCAAAGCTTAAGTAATGCTATGCTTAAAACAAAGAGCATAATTGGAATACAAAAGAAGACACAAACCCTCACATGATATCTAAATAAGTCAGAGTTTAGGGGTAGTTTTTTTAAACATTATGTGATTGGCAGAAGGCTGATCATTCCATCCAACAACAGATAAACCTTCAAAGTTCTCTCTCCACTCTCTAATTGATGTGGTTTAATAATTAAATAAAACTGGAAATTAATTGCAGCTAAAAAAAATTAACAATATGCAACATAATTGAGAATGAAATGCTGTGCTTTTCTTTGTGATGCAATGATTTTGCTTGTGCTCATAAACAAGGATTTTGACCAGCAGCTCTTTTGCTGTCCTTGTTGGGACAATGATTAACAAGTAATTGAATTGCCCTATTTTTCCCCCCGACATGCTAAAAGAAGCCCAATAATATACCACAAGGTGTCTCTTTGAGTTAGTCGATGATGAACTGCTAGTTTTTGGGTCTCACCATGGGCCTGTACACAGCAGCTTTCCTCCTGGGAGCCTTGATCTCCACTGGTAAGTAGTACAACTACTATAGGGCATGTAAAGATGATTTTTCTTGTTATTTGTTTAGCTCTGTTTTCTTACATTTAAAAGATAAACAAGGGTTTGAGGTCTAAACCCTTACAGCACAGGACAATGACTGACTAGCACTTTTTCCTCTTTCAGATGACGAAGAATAAAAATAACTCAGCCAAAGTAGAAAAATATATCCTCATTAGTTAAAGCAGGTCTAATCCAAATTAATACAGAATTTGTTTAAATGTGGGTTTTTGGAATAAGATCAGGCAGTGCAATGAAGTTGTTGTTTTTTACATTTACATTTTGGTTTACATTTAGTTTAAATAATGGAAAACTTGTTGGTCTAAACAGGTCGTGACAGACCACATCAGCACATTCAAAGCTATACTGTTGTTCAAGACTTGAATAATTAATTGAATTTGATAAATGTTAGTTTACATTAAAGTAATTGCAGGTAATTCTGTGTAATTTAGTTTATAAAGACTCAAAAAGTTGTGTAATTATTGTCAAGGATGACTTTGTAATAATTTTGTAGCACTGGTACACTGGTTCCTTTTAGTCAGATGACGTAAAATGGATTGTTTGGCTACACGATTTCCCGATAAACCCTCTAATCAGCAACCTTGACTGACTGACTGGACAAAACCTGCTTATTGACAATGAATATATACTCTCTTTTAAAATATAACATTTGGGTACATAACAAAAAGGACAGTTAGTCATGTTAGATCACTGTTTAGTATTAATATTATTTAGCTGCTGCGCAAGGTGGAAAAAAAAAAAAAATCTTTATCTAAAATTAAGTCTGACAGCATTTGTATTTTGCTGTTATGAGAACTGCTAGATTTGTAATGAAATGTATCTAATAGCAACAGACGATAAGTCCAATAGCACTCTTTTTTTTTTTTTTTTTTTTTTTTTTTTTTTTTGGCCTGTCCCGTTTGGCTCTTTTGCCATCAGAATTGTTGTCTAAAGGCAAAGAAAGATGCCCAACGGATTTACTTTACCAAACTGACCATCCCAGCCTTGCCGTAATGGTCCATTTGATTCACCTTTTATTGTTTATTTTATTTTCACTTACTGAATACGGGACAGACTTGACTGGGGGAAAGAAGGGGAGAAAGAAAGAGGGAAAGAGAAACAGCTGAGAAGAGGGACGGGGGAGAAGGGCAAAAGACAAAAACCAACAGAACGGGCAGAGAAAAAAAATGCATATATCAATCACCTGGATCACCTGCTGAGAAAGAAAAAAGAAAGCAAGCAGAAGAGAACAAGAGTAATAGAATAAACAACATCACAATGATATATGGGAATATGACAGTAAATACTAAATATTAAACATTATTGTGCAGCACATAAGATCAACAGAACACAGTGTGCTTTGAGGTAGGAGCCAAAAAGGGTGTAGTTTGTGGGTGTGATCACCCGTGTGTACACCTGTGAGCATGGACGCGCTTGTTTTTTGTTTTTTTAAAAGGTTCCTTCATGTAATAATCTGCTAGAGGGTGTGGGGGGGCCACAGCCCCGTCCTCCAGGGCGTGAAGCAGGTGTGGAGGAGATCAAAACTCCAGACATCCAGAGGCCCCCAGAACACAAGAGACCAAGGAAGACCAACAGAGGGGCAGCTGCGCCACTGTCCCGGAAAGAGCTGAGGAGAGTCCCAGATGAGGGCTCACTCAGCAGCCGCGGAGCAGAAGCCAGGGGGAGTTGCAGTGACGCGCCCGTGAGCTCCGCCGGCAGCCAGCTGCGCCTGAGTGACCGAGCCCCAGGCCGAGAGGCCGGGGGCACCCCACCTCCGAAGTGGCCCGAGCGAGCCCCAGGCTCCAGGCCCCGATAAGCGGCCGCCAAGGAGTGAGCCGGTGTGTACCTGGACGCCCATCCCCGGACACAAAGAACCACCAACGCACCGATGTCTGAGGGGGTCCGCCACTGGCAGGGGAAGTGGTGGTAGGGGGAGATAGGCCTCCAAACCTTGGAGGGCCTGAGATGTCCCCAGAGAGGTGGCGCCTGACACCCAACCTGACATATAGACACAGACATACAGGCACACACAGATACAAACATCCATTCCCACCCTCATGCTCTCATATGCACTTACTCCACACTCAACCAACGTGGAGACAGACATAAAGAGACGTTGTACACACGATCACACTCCCCAAGCGTACTCTACAAACCGGGTCTAGGTGCCCTCGCCCCTGGAGGGGGGAACTGCACCCAGACCCAGGTGGTGTTTCCCTTTTCCCTGCGGTGGGGGGAGGCAGACCGCCCCGACTCCGCAGCAGCAGGAAGGCTCCACACTCCAGACCGCAGTCGGACGGCCAACTCCTCCTCCTAGCCCCCCTGCTCCAGCAGGTCGCAGAGAACGGGGGTGAGAGAAGACTCCAAACCTCCCTCCACCCGCTCATTGTAATGTTGATGCATGTGTGTTCTAAGGTGCATTTAAAACCCAGGAGGGCATGGAGCTACCTGCCAGAGAGCAGCAGGTAAGCGCATGGTCCCTCCTGCTAGCCCTCAATGTCTACGTGTATTTAAAATTGAGAGGTGGGCAACGATGCCAGGGGTGGGGTGTACACCCTGATGGTACTTTGGACTCCGTGTATCGTGCCCACCCCCAAGATCCTATATGTATGTGTAATGAGAGTGTGAGTAATGTGAATGTCTAAGTTGTGGGATAAAATTGAGGCAGAGGCAGCCAGAAGGGGACAGAGGGGGGGGGGGGGGGGGTAGCCTCCTCTGCACCCTGGTGACATACCCCTACTCCAAGGCCCTGCATGTGTGGGGTGGTTGTGGTGGAGCGGGAAGAGGGAGGCAGCTGGAGATGGGGAGGGAAGGAAGGGAGGGGCAAGTGACCCCTCCCTGGGGCCAGCTCCCCCGCTGACCCCAGTAGGCACCCCCATACTCCGCGACCCGCCAGGGAAAGGGGGCCCAGGCCCATCCAGACCGGGCCCAGTGCAGCAGCGCCGCCCGGCCCCACAGAGCCCGGGACAGTCCACCCAACCCCACCACAGAGAAAACTGCACCCACCCCACCATCCACTCATCTTCCAGACTACATAAGACAATAAACACCCAGGCTGAGATCTTCCTCCACCTCTCCTGTATCTCCCCCTCCTGCAGAGGGAGCTCCTGAGGAGAGGAAAGCTCCTGCCCAGTCCGGGTCCCAGCCCAGAGACGGAGCGCCCCCAGAACCTCACGCCCATCCCGGACCCACCCAGGGCCAGCCAGGCTACCAGGTCAGTAACCCACGTCCGTCAGCACAGACCCTCCCCTAGCCCCGCTGCACGCAGCCGCGAGGAAACAGTCACCGGAGAGCCAACAGAGCCCCTAACCGGACATGACCACTACCCCGGGTTGAGCCCCCCAAGGAAGATGCCTCCGGGGAACCCCCCGACGCCCTAAGCCTGTCCCTACCCCCACACCAATCACAACAGTGAAGGCGGGACCAAACTATGACCCCCCCACCCCCACTAGGTGATGGAGCTGATCAAAGGAGCCCAGAGCAATTGATCTGATGTGGTGGCAGAGGCTGTATCAAGACTAATGTAATCTAATAGATAATTTCTATATTGGTTAGAATTAAGATTATTTTTATTTTTCCAGTTCATGAGGACTGTTTTCTTGGCTATGCATAGGGCAGTGAAAACCATATAGGCGATATTCTTTTCTGAAGTGACATTATCTAAGCTGCCCAACAAACACACTAAGGGGGAAGTTGGAATGTTACATTTCAGACACTTCGATAAGTCTTCACATATCTCGCGCCAAAACTTCTGAACTGGTGGACAGAACCAAAGAGCGTGGATATAATTGTCCGGTGAATTGGTTTGGCAGTGTGAGCAGTTGTTGGTAGACGTAAAGCCCATCTTGAACATCCGATGACCTGTATAGTGTACTCTATGTAATATTTTGTATTGAATTAATTGAAGACTGGGATTTCTAATTAGATGAAAGGTTTTTAAGCAAATCTGAGACCAGAAGTTTAGGTCTAAGTTAACTGATAAATCCGCTTCCCATTTTGCAATAGGAAGTGATATTGATTCATCTGTTTTAGAAAGCATTCTGTATATTTTGGATAGTAATTTGGGGGGTTTAAGAGTAAGAAATTGAACCACACTTGGTGGTGTTTGTAGTTCAACTTGACCCGGTTTAAATTTCTTTTTTACCATGGATTTAATTTGTTGATATTCTAAAAATCTTTTCTTGTTGATCCCATATTGTGTAACTAGTCCGTCAAATGAAATAAATTCTGTTCCTTCTAGTATATGTTCTAAATATTTGATTCCTTTATCACTCCAATCTGAAAAGTTTATCATATTATTGTTTTGTAATATGTCAGGGTTGTTCCAGATAGGTCCAATAGCACTCTTGATGTGGGAGTCTAAAGGTGACTTGCACTTTGGGTTTTATATTGATCTAACAAATAAGAAATGTTGAGCTTTCGAGATGCTGGTTTTGTTCTCTTCCACCCTTATGTTTCCTTGTGTTATTGCTAATTTCCCAAATTTAGCAGATTTCCTAAAATGTGTTCCTAAGTGTACTGCTTTCATTTTTATGTTAGTTTAATGAGTTAATAGGCAAAGATTTAATTTATGTGTCCAACAGAATGATTATATTTTTTCCTTTTACTCCTTTATACATGTAAGTCTAGCTAACATTTCTATGACTCCAGAGTCCACTGCCTACAGCCTATGACAGTGAAAAAGCTTAAATCCCAAAGACCTGACTGAATAATAACTGAATACACAAAAAGGTTTTTTAAAATATATTATTTTGTTGTATCTTAATAATAATAATAATAATAGTTGTTGTTATTATTAGCTTACATGTGCAACTTAAAACACTGTTTTAAGTTCACATCATCATCACAGACGGTGTTGTAGCAATCACAATAACTCACTCTTTTTAGGGTTAAAAGCAGTATTATACTGGGGACTATAACTAGCACACACTCTAAGTCCCTGCTTCAAACCTGTCACGATCTGGTTACAGGGACTCAAACGCAGAGCGGTTAGATGTCTCCAAGGTGTAGTTTATTTACAGTGCCAGTGCAATATATGTACAGTGAAGGGATCCAAAACTCCGGGGAATCACAGGGTAGCTCTCTCACACTCGCTCATGTCTTCTTTGCTCACACTCACACACGTTCACACGGCAGGGAGGTCGCAGGTCCGGGGGGGGAAGATCTGAGGCAGAAGAGAAGGAAAGTCACCAACTAATCACAAATCACGAATTATGAATTATGAAGCACAAGTCCACAGGAGCTGTGAGAACACTAACGTCAGTAGTACAATCATCCAGCGACGAGAGGATCTGTGTTCCAGCCTCAAATAGTGCTCCCGGTGATGACAGGTGATTGTTGTCAGGTGTGTGTGCCAAGGGCAGGAGCCCACAGTGAGCTCCGCCCAGGCAGAGAGGGAGAGAACAGAAACAGCAAATGTAGCCTTGTGGGGCCGACCGGGCAGGCACGAAGACCATGACAAAACCAGCACTGTAGGGAAACAAAATGGGCCAAATCATCAGTATACATTAAATGATTAATAAGAAGGTTACCCACCATACATGCAGTCTTACATTCATTTTACACAACAGAAAGATCATCGAGATACAAATTGAATATAATATAATAGATAGATTCTTTTGTTTTATATTTTAAAAAACGAAATGTGCAGTCAAGTTTTACTCATCTTTGAGCCACACAACAAAGAAAACATTGATAAATGATGTAACTGATTTTTTGGGGGGGGTTTTGGATGTGATTGATTGCAGTTGGTGGCAATGACGTGGAAGGCTACTCCAAAACTGAAGGTGCATGGATTATCTCACTGAATAAACGAGCGTATTCAGTTAACACTGTGGCTGAGTGTGCCACCAAATGTGACACCGAAACATCTTTCACATGCAAGTAAGTTCACATCTCATTTCGTTCTGTGGATCAAAATGCTGCACATATATAGAATGTTATGTATATGCAAATACATTTTTTTTTTCCAGTTTTAGCTCCTACTCCTGCCATTATCCATAGGGCCGCATTTTACCCTCCACATCTGCTCCAGTTGTTCCTTTAGCTCCTGGTGGTTTTCAGTTTTCTTGTGCTTCTTCTTCCTGATGTTGCTCTGCACTGGTATTGCCACATCTATCACAACTGTTCCTCATCATCATCTATCTTCAGCTGTATTTGTGGATGCTCCATGATTCAGGTTGTGGCTCTGAAACTCATTGATCCTTACACTCTTTCCACTGCTTGTAGAACCTGAAGGTGCCTCACAATGCAAGGTGGACACCCCCATGCACTGCGTGGAGTTTTTGTTTCTCGACATCAGCTGCATCTATTGCCTTGTGTGGCCAGTGTATTTTTCACACTGGGGATCTGATGACCAGTAAGCCGTATGTGTTTTTGACTGGGATCTTATTCCTACCATTATGCCTTGTACAGTGCAGGCACTCTAATATGGTTGTGTGAAGAATTGAGTTTGTAGGTTGTCAATCCAGGCGGCGTTCAGGGTGGTCTGCGTAGTTGTAAAGTCCTGTGTTGCAGCTCTATAGACCAGGAGCTGATGCTTCTGCTGTCTGTTGTATTTCCAATGCCTTTCTGAGCTATTCTTGTGTATTGACTCATGTTTCTACTCAGTTTAGTTGCTATGATGCTTGAGAGGAGCTTCCGTATGTCTGTGGAAGGTTGCTGTGGTCTGGTGTTACTGTAGGTCCACCAGCCACTTGGCATTGGTGTGGTGTGGCACCTCTTTCTCACAGATGTTTTTTCAGTATTGTTCAGTTTCAACTCTGGGTGGGTCTGGCCCATGTTGTTATTCTCTTGTAGTTGGGAGTACGTCCTGGATTGGCTTCTTTTTTTTCTCCACTGGAGACTTCCTCTACTTGCATCCTTGATCTTTTATGCAGGTGCTTCTAAGATTACTGTGGCAGTGTATATGAGCTCATCATCCCCATAATCAGTGATGCTGATGGTGGGGATGGGGTATAAAGCAATGTCATAACATCACATCTGCAAGCATCTCCTCTGATGGGACTGTTAACCAGGAGACTCGTGCTTTTGCTTGGGTGGCTACCTTGGCTACATATTTTCTCATTTCAGTAGATGCATCTGCCGTTGCAGGTGGCTGGGCAACATTTAGTTTGGATTCACTGCTCTCTTCTACGAGGGTTGGCTCAATATTTCCATACTGCTCACTGCTTTTCCCATTGTACTGTAGACTCTGGATCTCAAGCTTTGATAACAGCTTCTCTTGTAGTAATATAGCTTTAATAGCATGGTATTAATAGCTTTCTATTAATACCATGTTATCAATCCTTGTCCATGTATGTTCCAGTGGCCACCTCAACTCCTAATGTGTACTTAACTTAGATTTGTATAGCAACTTGCAAGAAATCAAACAACACCTCATTTTTTTCCTCACAGGTCTTTTGTCTATAATGAAAAGGACCAAGAGTGTTTGACAACAGCAGCAAACTCTAAAACAGACAGTGTCTTTCGCAGAAGCAGCACAGCTTTATATGAAAAAAATGGTAATGATCCAAATTTTTCTCTATGACTAAAACTAACACTAAAGCTTCTGTTTTCATGTTGTCCTTTCTGTCAGCTACAGTGACTAGTCTATTCTAGTTTACATATTTTTTGTTTCCAATTCTTTTTGTTGACATTGTAGTTAATGTTATAAACACAGTAGAGGACTGAAAGTTAAACACTGCTGTAATTTAATTTAGTTTCATAAAACATCACAGAACTCAGATCAGATACATTTTTTACTATAGATAATGCGTGATAAACATCAATAAATCTATTTCTGGTTTTTTCTTTTCTTTTCTTTTCTTTTCTTTTCTTTTCTAGCATATCTTCTGGAGTGTGTAAATGGAATAGGAAGAGATTACAGAGGAACAAAGTCCAGAACAAACTCAGGAAAGATCTGTCAAAGATGGGACTCAAGCTACCCACACAGGCCAAAGTATGTGTTTGCCTTTGATTTTACATCATCATTTCATATCCTTTTATGCCTTTGTTAAAACGTTTCATAATGTTTCTGCTGCAGTTTCATGCCGCAGAGCAACCCACTAGCAGATCTGGACTCCAATTTCTGCAGAAACCCTGATGGGGACAGCAATGGACCGTGGTGTTACACTACTGATGCTAACACCCGCTGGGAGCACTGCAACGTACCCAGCTGCTCTGGTAAGATTAATAAATCTCTGTGTTTGTTTTGTTTTGTTTTATTTCGCCAACATACATGTCTAATTGTCCTCTAGCAGCCATTTCTCTTTCAACAATCGCCATTTGGTTTTTAAATTATCTAATGTAGCTAATATGTGCAATCTAGGCACTACACAATGTTCTGAAATACTGATATGCAATATGGAAGAACGGTAATTATCATGCTATGATATTTCAGATAAATCAGTGTTTTTCCTTCACAGAGGAATGTATGGTCTGCAATGGTGAGAATTACAGAGGAAAAATCTCCACCACTGAAAATGGCTTCACCTGCCAACGCTGGGACTCCCAGAAACCTCACAACCATGGCTACAATCCTAGCACGTAAGACAACATGAGCAACACTTCAGTGAGCTTGTTGTGGACATTGAAAACATTTTCCAGAAGCTACGCTAAAGCTTAAATACTTCTATTTATGCTTTGTTGAGTCTTCCACTAAAGTATCTGGAGGAGAACTACTGCAGAAACCCAGATGGAGATCCCCGACCATGGTGCTTCACCACTAGCTCATCCAAACGGTGGGACTTCTGCTCCATACCGCGCTGCAGTAAGTCCTCACGTTTAATGAGGATAAGAATTTCACAATATTGGAAAATTTGGTGCACCACTGATGTTTGTTGCCAGACCCCACAGGTCTCTATTGCATTGACATTTGATAGCTGTTGAGGCCATTTATGTAGCTAACTCCTTATTAGCTTTAAGAAACCAGTCTGTAATTATTTGAGCTTTGTAACATGGTGTGTTATCTTGCTGGAAGCAACCATGATAAGAAGTGTACACTGTGATCATAAGGAGATCGACATGTTCAGAAAAAAAAAAGTTTGATCATTAGTTTGAACTTCAATAGGTCACACTGATCATATCTGTATGCTTAAATGCTTTGTGTTGCTGCCATGTGATTGAAAATTTTTTTCTCTTAACAATCAACATAATGCACTGTTGTATACCTAGGGGACTGCCTGTTTAATCCCATTTCCTGTACAGAACCAATCAAAACTGGCTCAATATTAATTTCATATTCGTTTCATTTATTTCAGAAAATCAATTTAAATACAACTGAAATTTCCACCATTTAATAGGGGTTTCCTTCTTTGATGTAAACCTCAAATGCACCTGCAGTTTCTAGACAACAATGTAAACAAAGCATTCAGAAATCCATGTTGAATGAATATTTCTGCTCAAAGCAACATCACCCACTGCAAGAACCCACCAGCTTTAAAAGTACAAGTCAGTGGAAATATAACAGAAAAAGAATTTAAATATGTAAAAACAATAAACAGTTTTTATAGCATCTTTCAGAATCGAGTTTAAAACATGCTTTTTACAGATAATAAAGAGAGTGCAGATGTTTGACATCTTTTTTTATGACTTCTCTATACAATCCATCTTGTCTTCTTTTCTCAGCTACTGAACCTCCCACCATCATCCCAGAGGTGGACTGTGTCACCAATGAAGGTTTAGCATACCGAGGAACAATTGCTGTTACGGAGACTGGCAAAACGTGCCAGAGCTGGTCGGCTCAGACGCCACAAATACACAACCGAACTCCACAAAACTATCCCTGCAAGTAAGAGCTAAACCTGAAACCAGTGTCAGCCTTTAGTGATTTAATATGGTAAACAAAATATTAGTGGCACAGTTCAACTTTTTCATTAATAGCTTTTAGATCTATTGTAGAACTTCATGATCCACATGATAAAGGTAGAAAATGAGAGAGAAGAGGGCAGTAAGTGAATAAGGAAGTGCAGAGAAATAGAAACAAAGAAATGAAGGCAGCTATGAAAGAGGATAAAGAGTGGAAAGGCATTTAGTCCAGATATCTATTGAGGTATGGAGAGGCCTAGGGTGAGAAGGCAGATTAGTTTTTAACCAGATTGTTTAACTCAAATGATCGAGGGTAAAATGATGCCTGAGGAATGAAGATGTTTACTGGTACTAATTTTTAAGAACAAGGACTATGGGCAGAGCTGTAGCAGCTGGAGTGGTGCAAGGTTGATCAGCCATTTCATGAAGCTATGGGAAAGTGCTAGGTTAAGAAAAGAGAGTCGAGGATCAGTCAGCAGCAGTATGGCTTCATGCTGTGAAAGAGCACTGTAAATGGGATGTTGCTACAGAAAGCATGCTGCTGAGAGAGGAACAGTCATCCTGTATATCAAATACTCAGCACTCAGCACAATACTCAGAACTATGGAGTATGACCACTGTGCTTGTACTAAAAAGAAAAAAAAGAAGAATGTCTATTGTTGACTCTTACTCAATAACCTGTTTTTGGTTTAAGGACCCTGGTAAAAGTATCACATGAAATCTGAAAGATGATCACGCATTTTTGTGTTTTTCTATGTTTATCTTTGTCAGAGGTCTAGACAATAACTACTGTCGCAACCCTGACAATGAAAGGAGGCCCTGGTGCTACACAACTGACCCTGACACTCGCTGGGAGTACTGCAATGTGACACGGTGTGGGAATGAAGCTGCACCAGGTATAATATTAGTCAACTTATTCCTTCTTTTAAAGTCAGCTTCATCTTCTCAAAATGTAGCCAGGAATGTTCTTCCTTTCTTTACCTTTTGCTGCAGATGATCCAGTGATCCCCCCAGATGCAGAAAACTGCTATGAAGGGAATGGTTTCAGTTATCGGGGCATAACATCAGAGACCATCAGTGGGAAAAAATGTCAGAGATGGAGCTCCATGACTCCTCACAGACATGAGAAAACTCCAGAGGCCTTCCCAAATGCGTAAGGATCAAATACATTTTATACACAGCAGAATTCTATACATGCAGAAGAGCGTCCTAACATTTTTGAGAAGCCTACTGCATAATGACAAAACAATCCACAATTTGTCTAGAGATTAATTATTGTACTTTACTTGGACTTTTGGGAGAGGAATGCTAAGGATTCTAGCTACTCAATAGCCCTGGGTCTTCTTTGGCAAAGTCTTCATTTCTTGATGCACAAAATGTTGGTGAAATCTCTCCTTTCCAGATGTGCAAGGTGCCAATTCCATAGGCACTGATTTACCCCGACACCATCAGAAATGCAGGCCTTTGAACTGAGTGCTGATAACAAGCCGGGAGGTCCCTTATCTGGCCTTGCCTTTTATAAACAGGGATTCTCCAGATTCTCTAAATATTTTGATAATGTTATCTACTATAGATGATGAAATATTGAAAGTCTTCACAATTTTACTCAAGGAATATTATCCTTAAGTTGTGCCACAATTTCTACCACTTGCTTTTCCATGTTGGTCCTGATACATTTGAAGTGAGTTGTTTTGTTTCACGAAATAGAAAAATGTCTCAGTTTAAATATTCAGTGTGTTTTCTATGTCCTATTATAAATAAAATATTGAACTTATCTGGATTGGGATTCATTTTTGCAAATCATTTTGTTCTGTTTATCTTTAATTTTATAACTTTTTTCTTCAACTTACTTAAGAACCATAGACAAAACTGTTCTGAACACCTACGGTGTTGTAGGTCAAAATATACTGATGACAAATACTCGTAAAAAAAAAGTAGCAGCTAGAAAGGCTACAAAGGCTAATATTTGTTCTAAGCATGATGTGCCAGTTGATTTGTTATATGATAAATGAGCCAGCAGAGATTTATAGTCCTCCTGAGGTTTGACTCCAGGAGAAAAAAAGTATGTTGTTTTGTGGGTCGATATCCTAATGTTCCAGATCTACCTTTCAACAGAGACCTCCGTAGAAATTGGTGCAGGAACCCTGATGGAGATCAAGCTCCTTGGTGTTACACTACAGACCCCACAGTTCGCTGGGAGTACTGCAACTTGGAGAAATGCCCTACAAAACCTTCAGGAACCACTCGTCCTCAACCACAGGAGCCCTCCACTAACACCCAGACACCAGCAGAAAGAGGTAAATCAACTTTTTTAAAAATGTGGATTTGCCAACATTTTGCTTGCTTGTCAGTTTTTTTGTCAGTTCTTTCACTTTTCCTGGTTCTCTGCTGCTGTTTTAGACTGCAAGACTGGAAATGGAGAAACATACCGAGGTCCAACTTCTGTTACTGTGCTGGGTGTGACCTGCCAGGCGTGGAGCGCTCAGACTCCTCACGAACACAGCAGCTTCACTCCAGAGACTCACGCCAACAAAGGTCTGGAAGGCAATGTAAGTGTGTGGGTGTTGCTATATAAACACTTTGGGGAAAGGGCAGAACTCTTTGTTTTTTTCTCTAGCCATCTAACTCTCCCTCTCTGTCCACTCTCAGAGCTGCAGAAACCCAGACGGTGATGTGAATGGACCATGGTGCTACACTACAGACAGAAACAAAAAATGGGATTACTGCCAGATCTCCGACTGTGGTTTGTATATTCAGTATATTTTATTTGTATTCGCAATAATACTCCATCACTGTGACTCTACAGTTGCTCAGTCACAACTGCAGACTGCAGTGATAACCAGTGTTGGCCAAGTTAGAATAGAATAGCTTTTTATTGTCACTGTTACAAGAACAATGAAAGGCAGTTTGGCATCTCTCCATGTGTGTGGAGTACACAATAGCGTAAGTATTTACACAATAACAGACAAATTTACATTTACATAAGAAAGATATGTACAAGTTATACATGCACCTGCAAACATACACGCACATACAGTGGCTTTCAAAAGTATTCGGCCCCCTTGAACTTTTCCACATTTTGTCACATTACAGCCACAAACATGAATCAATCTTATTGGAATTCCACGTTAAAGACCAACACAAAGTGGTGTACACGTGAGAAGTGGAACGAAAATCATACGTGATTCCAAACACTTTTTACAAATAAATAACTGCAAAGTGGGGTGTGTGTAATTATTCAACCCCCTGAGTCAATACTTTGTAGAACCACCTTTTGCTGCAATTACAGCTGCCAGTCTTTTAGGGTTTGTCTCTACCAGCTTTGCACATCTACAGACTGAAATCCTTGCCCATTCTTCTTTGCAAAACAGCTCCAGCTCAGTCAGATTAGATGGACAGCGTTTGTGAACAGCAGTTTTCAGATCTTGCCATAGATTCTCGATTGGATTTAGGACTTTGACTGGGCCATCCTAACACATGGATATGTTTTGTTTTAAACCTTTCCATTGTTGCCCTGGCTTTATGTTTAGGGTCGTTGTCCTGCTGGAAGGTGAACCTCCGCCCCAGTCTCAAGTCTTTTGCAGACTCCAAGAGGTTTTCTTCCAAGATTGCCCTGTATTTGGCTCCATCCATCTTCCCATCAACTCTGACCAGCTTCCCTGTCCCTGCTGAAGAGAAGCACCCCAGAGCATGAGGTTGCCACCACCATATTTGACAGTGGGGATGGTGTGTTCAGAGTGATGTGCAGTGTTAGTTTTCCTCCACACATAGCGTTTTGCATTTTGGCCAAAAAGTTCCATTTTGGTCTCATCTGACCAGAGCACCTTCTTCCACATGTTTGCTGTGTCCCCCACATGGCTTGTGGCAAACTGCAAACAGGACTTCTTGTGGTTTTCTGTTAACAATGGCTTTCTTCTTGCCACTCTTCCATAAAGGCCAACTTTGTGCAGTGCACGACTAATAGTTGTCCTATGGACAGATTCCCCCACCTGAGCTGTAGATCTCTGCAGCTCGTCCAGAGTCACCATGGGCCTCTTGGCTGCATTTCCGATCAGCGCTCTCCTTGTTCAGCCTGTGAGCTTAGGTGGACGGCCTTGTCTTGGTAGGTTTACAGTTGTGCCATACTCCTTCCATTTCTGAATGATCGCTTGAACAGTGCTCCGTGGGATGTTCAAGGCTTGGGAAATCTTTTTGTAGCCTAAGCTTTAAATTTCTCAATAACTTTATCCCTGATCTGTCTGGTGTGTTCTTTGGACTTCATGGTGTTGTTGCTCCCAATATTCTCTTAGACAACCTCTGAGGCCGTCACAGTTTCCTGTCCTGCAGTGGTACTTCTGAGTAAAAAAACTCATAAAATATGTATGTGGGGTAATCAGGTTGTTAGGTCTTAACTGTTGCAAATCTGCAACGTCTGCCTGGAGAGGGTTAACACAAACCACAAGTTATTTGCAGCCATTTAGCTTTTACCCTCTTTTTTATAACCATTTCAAACTATTTACAGAACAATCAGGCGTTCTGCATTCAATAAGATACCACACAAATTATTTGTGCCACTCCTAAAAAGTAAATTCTGTCCACTATAAAGGAGAACATCACAGCCTGACACCTGCAGACAGCAGTCACCTCATTGTTCTGACACACAACACAAATCTATCCACAACACTACACACTAACTACACAAGACAACACATTAACTACACACTCCAAACACGCTAAATGTCACAAATCTCTCACATCTCAAAACTCGCTCTCTCTCTTTTTCTACTTTCTTTCTCTCTCTCTCTCTCTCTCTCGCCGTCACTCCTAAAATGCCCCGTCTTCCTAAACAACCAAATGTCATGTTGCCATATCATTTTTTGATTGGTCGATCAACACAAAAGGGCAGGGTTTTTTTTGTTTTTTTGTTTTGTTTTGGTCATAAGCACAGAGTGCTTGCTAGCTCTGTGCTTAGAGAGTAAATGTGACGAAACTATTCAGGAAAAACGCCGAGTATATATTATTTATCATGACTCTGGTTTTACGTGGCCTATCAATATAATTAAAAACAGGTATATATCACCTTGTTGCTTTGTCATCTTGAAGTGGTCATGTGATTGGCTTACCACGACTACTTTATTCTTCCTCAGTCAAACACCTGCTTAGCTCCAGGTGTACCAAAAAGTGATCGTCAAGCAGAAAGTGATTGCTGTCCGCAGGAGCGCGCAGTTGCTTAAAGCTGTAGCGCCCAGATTGCTACTTCCGTGCAACTGATATAAGATGCGGTAAGCTGAACACAGCTTCAACCGTCTGTTTGTTGAAAAATAGTAACGCGACCGCACTGCATTTTGTTGTTAGTAACGGTAACAGTGTTGTAACGATAGAAATAGTAATTCGTTAGATTACTCGTTGCTGAAAAAAGTAATGCTGTTAGTAACGTCGTTATTCCCATCACTGGTAATAACTCTTGTCAACTCTTTCAGTTTCAACAGAATTTTTTTTTTGTCCGTTCAATTTTCCTGTGGCTGACAAGGGTGTTAAGACTTCTGTCTATTAATTAATTCCTCAAAACTTGAAGCTAACTTTGTCTTTTTTTGCTTCACTGGGCTTGTGAGAATTCATGACAATAAATCATTACCTTGCAGCTGGACTGGAATGTGGAACGCCAGTTGTCAAACCAAAACGCTGTTTTGGTCGTATTGTCGGCGGCTGTGTATCGAAGCCTCACTCGTGGCCCTGGCAAATCAGTCTCCGGACCATGTAAGGATATAACACCAAAGAGTTACATTTTTAAAATACTCTGAATTTCCCTAACAGATATGTAGAGTTATCCAGAAATTTAAATTATTTTGATCGAAAAATATACACAAGTTTTTTTTTGTTCACTTGTTTTTTGTTTAGTTGATTTTGTTTTTACTGAGGTATTAGGTCTGACTAATAATAAAAATGAATTATTAAAATTCAGACTAAAAGTATTATATACATGAACTAGTTTTTTACCATCATTCTGAGACAAGATATTTCTAATTTTAGAGATATTGTGTAAATGCAGGAAGGCAGTCCTACGTATTTGTTTAATGAGTGTGTCAAAAATGACTCCAAGATTCTTCACAGTGTTACTGATGGACAAGGTAACAAGATGAAATGTGGTGTCTAACCAAACATGGTGTACCTTGCATGATGAATACAATAACCTTAGATTTAGAAGCAGAAAATTAGAGATGATTTATATCAGTTGTCTGATAATTTTCTTTATTTGTCAGTTCACTGTTTTACCATTGTTGCCTCTTAATATCTGTATTTTTTGAAGCAAGCTGTTACAGTTCATCTGTACATTTTGAACTAAATGTCTGTTTTTCTACCAGTGCGGGAATCCATTTTTGTGGAGGAACACTGATCCATCCTCAGTGGGTCGTGACTGCTACTCACTGCCTTGAGAGGTCAGAAGAGAGCCACCATTGAAACCTAAAAATCAAATTCTGCAAACTCAAATCCTAAATAATTAGTGCCTATGTTTCTACATGTTATACAATACAGGTCAAGCCGCCCTTCATCCTATAAGGTACTCCTGGGTGTCCACACAGAACGCGCCAATGAGGTATCAAAGCAAGAGAGGAGACTTGAGAAAATAGTGAAGGAACCAAATGGAGCGGACATTGCTTTGCTCAAACTAGAGAGGTCAGTATGGGTCTAATTATCCCTGATCAACTACAAATAGAAATTGTGTTAAATACTACAGCAATTGGAAAACTGGATCAGTCAAATTCATCCATAAATTTGGTCACTGGACACAACATATATAACTGTAAGCATGTAAGCATAACTGTAGAAACAGACTAGTCCAAGATTATTTAATGATTAAATGTCATAATGTGACATGTGCAATATCTCAGTCTTTCCTTATTCTGTGCAATATTTTTTTGTCTTAGTGGAATTACCATCCCACATTACAGCCACAAACATGAATCAATTTGATTGGAATTCCACGTTAAAGACCAATACAAAGTGGTGCACACGTGAGAAGAGGAACGAAAATCATACATGATTCCAAACATTTTTTACAAATAAATAACTGCAAAGTGGGGTGTGTGTAATTATTCAGCCCCCTGAGTCAATACTTTGTAGAACCACCTTTTGCTGCAATTACAGCTGCCAGTCTTTTAGGGTTTGTCTCTACCAGCTTTGCACATCTACAGACTGAAATCCTTGCCCATTCTTCTTTGCAAAACAGCTCCAGCTCAGTCAGATTAGATGGACAGCGTTCGTGAACAGCAGTTTTTAGATCTTGCCACAGATTCTTGATTGGATTTAGATCTGGACTTTTCCTGGGCCATTCTAACACATGGATATGTTTTGTTTTAAACCTTTCCATTGTTGCCCTGGCTTTATGTTTAGGGTCGTTGTCCTGCTGGAAGGTGAACCTCCACCCCAGTCTCAAGTCTTTTGCAGACTCCAAGAGGTTTTCTTCCAAGATTGCCCTGTATTTGGCTCCATCCATCTTCCCATCAACTCTGACCAGCTTCCCTGTCCCTGCTGAAGAGAAGCACCCCAGAGCATGATGTTGCCACCACCATATTTGACAGTGGGGATGGTGTGTTCAGAGTGATGTGCAGTGTTAGTTTTCCTCCACACATAGCGTTTTGCATTTTGGCCAAAAAGTTCCATTTTGGTCTCATCTGACCAGAGCACCTTCTTCCACATGTTTGCTGTGTCCCCCTCCTGGCTTGAGGCAAACTGCAAACGAGACTTCTTGTGGTTTTCTGTTAACAATGGCTTTCTTCTTGCCACTCTTCCATAAAGGCCAACTTTGTGCAGTGCACGACTAATAGTTGTCCTATGGACAGATTCCCCCACCTGAGCTGTAGATCTCTGCAGCTCGTCCAGAGTCACCATGGGCCTCTTGGCTGCATTTCCGATCAGCGCTCTCCTTGTTCGGCCTGTGAGCTTAGGTGGACGGCCTTGTCTTGGTAGGTTTACAGTTGTGCCATACTCCTTCCATTTCTGAATGATCGCTTGAACAGTGCTCCGTGGGATGTTCAAGGCTTGGGAAATCTTTTTGTAGCCTAAGCTTTAAATTTCTCAATAACTTTATCCCTGACATATCTGGTGTGTTCTTTGGACTTCATGGTGTTGCTGCTCCCAATATTCTCTTAGACAACCTCTGAGGCTGTCACAGAGCAGCTGTATTTGTACTGACATTAGATTACACACAGGTGCACTCTATTTAGTCATTAGCATACATCAGGCAATGTCTATGGGCAACTGACTGCACTCAGACCAAAGGGGGCTGAATAATTACGCACACCCCACTTTGCAGTTATTTATTTGTAAAAAAATGTTTGGAATCATGTAAGATATTCGTTCCACTTGTCACGTGTACACCACTTTGTGTTGGTCTTTCATGTGGAATTCCAATAAGATTGATTCATGTTTGTGGCTGTAATGTGACAAAATGTGGAAAAAGGTCAAGGGGGCCGAAGACTTTTGAAAGCCACTTTATATATATACATTTTATATATATACATATTTTCTTCTTTGTGTATTGTTTTCTTTACTTTTGCAACTTAGTGGACCTGCTACCCATTCCCAGTTTGGAATGGGAACTGTGGGTCTCTGTATCTTCTCCTTCTCTTCATACTTTGGAGATATCCCATCACTGGCTGCTTTATTTTTTGGATTTGCACAGAATTCGTGCAATTTTGTATGTAGGACCACATTGCCCATTCACTTGGAAGCTCAGGTGTTTGGACAGCCTTCCCAGGGTAGACTTCAAAGCTGTGAATGCCGTCTAATATTGTTGTGACTTAGAAGAGGGCCAAATCTTGTCTCACCACCCATATCCTCTGTGGCTTGGCAGCTGTTGTCCCTGAAATAGAGAAAATATTTGATGGTCTCTCACTGCGCAAGAGGCATCACATCAGCAACATGTGAAATGTGTACAAATCTTTGCACAAATACATGAAATAAAATTTAATTACACATAAACACACTGTCCACTTATGGACAGGATTTCTAGGCGCAGCCAAGTGGCGGAGGGCTTTCGCTTTGGTGGCCTCAGAATCTCATCTCTGATTTTTGCGGATGATGTGGTTCTGTTGGCTTCATCGGGTGAGGGCCTCCAGCTCGCACTGGAGCGGTTCGCAGCCGAGTGTAACGCAGCGGGAATGAGGATCAGCACCTCCAAATCTGAGGCCATGGTTCTCAGCCGGAAAAGGGTGGAGTGCCCACTCCGGGTCGGGGATGAGTTCCTGCCCCAAGTGGAGGAGTTCAAGTATCTCGGGGTCTTGTTCGCGAGTGATGGGAGAAGGGAGCTGGAGATCGACAGACGGATTGGGGCTGCGGCTGCAGTAATGCGGACGCTGCACCGGTCAGTCGTGGTGAAGAGGGAGCTGAGTGTAAAAGCGAAGCTCTCAATTTACCGGTCGATCTACGTCCCTACCCTCACCTATGGCCACGAGCTGTGGGTAGTGACCGAAAGAACGAGATCGCGGATACAAGCGGCGGAAATGAGCTTCCTCCGAAGGGTGGCTGGCCTCTCCCTTAGAGATAGGGTGAGAAGTTCGGCCATCCGGGAGGGGCTTAGAGTAGAGCAGCTGCTGCTCCACATCGAAAGGAGCCAGCTGAGGTGGTTCGGGCATCTGGCAAGGATGCCCCCTGGGCGCCTCCTGGGCGAGGTGTTCCAGGCATGTCCCACCGGGAGGAGGCCCCGGGGCAGACCCAGGACACGCTGGAGAGATTATATCTCTCGGCTGGCCTGGGAACGCCTTGGTATTCCCCCGGACAAGCTGGAGGAGGTGGCTGGGGAGAGGGAGGTCTGGACCTCTTTGCTTAGGCTGCTACCCCCGCGACCCGACCTCGGATAAGCGGATGAAGATGGATGGATGGATGGATGGATGGATGGACACACTGTCAGCAAAGTCTTCCTCAAGAGTACCCCTTACAGCACAACATTGTGCTGAGGCAATGAAAAGAAAAAGTGGATTTCTATGTACGCAAAATTTTAAAAACTTCATAAAATCTAGCAAAAACACTGTCTACATCTTTTACACTTACACGTGTTCATGTGTTTTTGATTTGCTCTTTATGTCACAGTAAATATTATAACTAGGACACTCTTACCTTCGTATGTCCACCATTTGGTCCTATTGCTATGTGTCAGAGAAGAATACCCCATCTTCATGCTTCATAGTGGCCCCCATATGTTATTGGACTGAAATTTGATGCTTCTCAATGTATGAATATATGTTGTGTGTGCGTTTTTAGGCCTGTGCTAATAAACGACAAAGTACAGCCTGCTTGTCTGCCAGAAAAGGACTACATAGTGCCCAGTGGAACAGAGTGTTATGTTACTGGATGGGGAGAGACTCAAGGTAGGTCACATTTATGTGTGCTATTGTTGTTATTTGTGAGAATTATCTGAATTCCTCGTCAATTTGTATAAATTTGTATAAATAAATACATAAATACAATGCAAAGTGTCTGGTTAAGTTGTTTAAACCAATTTTGATCACATATTTTTGCTTACTAACTCACAATGCATTATAGATAATAAACTTAAAAAACTAATTTACAAGCTTTAGAAATTCAGCACTGAGCAGATTAATATGAAATACAATCAGGTCTTGTTTTGTAAAATCCTCTGCAAGATGTAATGAAAGCTTTTCACCACAAAGTGGCACTGTTTAATCAAAGCGTTTTTACTTAGCCCAACCAGCACTTTAATCTTCTGATTGAAATAATTGTGTACTCCTACCTTACAGGACAACTTATAAACAATTCTTCTATGTTTAGTTTTAAAAATAAGTTTGTGATCTTTTAACTATACCCCACATCATTATTATGTACAAATGTTGAGTAAACTCTGGCTTGAATGGTGCTGATACTGTATGTCGCTTTGAAATACAATGCACAGGTGCCTTGGACATAACATTGTAGCTGTTTAATCATTTATAGAATGTTTTCCACTTTGTTCAAACAAAGTAGCTTTTTTAAGACAAAAATTACCTTTAAGGAGACATAAAGACCAGTGCAATAGAACCAACATACAAGAAGTTGATAATAGTATTTTTTTTTTTATGCAAACAACAGCCACTGGTTTAAACATGTCTTATCATAATGACAAGGAGGATAACCGCTGAGAATTGTGTCTGCAGGTACGGGAGGTGACGGCACCCTTAAGGAAGCTGGTTTCCCTGTGATTGAGAATAGGGTCTGCAATCGCCCAGCATACCTGAACGGCAGAGTCAAAGATCATGAGATGTGTGCTGGAAATATCGAAGGAGGAACAGACAGCTGCCAGGTACAATTTTTTTTAAAATATGTTTACAGTAGAACAGTTCACCATACATGAGAAAAGATTTCATAAAGTTAGAGTACTTTGGATTTAGAAGTTCTTTCAACAATCAACTATTAAACTCACAACACATTAAAAGTCATTCTAAAATATTAGAAAATTGCAGACTGATAAATTAAAGCTACCAAAATCAAATCAAATCAAATCAAACATTCAAACCAGGAAAAATTTGATTTTACAAACATGTTAAAGTTTTTTGAGTCCTCTGTTATCACACACACAAAAAAAAATCTAATCAACACTAGACAGATGTTTGAACTTCTTTTATCTGTTATGCATGTAAATTTTCCATATTAACAGTAAATATTTGGATGGTTATTTAGATGATTTAAATTGAGATATAAAGAACTGTGCTGACAATGAGTACCTGATGGTTGTTTTAGTAACTGGAATATTGACTAAACATTTCTCTGATACTTGTTTGAATTAAACCTCCACTTATTTGTAGCATTGATTAAACATGGAAAAAGTGACCCAATTTTAAAATTATATTAACATGAATGTGTTTTATGGCACACTCATGTTATCAGTGATCTTTAGTTCTGGGGTGTCAAACATAAGGCACGGGGGCCAGGATAGTCCTGAAGAAGACTCAAACCCAACCCACTGGACAATGATAGAAAATGTGAACGAGTGTATCAATTCTGAACTTCTGTAATTTAATAAGACTGCTCACCCCCATTGCCATTCATAGTACACCAACACAATTTACTAACAGGAACAAGTAAATAAGAGGAAAGTTCCTGTTTTGGGGTCTAGAGTAAATTCTGTAATTTTACTAATTTATTATTTTTTTATTTTTTTATTTTGTTTTATTGTCTGGCCTGCCTAAAAGGTAAAAGGACTCAAGTCAAATGTGTTAAATAAATCTTAGTATCCCACTTTTTCAATGTATATAGTCAACAACAAATACAGTAGATGTGCTATTTCCAATGCCTTAATTAGTCTTCTGTTATATTTTTTAAATGAGCCACTGGCCAAACAATTCCTCTGTTTCTTCTCTGTTAGTTTTGCCAGCAGTTAACCTCAATGGCATCAAAAGCAGCTGTGAATTGAACAGTAAAATATATGTATATGTGTGTGTTTTCTCCTTGTAGGGTGACAGCGGTGGTCCTCTAGTGTGTTATTCGCAAAACAGGTTTGTCTTGCAGGGTGTCACATCCTGGGGTCTGGGCTGTGCTAATGCCATGAAACCTGGCGTCTACGCTCGAGTGTCTAAGTTTGTGGACTGGATAGATAGAACCATCAAAACCAACTAAACTGCAATGTGGTTATTGAGGATCTTAACATATGTACACTGTTCTGCTCTGATATTACAAGCACTGCTGACTGATGTGGATACACTATAAACAGCGCATGTTACTGGTTTAAAAAAAAGAAGGACAATGAACAATGAATGAAATTTGGAAAAACAATACTTAAATGAAACAAGGAAATTATACAAATATTAAAAACGTACTTCCTTGTGTTTGGGTGAAATAAAATGTAATCATTCAGTAGTTGTTTCCCTGTTTTTCATCTGATCTTCAGACTTCAGAAGATTCTTCATTTGATGATTTTCTTCGTGGCTCCGCTTTTTCCTGAGAGAGAGAAAACATTTTGACACTACACCCACAAATAATGCATAGTAAATGTCTATTGAGATAAGTTTCCTTATCAGTTACAATGAAACTTTAGTACAGACTTTCTTTGAATTTTACGTAAGTTTTACAAAAAGAAGTGATGAAAAACAAATGCTAATTGTAATGCCTTTAAAAAGTAATATGAACTCAGAAGAAGGATTACTTTACTCATTAATATAACAAGTTATACACAGTGCTCTTCATATGGACCTCTGGACTAATACTTTAGCTGTACTCAGTAAACGGGATTCTGAATGTGTTATGACTGAAAAAACTGGGACATTTTACCAATTAGGGAACTCAATATCATCAATGGTTTCAGGGAGAGGTACTCCTTTGGTTTCAGGAAGTAACAGCACCAAACCTCCAGCTATGATTGCCACAGCGCCTGTACCAAAACAAGATGCAGATAATGTCAGTGTAATTGCAAAATTATTTTAATTATTTCCTACAAAAAAGCTAAAGACTTTTCAATTTCAGATATTGTTCTGTTTTTTAAATTTAGTGTGTCATAATCACACTTAGGCTAGTAAAAATATATATTTCTGACTCAAATTGTTGTTGATTAAAAACTAAATAAAAAGCTTTTAACATCTTTGTAATAAATAAAATATCGAATGAATAAACAATTATCACTTTTTAAAACACTCATGAGCTCCTACAAAAGCATTAAAGGAACTGGTATCAGTGTAAAACATTCTCTGAGCATTAGCTAAAAATATTGCATTTAATGAATTACTTGAATTATTCACTCCAAAGAATAGTTACACAGGCAGTTAGTAACATTGTATTATACTGTGTGGATGGCTCAAACTCTGGACAGTGGGCTCTATAAAATTAACTGAAACTTGTAATTTAACAGATTACTTCCTTTGAATAACCTATAAGATGTTAAATTCTAGTTTACTGCTTCAGGAAACATCCTGAAGTTGTTGTCGAAAAAATACTGGCTAAAGTCGGGTGACAAAAAAGGACCATTCACAGTCAGCAGCCAGTACAACCATTACTCAAACCTGCAAGAACATTATTCTATAACTGATGTAATTCAACAACACTGTGAGTGCCAAAATATTTTTTGTAATTTCTTTGTAGTTTTACATAAGTAAAAATTCACATTAAGTGATGAAGGGGTTTTACAGCAGCAGTAGACTTTTTTAAAAAAGTTTTAAATGTTTTTAAGGACAAATATGGCAAATCGAAACATAGTGATGCTATATTACTACTAGATTACTACTTACTACTTTATTCCATAAATAGTGTCACTGCTTTGTGAAATTATATCTGATCCATTTGTTTTTCCTTGTTAGGATCTGTTATTAAGAGTACATTATTAACATTTTATGGATGTTTTTGAAAAGGTAAATCTATGAACTTGATTTGTTACTTTTTAAAACCCAGTTACTAGTTTTATAAAAAAAAAAAAGTAATAGTTGCTATTTATTTTTATTATATTAAATATGGATAAAATATATAATATGTTATTAATTAATTACAATGAACAAAACTACTTTTCTGCCATTTTAAGCCTAACTATTACATTACATGCATGTTTGAATATATCATTAGGTAATTGTGTAGCTTTTATCCATGTAAATGTGTTTTATTTATCACATACATTCTACAGAAGAAATCCTATACAGCCCATACGGAAAATCTCTGACATATTTCCCCCAAATCTTAATTTTAAAATTTTTTATCAGTATTTTTCTGGCAACCCATCGGCAAAGTAATATTATGCTTTCAGGGGTTTTGTTTGTTTGGTTTTGTTTTGATTTGAGGGAGAGGGACGTTCTTATAAATATAATAAATAACAAACAGCTGAATCTTTATCTAAAATTGGAAAACTCAAGAGATGAAATCCAGACTAAACCTGCTTGTTCAGTTGCATCTGTACTCTTTAATTCTAGTAACATCTATGTGATTTGGTGAGAGTAAACACCTTTAAAGCAAATGTCAAAATAGATACATTTCTCTAACATTAGTTCATCCATCCATCCATTCGCTTCCGCTTATCCTTTTCAGGGTCACGGGGGGTGCTGGAGCCTATCCCAGCTGTCTTAGGGCGAGAGGCGGGGTACACCCTGGACAGGTCGCCAGTCTGTCGCAGGGCCAACACACAGGGACAGACAACCATTTGCACTCACATTCACTCGCACATTCACATTAGTTGAGCTATGTACATAAAATACAGAATATTTTTTGTACGTATTTTGTCTGTAGATTCATCCTTTTCCAAAATATATTAGTGGCAATGTAGAGCACAGTCCTTAACATTCTTAAGAATTCAGCCTGAGAAGACATAAATATGAGGTTTTGCACCTTTCATCTAGTATTTAACGTTTTTTTTTTTCATATACATGCTTACTGGTAAACATTATAAACCCACCAAAGATGATGAGTGGCAGTTCCAGCCAGATAGCAGCCAGTCTGTACAGCAGGAATGAGGACACAATGCCTCCAACATCACACAGAGTAGAACAAACAGACACTGCCAGGTTCCTGTATTCAGTCAAAATGATGGAGAGATAAACACAATTTCCTGGTTATAACTTCAGCAGGTTATAATTAGTTTCCTCACCTGACAAATGTGGGGTAGAGCTCTGTGTTAACAAACACCACCATCTCAAAGGCCATGGTGATCCCCAACCGACCGATACAGGCAACCGCTGTCTTTAACCAGAACAAGCCTGAGATACACACAGGAAGTCAATAACCAATGGGTACCAGGGTGGTGACCATGTCTGTGTTTTCTGTACAGTCTATGCATAAAACTCACTGTCAGGAATGAAAGCAGCAATGAAGCACGAAGCTCCAGCTACGATATTCGCAGTGGCGAATGGGAGACGCCGGCCAATACGTTCAATGGTGAAGAGGATAAGGAAGGCGGCAGGAAATTCCACCAAGCCAGAAATGAGAAAGTCAATGTAGACGTTTCCTCCTGCTATCCCCAAGCGCATGACGAGGCCTTGATAAACCACAGCACTGGTGAACCTGTGCACAACAAACACAGAGGTTCAGCATCAACTGCATGTAGGCAAAAAAAACGTGTGTGATTTCAGGCAAGTCTCACCAGTTGAACATGAGGATGAAGGTGTGCTTTCTCATGTTTGGAGTTCTGATTAGGTCCAGCAAAGAGGCAGAGGTAGACTCACCTTCACCATCAGTCAGTGACTGGGAAATAAAAACATGGAAATGTGAGATTAAAGCAGGATTAAAAAGTGTCATAAAATAATGGTAGAAATAAGGAGTTAATGGGTCTTAATGTTTCCTGTTAGTGGAAATGAAATGTTAGAGAATAGTTTTGGTGATTTTCTTTATCTTTGTCAACAAATTCCATTAAATACTAAAATCAGCAGTAAACTGCTAAACATATTTGGTGAATATATTGTTCCTTTAGTCATTGCTATCTATAAACTCTTAAATTGTTCTGTAAGTGAACTATTTAATCGGCCTACCTCCGTATTCTTGAACAGTGTCCTGTGGTTCTCTCTGGCCACAGCTTCAGTGATCTTCAAAGCTTTGGAGGAACGGTTCTGAGAGATGAGCCACCTCGGAGACTCTGGGATAAACCTGAGAAACAAAGAAGTGTCTAAAGGTGCAAGTCTGTAGATAAAAATCTTAACTGAAAAGATTTATACATTATTTAGGAGATGAGGAGCTTTTTAACTCCCTGGAAAGTGACTATGGTAAATATGCAAGGTGAAAATGGTTATTATTATGGAACAAGTAATTAAACCAGCATATTAAGCTCATAGCTCTTTTGCACATAAATCTATTTAATACTTAAATTTTTTTGTCTCCATGTATTTATTCATGATATTTTTATTTTATCTATTTGTACATGTTAACCGGCATCTGCGTGTGGACAGCAGAGAAAGAATTTCATTGTACAGAGAGAAGCTTTTTCTTTGCACACATGACAATAAACACTTTGAATCTTGACTCTGAAACCACAGCAGGAGAGGAAGAAGTACTACATCTCCGTCCACCTTGCTGACTTCCATAACCTTACTTCTTGCTTTACTATTTAAAGGCCAGAGTGCTTCCTGCATCAGCACAGAACAAAAGCAATGAGATACATCATATATAAACCATAGTCCCAAAGATAATGGGCAGTTTTTGTTTTCCTTTTACTATAATAAATTTAGTGGGAAAATCTATTTTGATCTAAAAGGGAAGCACCATCTCATGCTAGAAGTACTGTAAGTCTTGTTTCCTGATCCAAACTCACATACCACTTTATTACGTAACCTGCATATATGCCTATTTGTGCAATTATCCAAACAACTTGCAGTAGTGCACAAAATCCTTGATTAGTATCCAATTGATTAGTATCCAAATGTGTGTGCAAGGAAAGCCAAAAACAGGTTTGAGGGTCTTTTCGAGACAGAGGCGAGGCTGCCATCTCGCGCCATCGGCCCCTCTGGCCAATGGACAATATTGATAACACTATTATGTGAAAAAATGACATAGAGTGTTGGACATTTCTGAACAAGTACAGATCTAAAATTTTACATAAGAGTGATGAAAAAGTGACTAGTAGTTCATTTCAAGTGAGCATTTTTTTCTGGATGATCACGCCATGTGGACTGTCATGTCCACATGGCGTGATTGGTAGTCCAATGCCTTGCCCCCGACTCCCTAACCCTTACTGTGATGCAATGATTGCCTCAGAGATCAGGCGATCAGCATGCTGAACACTGGAATATTCATATATACATATATATATATATGAAGGTGACGCACTGTCATAAATGCCACTGGTCATTTATGAGCGCAAAGGCAGGCACAGACAGATGTCTGTTTTTGTTTGACATTGTCATGTGTACACGATGACAATGTCAAACAACATTGAGATTTTTTTTTTCTTTTTTGTTTGTTTGGTTTTTTACCAGTAATAACACACGAAGAGCACGTAGGGCACAGTGAAGGTGACCTGGAGCCAGCGCCAGTCTGTGATAAAGTAGGCGAGCAAAGGAAGGATGAGGAGACCCACACTGAAGAACATCTGGTACAAGATACCCACTGTTCTCCTGTACTTCACACCAACAATCTCTGTGACTAACAGAGGGACAGGAATGGTATTAAAAGTAAGACAATTTTGTTAGAAACAAAACAATGTGACATGCAAAAATAACACAAGTATATAAATTCCACAAATGTAAGAAAATTCTTGCATTATTCACCTAAAAATAATTTGAAAATGTATGATCAAAAGTTAGGCCGTGTCATTTCTACACAGTTAGCTATGAAAATGCCTCAGAGAAAAAATCTGTTTCAGAAAACATGGAGATGATTACGCAGCACATATGAGGTCATCCAGCCTCCTTTGACACTGAAGCCAAGGATGGTCCTGAACACAAGGATGGAGATGTAGTTTGGCGCTATAGCCACTGCGATTCCTGCTACTGCATTCAAAATGTTGGACACCAAGAAACTGATCTGCCTGCCAAACCTGCAGAGTGAAATGGAAAATACATCAGGTGGGGATTCGTTGAATGAATATTATTTTGAAAATAATATATTCACTCCAGGACACATCAGAGCCACAAGTCTAGCCACAAGAGGCCTGCAGGAGTGTGCCTATTCATACCACACAAACATGCCTTCATGTGTTTCAGGGGTGTTATAGTTATATTTTTCTATAAAACACAGTCGTAATTATACAGGGTGGGCCATTTATATGGATACACCGTAATAACATGGGAGTGGTTACTGATATTAAAGTCCTGTTTGTGGCACATTAGTATATGTGAGGGGGCAAACTCCTCAAGATGGGTGGTGACCATGGTGGCCATTTAGAAGTCGGCCATCTTGGATACAACTTTTGTTTTTTCAATAGGAAGAGGGCCATGTGACACATCAAACTTATTGGTAATGTCACAAGAAAAACAATGGTGTGCTTGGTTTCAACGTAACTTTATTCTTTCATGAGTTATTTACAAGTTTCTGACCACTTATAAAATGTGTTCAATGTGCTGCCCATTGTGTTGGATTGTCAATGCAACCCTCTTCTCCCACTTTTTACACACTGATAGCAACACCGCAGGAGAAATGCCAGCACAGGCATCAAGTGTCCGTAGTTTCAGGTGCTGCACATCTCGTATCTTCACACCATAGACAATTGCCTTCAGATGACACCAAAGATAAAAGTCTAAGGGGGTCAGATCGGGAGACCTTGGGGGCCATTCAACTGGCCCATGACAACCAATCCACTTTCCAGGAAACTGTTCATCTAGGAATGCTCGGACCTGGCACCCATAATGTGGTGGTGCACCATCCTGCTGGAAAAGGGTGTCTTGCATTGAAATCTGCTGCAATGACCCGGTTACTGCGTTCACCAGATATCAACACAATTTCAATCCGCTCCTCACGTGTTAACCTCGACATGTCAATGGCTGTGAACAAAGAGAAACTTGTAAATAACTCCATGAAAGAATAAAGTTACGTTAAAACCAAGCACACCGTTGTTTTTCTTGTGACATTACCAATACGTTTGATGTGTCACATGGCCCTCTTCCTATTGAAAAAACAAAAGTTGTATCCAAGATGACCGACTTCTAAATGGCCACCATGGTCACCACCCATCTTGAGGAGTTTGCCCCCTCACATATACTAATGTGCCACAAACAGGACTTAAGTATCACCAACCATTCCCATTTTGTATCCATATAAATGGCCCACCCTGTATATGTTACCTGGCCAGCACAGTAAACTTGATGGTTGTTGGAGCCTCACCTGTCAGCAAAGTATCCAAAAGCGAAACTGCCAACCAAGAAGCCCACATTGAGAGTAGACTGGAACATGTCCACCAACCATCCATCTGAACACACCAGATTGAACTGAAAAAGGAACAAAGACATTTTTTCATGTCTATATGAAAACTTCCAATTTCACTTACATACCTGCACAGTTTAGTCAATTAATACAGAGAAATTTTAGGGAATTCTCTTAAATCTAAATCAACTTTGTTAAGTTTACGCAAACTGTCTTCTCACCTCTGTGACGAAGGATTTCCTGCCTTCATACTGATACTCCCAGCTTTCCTGAAAGACAAAAAAAGTAAACATTTAATCCAATACGGACAGTTTAAACACTTCACACAAAGCTTTTCAGTTGTATTTTGCTCAAAGAAGTCCTGCCATTAATTAATTCTTCGATCTTAAATATGATCAACCTATCTCTAATGATCGGCTATGTACCACAGGCCTTCAAGCTAGCTGTAGTTAAACCTTTACTCAAAAAGCCATCTCTAGACCCAGCAGTCTTAGCTAATTATAGGCCAATCTCCAACCTTCCTTTCATATCAAAAATCCTTGAAAGAGTAGTTGTCAAACAGCTAACAGATCATCTGCAGAGGAATGGTTTATTTGAAGAGTTTCAGTCAGGTTTCAGAGCTCATCACAGCACAGAAACAGCTTTAGTGAAGGTTACAAATGATCTTCTTATGGCCTCTGACAGTGGACTCATCTCTGTGCTTGTCCTGCTAGACCTTAGTGCAGCATTCGATACTGTCGACCATAATATCCTATTAGAGCGATTAGAACATGCTGTAGGTATTACAGGTACTGCACTGCAGTGGTTTGTATCATATCTATCTAATAGACTCCAGTTTGTTCATGTAAATGGAGAGTCCTCTTCACACACTGAGGTTAATTATGGAGTTCCACAGGGTTCAGTGCTAGGACCAATTCTGTTTACATTATACATGCTTCCCTTAGGCAGTATCATTAGAAGACATAGCATACATTTTCACTGCTATGCCGATGACACCCAGCTCTATCTGTCCATGAAGCCAGATAACACACACCAATTAGTTAAACTGCAGGAATGTCTTAAAGACATAAAGACCTGGATGGCCGCTAACTTTCTGCTTCTTAATTCAGATAAAACTGAGGTTATTGTACTCGGCCCTGAAAAGCCTAGAAATATGGTATCTAACCAGATTCTTACTCTGGATGGCATTACCTTGGCCTCCAGTAACACTGTGAGGAACCTTGGAGTCATTTTTGACCAGGACATGTCCTTCAATGCACATATTAAACAAATATGTAAGACTGCGTTCTTCCATTTGCGCAACATCTCTAAAATTAGAAATATCCTGTCTCAGAGTGACACTGAAAAACAAGTTCATGCATTTATTACTTCCAGGCTGGACTACTGTAATTCATTATTATCAGGATGTCCAAAAAACTCACTGAAAAGCCTTCAGCTAATCCAAAATGCTGCAGCAAGAGTACTGACAGGGACTAGAAAGAGAGAGCATATTTCTCCTGTTTTGGCTTCCCTTCATTGGCTTCCTGTTAAATCCAGAATTGGATTAAAAATCCTGCTCCTCACATACAAGGTCTTGAATAATCAGGCCCCATCTTATCTCAATGACCTTGTAGTACCATATCACCCTATTAGAGCACTTCGCTCTCGCTCCGCAGGCCTACTTGTTGTTCCTAGAGTATTTAAAAGTAGAATGGGAGGCAGAGCCTTCAGTTTTCAGGCCCCTCTTCTGTGGAACCAGCTTCCAGTTTGGATTCGGGAGACAGACACTATCTCTACTTTTAAGATTAGGCTTAAAACTTTCCTTTTTGCTAAAGCATATAGTTAGGGCTGGACCAGGTGACCCTGAATCCTCCCTTAGTTATGCTGCAATAGACGTAGGCTGCCGGGGGATTCCCATGATGCATTGAGTTTTTCCTTTCCAGTCACCTTTCTCATTCACTTTGTATTAACAGACCTCTCTGCATTGAATCATATCTGTTATTAATCTCTGTCTCTCTTCCACAGCATGTCTTTTATCCTGTCTTCCTTCTCTCACCCCAACCGGTCGCAGCAGATGGCCGCTCCTCCCTGAGCCTGGTTCTGCCGGAGGTTTCTTCCTGTTAAAAGGGAGTTTTTCCTTCCCACTGTTGCCAAAGTGCTTGCTCATAGGGGGTCAAATGATTGTTGGGTTTTTCTCTGTATCTATGAAGCGCCTTGAGGCGACTTATGTTGTGATTTGGCGCTATATAAATAAAATTGAATTGAATTGAATTGAATTGTTTTTCGGACATTTGTCTTCCCCAATGGGAACAGGCTCAAACTAACAAGTAACTCTGTAAACTGTAAGGTTTCGCACTTTTAGAAGCCTTGTGTTGCTTACAACACAGTGTCTTACCTTTTTCTTGTTGATCCGTACTGAATACAGTGAGGCAAAAAAGTATTTAGTCAGCCACCAATTGTACAAGTTCTCCCACTTAAAAAGATGAGAGAGGTCTGTAATTTTCATCATAGGTATATTTCAAATATGAGAGACAAAATCCAGAAAATCACATTGTCTGATTTTTAAAGAATTTATTTGCAAATTATGGTGGAAAATAAGTATTTGGTCAATAACAAAAGGTCATCTCAATACTTTTTAATATACCCTTTGTTGGTAATGAAAGAGGTCAAATGTTTTCTGTAAGTCTTCACAAGATTTTCAGACACTGTTGCTGGTATTTTGTCCCATGCCTCCATGCAGATCTCCTCTAGAGCAGTGATGTTTTGGGGATGTCGCTGGGCAACACAGACTTTCAACTCCCTCCTGTCACGGCTGGGCAGCAGTCGTGTGGTGAATTGATAAAAGGATCCAAAATGCAGGCACTGGCTGGGGTGCGAGTGAGTGTTTATTTACAGAGGTGATAAGGTGACAAAAACAGGAAGAGCAGAGCGGGGAGTAAACAAACCTAAACTGGGGAAAACTAAAGAACTAAACTTAAACCAAACACGCACGGGAGGAGGAACAAAATGCACAAAGAAAGATGGCGGAGAGACGCAGAATGAACACCGGGTTACACAGAGTAATGCAGACAGACATGGCGTTAGACAGACAACGCAACAGAGAGCACAGGAAAACACAGGGCTTAAATACACAGGGAGTAATCAGGGAATGGGCCACAGGAGGGAGACACAGCTGGGAGCAATTAGGCTAACGAGACAGGGGAGCGGTAAAACTGAACACACTGACATGAGACATGAACTTTCAGAATAAAACAGGAAACTAAGAGACACAGAGAACCAGACAGGACACTGAACTTGACAGGCAGACTCATGAGCAGACACAATAACACCATGGACAGACAGAGAGAACACAGGCAGGCATGAAACAAAAACACTAACACATAGCAAACCTAAACAAAAGACAAAACAGAATAACCGAGAACAAAGAATAATATAAAGAAACACAAAACACAGAGTCCTCAGACTCAGGACCATGACACCTCCAAAGATTTTCTATGGGTTAAGGTCTGGAGACTGGTTAGGCCACTGCAGAACCTTGAAATGCTTCTTACGAAACCACTTTTTCGTTACTCGGGCGCTGTGTTTGGGATCATTGTCATGCTGAAAGACCCAGGCACGCATCATCTGGAATGCTCTTGCCTCCTTGGGAGGTTTTCAGTCAAAACCTCATGAAACATGGCCCCATTCATTGTTTTGTTTACATGTTTCAGTCTTCCTGGTCCCTTTGGAGAAAAACAGCCCCAAAGCATGATGTTTCCACCCCCTGCTTCACAGTAGGTATGGTGTTCTTTGGGTGAAACTCAGCATTCTTTCTCCTCCAGACATGACAAGTAGAGTTTTTACCAAAAAGTTCAATTTTGGTTTCATCTGACCATATAACAATCTCCCAATCCTCTTCTGGATCATCCAAATGCTCTCTAACAAACTTCAGACGGGACATTTACTGGCTTAAGCAGAGGGACACGTCTGGCACTACAGGATTTGATTGATTTCTTCACACTAAGCTGCTTACCTTTTGCAGATTCAGTCTTCCCAGCCTGGTGCAGGTCTACAATTTTGTTTCTGGTGTCCTTTGACAGCTATTTGGTCTTGGCAATAGTGGAGTTTGGAGTGAGTCTTTTATGCTGATAAGTTCATACAGGTAACGAGTGGAGGGCAGAGGAACCACTTACAGAAGAAGTTACAGGTCTGTAAGAGCCAGAAATCTTGCTTGTTTGTAGGTGACCAAATACTTATTTTCCACCATAATTTGCAAATAAATTATTTAAAAATTAGACAATGTGATTTTCCGTTTTTTTCATCATTTTGTCTCTCATAGTTGAGGTACACCTATGATAAAAATTACAGGCCTCTCTCATCTTTTTAAGTGGTAGAACTTGCACAATTGGTGGCTGACTAAATACTTTTTTGCCCCAGTGTATATGGACAAGGAAAATTGTTTTCTTTGGTTGTATTCTTAATAACTTATTATCTACCCATTATTAAACATTGCCAACTCAGGTGCTACTGAGTAGAATGAATTAAAATATATGAAGATTAACAGAAAGCAAGAGATATTCATTCATACTCATAGTGGCATTTTGGAGCCAGCCTCAAGTGTCCATTAGAGGAACTTTAGTATTTGGCACTTTGTTTTCTTCATGGATGACTTTTCTTCAGTCACCAGTGGCTGAAAACTAAAAGAAGTGCACTGGGGGTAGAGTAGGCCCTGAGCACAGAACAAGCAAGAACAATGTGTAGAATCTAAAACCATAGTAAATGTCTGTTGCGCTGATTCAAATTATTTTAACGCAGTGCTCAGGGAGATATCTGGTCTCTGACTCATCCGCAGAAGGAAAGCGACGAGTCCTAACATCCAGTCAGTCTCATAAGTAAAAATAGTGTAAACTATCTTCAGCCACAAGGGGTTCTACAACAGATGGTCTGTCCCCCACAGAGTCGTATTATCAACATCATGGAGTCTGTGTGGGACTGATTACATCAAAAGCGGCTGAGAGAGCAGAACACAGAACAGCTCTGTGAATTTCTCTAACATGCTGGAACAATCTACCAACCAAAAAACTGTACCTTGAACACTTTATCTTGTGTAAAAGTAGTTAAAGGCTGTTTTGTTTTGTTTTGTTTTGGGGTTTTTTGGCCTTTCCATAACGTCACTGATGAACAAAAACATTAAAAAAAAACATTTTCAGTCTTCTTTTTGTTTCTACTACCTATAACAGCACTGAATCCATTATTTAATGCTCAAGACTGACATTATTAAACTATAAAACTATAGTTAAATTATAAAACATCACCCATTTATCTACGTAAACTGTGCATATGAAACTATACATGAAACTATATGAAAATTATACATAAACACTGTGAAAAACAGTCATATAGGAACTGACCTTGCATGCTGTAAGTGGGACTCCACTCAGGTCCAGTTCCTGTGTGTCACAGGTCAGCTCTGTGGCATTCCAGTCCACCTCATACTGCTCGCAGGTGCTGTGCTGCACCAGTCCAGAGTTATTGACCAGAGGCACCGTCAGTCTGCGACTGTCTGTCAGGTTCCAGCCGCATGCATGCCTCCTCTCCACCACTGCAGGGTCCCGACACCAATGATCAGGGGTGAAACCCTGGAATACGATGCCGACGTATACCCCTGCAAAGGGCAACGACAAGAGGCAGAGCAGGGCAAAGATTCGCCTCTGACAGCGGCCAAATGACCCGGCTTCTTCCAAGAGGTCATCAAAGGTCATCCTTACTGTCGCAAAGTTTAAGAAATCAAGTCAAATCTTGTTCTGTTCAGCAAACCATGGATCAGTGCAAACTATCAGAGTCCCTTCAGGGGTGCTTAGACCTCGTGCACCTCACACTGGTCGATCCACAAGTCCAAAGGGGCCAGATGAAACACAGCTGGGTAACAGCGTGTTACTGTTTAATAAAGTCAAACACAGGAAGAAAGCAGGATTATGCAATCATTAAATGTATGTCTTCTTAAGGAATGCTTGAATGGCCTTAGCTTCAATATTTATGCACGATCATCACATCACATGACACGGATGGTCAGCTGTCTTTTATTTTTCTAAGAAAATGGTGTGACGTGTATTAACTACACAATAAAAATGACTGTGTTTGAATCACTCTGCCTCCATCCACTGTATTCCTGGAATTTGTAAAAAAAAAAAAAATGTATATATAGAACAGTGTTACATTAAACAGTACATATTTATTTTCTTAACCGAAATCAAAGAAGTTTATAGAATTTAGAGAAAAATTAACTTGATTAAAAGAAGTTGAGCAAATCAGAGAAATCTCTGTCTGGCCTTCTTCACCTTGGAGCAGCTGCTCTGTGCCCGACTCTGTGTTTAGGCCCAGGGACCGTGGATAAATACACAGACATGTTTGTGGATATTGTTGTAAGTGCATTTATTGACTTCAAGGCATTCACAACCCGCTAACCCCAAAGTTTAACCTTCACAAGTAAGTGCCAAACCCTAACACTAATGTAAAATGAATTCTATCTTACATTATAAAACTAATTCTTCAAAGAGAGACATTTAAATGACAGCCAAAATATTTTGACTTCTAAAAGACTGACACCTGAAAAAATTTTATGAATACTTAAAAAATGTATTTTCTTCCTTCTATAATTGTTGCATCTTTGTAGTGTGCAGTGTGTGTTATTCAAACTTGACATTGTTACTAACACATCCTCACCATCATTTTCATTTTCTATGTAGTGATTTTGATCAAAACCACCTTTGAATGGTCTTCATATTAATAAAGGTTATGAGCATTTTCTAAGTCCTTCAGAAAAACCAGGGTTCAGTTAAAGACATGTACATTTCATGTCCTTAAAAATGTTACTATTGTGCAGTGATCTGTCAGTGCATTTATATTAAGCAACTTCTCATCTATTTTCATTGTAAATGGCAGTGTCTGCTATTCCTGCACCACAGTAGAAAGAAACAATGACACACAGTTGATTGTTGACTTTTATGATACAATTAGACTGAAGCTGGAAGCTGCGTGGAGAACCCTGATTTTACTGAAATATCATTATTATTATGAGGGTTTTGATAGGATGTGTTTTTCTTACTTTAACCTTTCTTAGGTAGCATTAGGATCATCATATGATCATATGGTCTCATGAGTTGTCCTCTGTTACATGCTTTGTTTTTCAGAAACATTACTACCATTGTCTTGTGTATGTCACATGTAAGGTCAGCTGTTTGTTGTGCTCATGTAAGATTTCTCAACTCTTACTTCTATCATATTTGTAAATTGCTTATATCACAGATTTGAACAAAATTAAATTAAGCCTGATTAATTCCAAAGACTAGGCTGTGTTTCTTTGGTTATAATAAGAAATCGTCTCATCTTCCTAAGTTTTTAATAAAACAGATTTCAAACATCCAGCCAGTTTTAGAAAGATTGCCTCTTCCTGTTTTTGCCTCCACGCCATTATAGACTGTATAGAAAAGATGGACATAGCCAGGAAACAGAAAGTGTTGGGTTTTTTCCACAGTCTCGAATTCATTATTTGCTGCACAGCAACATCTTGTCAATGATAAAGTAGTCACACCCTATCACTCAATTAATAAAAACTAAACTAAAATGAATAAATAAACACTGCAACCAAACAGAATTCAAAACAAAAAATAATAAAGACACAAAACTATTCTTGCTTTGACTCAAACCTTTAGCCTATATTTTGTTATACAAAAGAGATGAAAGTGAAATATAAAAAGAAGATAATAAACCTTTATTAAGATAATAAACCTTTATTATCTTCTTCACGTGCTACCTGAAGAGTCAAAGTTTCCAAAACTTTACAGGATTGGCCGAAGAATAATTAGTTCAAAAGGCCAGTCGTTACATCTGAGAACAGATAAATTCTTGAGGTGTTACATGCACTCCAGCTGTGTTTCATAACGATGCAGCAGAAAATAATTAAATTGCTGTGTTTTTAATCACATTTTTTTTCTTCTGTTTTGCTCCAAAATCTCTCATAAACAAGGATTTCGACCTGCTGCCCTTTTGCTGTCCTTGTCAGGACAATGATTAACTAATAACTGAGCTGTCCTATTGGTCCTCCCAACATGCTAAAAGAAGTCCAACAATAAACCAGGAGGTATCTGATCATATTAGGGTCTCACCATGGACCTGAACACAGCAGCTTTCCTCCTTGGAGCTTTGCTCTGCAGTGGTAAGATATTCATCTTTGAATGATAATTATTAATAAATGTATCATAGCCATTGAAGAGGCAGTTGTTGGATTCACTGTGAGAGTGCCTCATCGATATGTATTAGGATCTTAAATGCAGAGTTTTTGTTCACACAGCCACATAAATGTAATGGAAACAGGTCAGAACAGACAGCATTGAATAATCAATTTAAAGCTAAACCTCATGTCTACAACTGATAGATGATGTTAACTGTGGGCTCAAAGCAAAGATGTTTTATATAATGGATGTAATGGATGGAATTTCTCTCAGCCCATCTATGGTCTAAAACGACCTTCTTTAGCTGTCTTTTATCTGATTGACTATCTCTTGCAAACAGAAGGTTTGAGTGGAGGTAGGCGGGGCTTCTATGCTAATAGACACACCTGTGTGGCTGTGATGACCAAAATAGAGATATCAACTCTCAATGCCATCATACAGAATGAAAAAATAGAAAAAAAAATCCTGAAACCTAGTGTTTAGAGGAATCGGAAGCGTGAATTTTTCCTTAGTAGGATCATTTGTAAATACATTGACATCCCCATTTGAAAATTTCGACATGCTTAATAAGAGTATCCACCAGTGTAACTAATAATGTAGACTTTCTGATTCAAGATTAGGTCAAATCAACAAAAGAAAGTGATTTCTCTTACATTTTTTATCCTATCTACCTTAATTACATCCCAGTAATGTAACAGAAGCTTAAATAATTTTGGAAATGTTCAGGCAAACAGCAAAGAATAAGCTAACAAATCAATCAGTTAATAAATAAAGCTTTGGGGGATTTTTTTTTTGTGTGTGTGTATGATTGCAGTTGGTGCTACTGAGATAGAGGGCTACTCCAGAACTGAAGGGGCATGGATCCTCTCACTGAATAAACGAATGTATTCAGTCAGCAGTTTGGCCGAATGTGCTACCAAATGCAACACTGAAACCCTCTTCACATGCAGGTAAGTTCATACCTCACACTCCCAATTGTTTTCATCTTGGGTATTAAACAGTGCGCACACACACTACATTTATATACATATGTACTTTTTTTAAAAACAGGACTTTTATGTATGATGAAAACGACAGCGAGTGCTGGACAGCAGCTGCAAACTCTAAAACAGAGAATATCATGCGCAGAAGAAACACAGCTTTATATGAAAAAAACGGTAATGATCTTCAAATTCCTGATATAAGTGATATAAGACTGAAATGTCTGTTTTTGCATTTTATTTTCTTTGTCTCTGGTGACTGTTCTACTCTGGTTTGTGTGATCTTTTTAGTTTTCCTAACATTGTGGTTAATTTTTAGCCAATGTGTCATGATCAATGATGTTTGGACTGTGTCTGCAAACACAGTGGAGCTGAATTGCAAGTTAAACACTACTGTGGTTCAATCTGATTGAATACAACACAATAGTAGAGTCCTGTTGTTTCTTTTTTCTTTTCTTTTCTAGAATATCTCTTAGAATGCGCAAATGGGATAGGAACAGATTACAGAGGAACAAAGTCCAGAACAAAATCAGAACAGGTCTGTCAGAGATGGGACGCAAGCTACCCACACAGGCCAAAGTATGTATTCAACTGATTTAACTTAACCATTTCTTATCTTTTTATTATTATTTTATTTCTATAGAACATTTAATAACAACAAAATGTTGGCCAAAGTGCTGTGCAAACATAAAAATTGCACAGTAACAAATGACATCAATAACAAACGACATCAATAACAAATAACGAATACCAGGTAACAGATGAGTAAGTAGATAGATAGTAACTCTCATGCAGTGTTGAAAGCCAATGAGTAAAAATGTGTTTTAAGATTGGATTTGAAAAGATTGACGGTCGGGGCCTTTCTAATGTGGAGAGGTAAATCATTCCACAATTTCAGCGCCACAACCGCAAACGTCCGGTCACCTCTGTGAACCAGTCTCGACTTAGATGTGACCAAGATCTAAGAGCTCTAAAGGGCATATAACGCTGCAGTAAGTCAGACAGATATTCTGGAGCCTGTCCATTCAGTGCTTTATAAGTCATCAATAAAATTTTGTATTTTATTGATTACATTAATTTTTGTTAATGTTTCTGCTGCAGTTTCACGCCACAGAGCCACCCACGAGCAGATCTGGAGTCCAACTTCTGCAGAAACCCTGATGGGGACAAAGGGGGACCCTGGTGTTACACCACTGACCCCCAGAAACGCTGGGAGCACTGCAACGTACCCAGCTGCTCTGGTAACACACACACACACACACACACACACACACACACACACACACACACACACACACACACACACACATATCTAATTATACTCTAGCAGCTATTTTACATTCAATGGTCTTCATTTGGTTTAATACTAATATATAATTTGGGACAACATTATCTGCTATCCATGGCCCAGCATATCAGATACATCAGGGATTTTCCTTCCCAGAGGAATGTATAGTCTGCAATGGTGAGGACTACAAAGGAAAAATCTCCACCACTGAAAACGGCTTCACCTGCCAACGCTGGGACTCTCAGAAACCTCACAACCATGACTACCATCCCAGCAGGTAAGTGCAAAACCTTTGTGAGTTTAACAAGCCTTTTCTGGATTACTTTCTGGATACTTCTTCTTATACTCTGTGCAGTCTACCACAAAAATATCTTGAGGAGAACTACTGCAGAAATCCAGATGGAGATCCCCGACCATGGTGCTTCACCACTAGCCCATCCAAACGGTGGGACTACTGCGCCATACCGCGCTGCAGTAAGTCTCCATTTTTAAATGTTTCCTCATTAATGAACCACAAAAAGGCTTTCACAGCTGTTGTTTGTTGCCCAGCGTGTTCTTCTGCAACACAATTAGCATGATGGTCATAAATTAAGAATGTCATGTGCAAGAGTTGTTGCAGACAAACAAATATATTCATGTTCCAATGAAACCAGACATTCAAACTTCATAGTTTTTGTTGCTCAATCTATTTACAGGCAGCAAAGTATTTAAATTCAGTTTATTCAAGTTCAACTAATGTTATAGTGACCTGCTATTTTAAGTACCATGATTAAATCCAATCAAGGTGCAGAGTTAAGCAGGCAACATTTATTTCAGGTGTTCTTTATTGATGGCAAAATCCCAATTCAGCAGCTTGTAGACAAAACACAACAGCCCATTCAGAAATCCATGTTGAATAAACATTGAAATATATATATTTAGATAAACTCAAGCTACCATCATCCACTGCCAGAAACTACTTAAAAGTATAAGTAAAATGAATAACAGAAAAGGAAGAATAGAACTAAAGGAGACTTTATGTAAATGAAGTTGTAAGAAAGTATAAAAGACAACAAAATACAGACAATATGCTTCACTTCTTTTTTTGCTGGATTGTACATGAAATACATCTTTTCTTCCGTCTTCAGCTGCTGAACCTTCCACCATTGTCCCAGAGGTCGACTGTGTCACCGGGGAAGGTGTAGCATACCGAGGAACAATTGCTGTAACTGAGTCTGGCAAAACGTGCCAGAGCTGGTCGGCTCAGGTGCCACATAAACACAACCAGTCCCCAGAAAACTACCCTTGCAAGTAAGAGCTGTATCCAGGAATTAATGTCCATCCTAACGTGGTGAACCAAATATTAGTGGGAGTTTTTGTCAATAGTTTTCAGCTCTAGTGTGTGTAGCACCTACGTGGAGTCATTACCTTGGTTATTAGGGTAATCGTGGCTCAAGAGTTGGCAGTTCGTCTTGTAAAATGAATAGTGGAATTGTAAAGCGCTTTGAGGGTCTTGAAAAGTGCTATATAAATGCAATCCATTATTATTATCCATTGGTACTGTATATGAGTAATTTTGGGCTAGTATCAGAAGATTAAGAACGACCCTTAGAGCTCTGGTACATGAACAGCAGAGGAACCAGACAAACACTGTTGTGTGGCTTAAAAGTACTTCAGTGATGTTAAGCCTTTTAAAAGAAATTTGTGAACAACACAGGATTACAACAGGTTTTAACAGAACTTCAAGTATAAAAATTTCCCCCAAAGTAGCAAAAAAATAGAATAAAAATAAAATTGTGAACAAGTAAAAGATTAGTCTTTTTAAGTTCAAATGTTACCGGTGGGGTCCATGACAAACGGATGTATTGCAACAGAGTCCGTCCGATGAGGAGTGTGTGTGTGTGTGTGTGATTGTCTGTAAACCACCGCCTCTGTTCAAAGATGGTCGCTCACAGTGGACATAGATGGCTTCTTTCACTCCTCTTTCAAACCATCTGTCCTCTCTGTCCAAAATGCCAATGTTCACATTTTGGACAGAGAGGACAGATGGTTTGAAAGAGGAGTGAAAGAAGCCATCTATGTCCACTGTGAGCGACCATCTTTGCGGGGGTTTACGACACCAACTCTCTGCCATCTATAATCCAGTTTTGAGTTCCCTTCCCAGACGCCTTAACGTCCACTCACATCCTGGGCCATCTGACCTCAGGAATTCGCATGATAAGGTGGGGCCAGGTTTCACAATGAGCTCACCCGAAACTCTGGCTGATTGGGACCCACACCCAGTTTCACACCTTGGCTCAGGCGATTAGAGGATCATCAGGGGTCCTTTTGTCCCTCTGTGGGGGGATACTCCCACTAGGTTTATATCTGGGACTCTCCACCATTTGACCTTAGAACTGAAGAAGCTTCTCGGATGAGAGGTGAAACGTCTTCAAGCAACTTAAAGAAGTCCAGACGCTTTTCTTTGCAAGCTCCTTTGACTTATTTTTATATTAAGTAAACACTGCATACTTTTTATTTAAAAAGAACTGTAAAAAGAACAAAAAAGAAAATGTTTAATATTACTTTACATTAGATGGTTTGAAATGTTCATTGAATTTATTCAGTAACATTTATGAGAAAAATATGAGAAAAGAAAGAAGAAATCTCTTCAAAATTATTTTTTCAGTGCAAATATGTTTTCATCTTCTTTGTCAGAGGTCTGGATAATAACTACTGTCGTAACCCCAACAATGAACTGATGCCCTGGTGCTACACAACTGACCCCAGCAAACGCTGGGAGTACTGCAACGTGCCACGGTGTGGGGTTGCACGCACACAAGGTATAGTGTTAGTTAATCTATCTCGTCCTTGTGTTTCAAAAATGAGTGAATCTCCCCCCTTTCAATATCCCTTGCTGCAGGTGATCCAGTGATCCCCCCAAATGAGGAAGACTGCTATGAAGGGAACGGTTTCAGTTATCGGGGCATAACATCAGAGACCATCAGTGGAAAAGAATGTCAAAGTTGGAGCTCCATGACTCCTCACAGACATTACAAAACTCCAGAAGCCTACCCTGATGCGTAAGTATTAAACACATTCAGTTTTTATGGCTAACACAACAGGATGACACAAGAGGATAAGACAGCTGACCTTGAGAGGGGGAAAAAAATTATAAAAAAAAAACTATATTCTAACACAAACATGAACCAGGAATTCATCACTACATACAAGAAGAATGTTAGTATGCTGAAGATGTACCTTAAACCTATGTGGTAAAATCCATGAATTTTAATTTTTGAAAATTTTTAGCAGTCAGAATTCTGACTGGCAAAAAACCAAAAAACAAATTTTCCAACCCCAATTAGATCCATCTATTTATTAAGCCCCCTCTCTGGGCTTAACTCTATATGTAACTCTATAACTCTATAAAAATATCTTGTTTAATAGGTTGATGTCTTAAAGTTTCAGGGGCTTTTTTTTTTTTTACAACAGGGACCTCAGAGGGAATCTGTGCAGGAACCCTGACGGGGACCAAGCTCCCTGGTGTTTCACTACAGACCCCGCAGTCCGCTGGGAGCACTGCAACTTGAAGAGATGCTCTGTCAGACCTTCAGAAGTCAGTTCTCCTCGGCCACACATCACCTCCATTGCCATCCAGACTCCACCGGAAAAAGGTGAATCAGCTTTAAGTGTCACATGTTGTGCTTCCTTGCCAGTTTGTTTGACCTTTCATTTACTTCCCCTGTTTCGCTGCGGCTGTTTTAGACTGCAAGATCGGAAATGGAGCGACATACCGAGGTCCAACCTCTGTTACTGCGAATGGTGTGACATGCCAGGCGTGGAGTTCTCAGACTCCTCACAGTCACATCAGCTTCACCCCAGAGACTCACCCCACCAAGGGTCTGGACGGCAATGTAAGTGCGTGGGTGTTGCAATAAAAACTCTTTGTGGTAAGAACAGATTTTTTTTCTAGCTTCTAACTTCTCTGTCCACTATCAGAGCTGCAGAAATCCAGACAACGATATAATTGGACCGTGGTGCTACACTACTGATAGGGACAGGATATGGGAACACTGCCAGATCCCTGACTGTGGTATATGAACATTGTTTGTGTTGGCATTCAGATTCAGTGTGTTTTATTTTAATTTGTTACCATCTACCAACCTTTTTAACCACTCTATCAGCATGAATGATGCTCAGTCTGAACTGCAGACTGTAGTAACCCTTGCTTTCTATTCACTCATCTCAACCTGGGTCTGATTCTATCCACATGTGTTCTGGTATTCTAACCATGTTAACAACAGTCAATATCTCATTTAGTTCAATGAGATTAGCAACTATCAAACAAATATTGTTTTGGTCAGAGAAATTCACACATTGTCTCAACAATAAAAAATCTCTGTCTCTATCTATGCTGCACCGCTCTATCATGCTACTATAAATCCCATTATTTAGAAGTGGAAATAGGACTAATACCTATTTGCAGCTAGTAGGTGCCAGTGATGATAATAAATATTTTTTTCTCTTTGGACTTCAGATAATTAAAGATAAAGACAAATGGCAGTAAGTGAATGTGAAGAGCTGACTTGTTTGGGAGAGCCAAATCCTGTTCAGCTCTGCTGAGAATCCAGGCAGACAGAGTTGGAACTTTATTTTGATCGGCACACTATGTGCAAAGACACACAATCATACCATCATGGGAAAGATGGTAGTGGGCAGACTTTCTAAAGCCAGTGAGTGCAGTGATACAGGCCAGGTACACATATGAAAATATCCATCAGAGCAGGATCAACAACAAACCTAAAAATACTTCTCAGAACTGTTCAACAGTCTGTGCAGCTGTACTTCTGCTGCAGGTGTACCATGGCTTTTTGCAATTCAAACCAAAACAAATCACCCCAGACAAACAGATTAGGACTTGACTGAGATGATACCCACTGACCTCTAGCTATTTTCCACTCTGGAAAACAAAACACTTCTGTCCAGGCCTCAAACCCCATGTTTGTTCTCCCCAGTAGTGGTAAATACACAAAAGTAAAACTTAATTTAACAGTAAAAAATTGCTTACAAAAACACAAACCATTCGTATTTGTTAAATTATACCTAAATAGAAGGCATAGAGTGATGCTAAATGAGGCCATAAGAGCCAAAGCCAAACCAAAAGAGCAGAATCTCTTGATCTCAATAATGTGTGGAGACTGGAGCCTGTCCCAGATTTCAGAGGGTAAAAAGTGCAGGATTACCACATAGAGATGTCCAGTCTTTTTAATCTACAGTAACCTAAAATGCAATGGAACATGTTCACACAGCCAGCTGATGGATCCCAGCACATGACTTTGACACTGTGAGGCAATACATGGTGCTGCTGAATTATTGTCCAGCTAACCAAGACATGCTAGAGATACCAGATAAAATCCATTTAGTGAGTAAAATGGATTAATAAACCTATTTTTGTGCAAACTTTTCCATTGGCTTGTTGCTAATGAGACTATAAAGTTTAAAGTTTAAACTAATTCAGTGTTTTTGTTTCACTCATCTTCTGAGAATTCATGACAATGAACTACTGCTTTATAGTTGAAATGAAGTGCGGAACACCAGTAATCAAACCAAAACGTTGTTTTAGTCGTCTTGTCGGCGGCTGCGTGTCGAATCCTCACTCATGGCCCTGGCAAATCAGCCTCCGAACCAGGTGAGAAAATAACACCAAAAGGACTTACATTCATAATATAACATGTACAGAGTAATTTAAATACTTTTGACTGTTAACTGTAAATACTGTAAAGACTTGTTCTTGTAGTTATAGAAATAAATACATTGAATGTTAATAGTGATATGTTACAGTATTTTATATTGATTTTGGCCTGGGTTTTGTTTGTCTGTTCACTTTTTAGTTCATTTGTTTTTGAAAGCAAGCTGCTGCTGCATCTCGTCTGTATTGTGAAAGAAACACCTGTTTCTCTTTCTACTAGTATAGGAAAACATGTCTGCGGAGGAACTCTGATCGACCCTCAGTGGGTCCTTTCTGCTGCTCACTGCTTTGAGAGGTAGGAACAGGACCACCATTAACAATTAAAATCAAATTCTGCAATAACTCAAACAGTGATTGATTATTCCACCAGCTCCATTTGGCCTTCAGCCTACAAGGTATTCCTGGGTATCCACACGGAGAGAGGCAATGAGCCATCGAAACAAGAGAGGAGACTTGAGAAAATAGTAATGGGACCAAACAGAGCAGATATTGCTCTGCTTAAACTAGAGAGGTCAGTATGGGTCTAATCATCCTGGGTCAGCTATTAATGATATTACACAAACAACTTGGTGCAGATCTGAACTTTGATCTTAGCTAACCTGAAGGACTGAAGCATGGATGAAATATGTGTTTTTGAAAGTATTAACACTGAGACTCAGCTACCAGACTTGTTAGAAAACAGGCTCTCATACTTTAATCCAGCATACAGATACTGTCTATTAATTATTTAGTTATCCATCTGATATTACAATTATCACAATATCTATGAAAAGAAAGTGTGAAAAAAAAAAACAATAGTGCTATCAGTCAAATTCATCTATAATTAGCCGTGAATGGGTAGCACCGTCTATTACAGCTTGCTTATACTATCATAATAGTGGGGTAATAAGGTGGAAACGAGTAGCCAATAATGTGGAAGTAATGTATAAGTGTTATGTTGTATGAAGAGTAATCATACTGGAATAATATTACATTAAAATGTATGTAATTGTGTAATAATATAGGAGCAAAAGTATCCCCATGAGTTAAACCAATTAGCAATAGCTTAGTGACAAACTGGTAACAATATGATACATACTAGCAATAAAATGGTAACACCCATGCATTAAAATTGTTATATTATATTATGTGATATTAACTTATTTACATTTGGCTCAGTGTCCCAACCTTTTTGGAACGGAGTATGCAGAAAAATAAGTAACTTGTTGACACGAGTTTAATCTTGTGAATGCCATTAAAGATATTTGCATTTCTTTCAGCCCTGCTATAATAAATGATAACGTGCAGCCAGCTTGTCTCCCAGAAAAGGACTATATAGTTTCCAGTACAGCAGAGTGTTTTGTAACTGGATGGGGTGAGACTCAAGGTACGTCACATAGATGTGTGCTTTTTTTTTAATGTCTGTGGATCTTATTGTAATGACAGAGTAAAAACTGACTGATACAAACTGATACAAATCACACGTTTATGTGCTTTTAATCAAAGTTTGTTTGAAGCCACATCTGGTCCTCATAAACATAGGTGGGACATCAAGTAGGCAGGATTTTCTTGTTGATAATAGCCACTGTTTCACAAGTTTTATTTTCTTCTGTTTCATTTGAAGTTAGTTTTTTCCTAACAAAGATGTATTAGTGCTATAGTGATACCCATTCACATCTTTTTCTAGCATTTTTGTTCTTGATTAAAGAAAATGTTTAAAACAAATGTTTGAAATGTTTTCACAGTTGCTTTACAACTCATGATACACTGTAAGCTGAAAAACTCATTCGCACACTTTAGAAATGCCAATGTAGAGATGATTGACACAGAAGGAAAATCATTGAGTGCAATGAAAACCTTTCACCAGCAAGTGGCAGGATTTGAACAATAAGCTTTACTGTGGCTCTATATCGACCAGCAATAATTACTATTTTTGAACATAATTTCTAATTAATGATTCTTTGTTAATTAAACACATTACATCTTGGACAGGGAGGTTTAGCAGTTTGGTCAACTCCACTGTACATGTATTGCTACACATCTTATGATGATGGCCATGAGGAGGAGGAAGGTAATTGCACACAGGTGTGTTGGCAGGTACAGGAGGCGATGGTGTCCTGAAAGAGGAGGGTTTTCCGATTATCGAGAACAAGGTGTGTAATCTACCAGAATACCTGAATGGCAGAGTTCAAAACAACGAGATGTGTGCCGGATATATCGAGGGAGGAGCGGACAGCTGCCGGGTATGAAAAACACAAACCTATGAAAACTGGGGAATGTTTATAAAATGTGTGTGTTTTACTTCATCTTACTGACCTGACATATTTTAATAGATTTCCAGAAACTAATGACTGAAAAAATCAGATATATAAATGTTTCATTTGTTTACAACAGTTCAACATAGAATTTAGTAATAGTAATAATGTTTCTATAGTAAATTCAAACAGTTAATTATTCTCCACCCATCCATCCATCCATCCATCTTCATCCGCTTTGTCCGAGGCCGGGTCGCGGGGGCAGCAGCCTAAGCAAAGAGGCCCAGACCTCCCTCTCCCCAGCCACCTCCTCCAGCTTATCCGGGGGAACACCAAGGCGTTCCCAGGCCAGCCGAGAGATATAATCTCTCCAGCGTGTCCTGGGTCTGCCCCGGGGCCTCCTCCCGGTGGGACATGCCTGGAACACCTCACCCAGGAGGTGCCCAGGGGGCATCCTTGTCAGATGCCCGAACCACCTCAGCTGGCTCCTTTCGATGTGGAGCAGCAGCTGCTCTACTCTGAGCCCCTCCCGGATGGCTGAACTTCTCACCCTATCTCTAAGGGAGAGGCCAGCCACCCTTCGGAGGAAGCTCATTTCCGCCGCTTGTATTCATGATCTCGTTCTTTCGGTCACTACCCACAGCTCGTGGCCATAGGTGAGGGTAGGGACGTAGATCGACCGGTAAATCGAGAGCTTCGCTTTTACACTCAGCTCCCTCTTCACCACGACGGACCGGTGCAGCGTCCGCATTACTGCAGCTGCAGCCCCAATCCGTCTGTCGATCTCCGGCTCCCTTCTCCCATCACTCGCGAACAAGACCCCGAGATACTTGAACTCCTCCACTTGGGGCAGGAACTCATCCCCGACCCGGAGTGGACACTCCACCCTTTTCCGGCTGAGAACCATGGCCTCAGATTTGGAGGTGCTGATCCTCATTCCCGCTGCTTCACACTCGGCTGCGAACCGTTCCAGTGCGAGCTGGAGCCCCTCACCCGATGAAGCCAACAGAACCACATCATCTGCAAAAATCAGAGATGAGATTCTGAGGCCACCAAAGCGAAAGCCCTCCGCCACTTGGCTGCACCTAGAAATCCTGTCCATAAAAATTATGAACAGAACCGGAGACAAAGGGCAGCCCTGGCGGAGCCCATCACCCACCGGGAACGAGTCCGACTTATTGCCGGCAATGCGAACCAAGCTCTTGCAACGGTTGTATAGGGATCGAATGGCCCGTTAATGTAATTTAATATAAACTCAAAGATGCTTTGACATTTGTGAAATTTACAGATAAAATGACCAAAATCAAATAACTTGCATGTGGAACTGTACAATAATCCAATACTTGGAAAAATCTGATTGTATAACAGGTAATTTATGCTTTTGATACGAATGTTTAATTATATTAAATAAAACCTGTTAGTCCAGCTAAAACTACACATACTTGTTTTAACTTTTTACATCCGTTCTTCCATATGTGGTTTATACAGTAAGGATTTTCTGAGTACATTAACATTCCAAGTCGTAGCTTTAATATGAATAGGTTTACATCAACATAGAAAGAACTGTGTGGGAAAAATGGCAGTTTTAACATGGCGTACCCAGTTGCAAGGGTTTGTTGCAGGGATATGTTGTCCTTGAAAAAGAAAATTAAAAAGAGCTCACTCATAGTTTGACATCTTTCAAGCTGAAGTTGTCAAACAGTATGAGGAGTAATGATGTGGCTATGCAAATGAAAAATATAAGAATCAAATATTATGAATTTGCTTTCTTACACATGCATTTGGGGAAAACCGGCTTGGGCTATATTTCACAGCTGTCCTTTCTTACATGTAGCACTCAACAGGCAAGCAGTTTCAAATACTGAAAATTCTTCAAGTGTGTGAGGTGAAAGAGCTGCTTTGATGGAGCATACAGAAAGTAGTAAACTCACTTTGGTGAATGCAGTGGTCAGCTGTTTGTGTCATTCAAACATCAATTTCACTCGAGCAACAAACAGACTTTTCACTATTTAGCTGGGAGGTTAAAGATCAGACATTTTTTGTCAGGTGATTCTGCAAAAGTTCACAGAGGAAGTTCTTTGGTTTGCCAGAGTTATTGGGGTTCTTTCCAGAAAATTATTATAGAAATGTTGGAGAATTTCAGTCAACCCGAGTAGCACAATTTAAAGACAAAGATCAAAGGTTATTTGCATGGCTGCAAAGAGTGTCATCAACACTCTTGAGGATTTAAGTAAACACTTGACTTTGTCTATTGTGTGTTAAAAAGGCTAAACAGCACACATCACTTTCAGTATTGGCACAAACATATTTTGATTAAACATACACATTCATTAGACATGGAAACGTGGAAAAACAAGCCCAAATATTTACAGTGTGGACTGTAGACATAGAAAATTTGTGTTGCTTCTAAAATGGATGGGAAATAACTAAATACGAATGTTTTGTTTTTGTAGTTTCAGGTATTTGGCTTATTTCCTGAGCCATTCTCACTTTTACCCCCATCATTTTAACACAAATATGTTTACTTTCTAAGAAAGAGATTTTTAATATTCCAAATAGTTTGTTTATTTGGCAAATATGCACTAGTTTATTGCTTACACAATAATGCAGAAAAAACCCAACTTCCTTCGTGTTTCCTGCTCTTTTTTAGGCTGGTTTCAGCAGCTGTTAACTTAAACATAATCAAAAACTGTAGTTATTTCTACACATGTGTTCTCCTCCTGTAGGGTGACAGCGGTGGTCCTCTGGTGTGCTATGAGCAGAACAAGTTCGTCGTGCAGGGTGTCACATCGTGGGGTCTGGGCTGCGCCAATGCCATGAAACCTGGTGTCTACGCTCGAGTGTCTAAGTTTAAGGACTGGATAGACACAACCATCAAAGCCAACTAAAAGCTATCATCTGCAGTGTGTTTACTGAGGATGTCTTAACCTGTATATATTGTTCTGCTCTGGCAATGATTGACTTCATGACATGGAGTTTTTCGGTTTTCTATTCTCTCCTGAAGTGGATAGACTAAAAGCAGAGCAGCTTACTGGTTTCAAAAGCAATGAAAATGTTTCTGTAACAGGTTAAACTTTTTTTTTTTTTTTTAGAAGCCATGCTTTACAGAAAATGCATTACAAATCTACTTCTTTGTGGTTACATTGAGTGAAATACAAGATAAAGATTCAGTTGTTGTTTCCTACTTGATTGTGTGTGACTTAATTTAGTTTTAAGACATTCCTACAGTTTAACCAATTGGTGTGTGTTATCTGTCTTCATAGATAAAGCTGGGTGTCATCAGCATAGCAGTTAAAATGTATACTATGCCTTCTGATGATACTGCCCAAGGGAAGCATGTATAAGCAGAATTGCTCCTAGCACAGAATCCTGTGGAAATCCATAATTAACCTTAGTGTGTGTGAAGAGGACTCACCATTAGAATGTAAAATATGTGTTGTGTGTTCTTTCCATAGCTCAACATCCCTTACACCACGTATTGTCTGATCATAGCGCCAAAGTTCACGACCTTCAACTACCTGACTGAGCTTCAACTCTTTAAATAAGCACAGAAATGCAAAGTGTATATAAAATGATTACAACTACACCTGTAATGAAAAGGTTAGTACGTGATTATGATAACACCAGTAATACAAATTATAACATAATACCAACAGCGTCAATCAATGTTTTTGATGAGAATAAGAATTAATGCAATGGTTAATGATAATGGTTATGAATAGTAGCAGTAAAATATTTCCCTGATCTCCACAACATGAACAAATTGGAGTCTATTAGACCACTGCAGCACAGTACCTGTAATACAAATAGCACGCTCTAATTGATGTAATAAAATATTATGATCAACAGTATTGAAAGCTGCACTGAGGTCTAACAGGACAAGCACAGAGATGAGTCCACTGTCAGAGGCCATGAGAAGATCATTTGTAACTTTCACTAAAACGGTTTCTGTACCGTGGAAAACTCTGAAACCTAAATACAAAAGGTTAACATCAGCTTACAAAAGAGTTGAAAGAGACAACTGAAAACATAAACTCATATGAAAAGTGTTTACTGAGGTTATTAATTAAGTGAAGGCACAGATGATGGCGCACTTTAAATCTTATAACAGTAAATGTTTTAAATGAAAATACTTGAAGCTTGGTTGCATTAAAGATAACTTTAATAACTGTATGACGTGGTTCCATAAAAAGACACAAGTTAGTCTAAACACTAAACACTGTGCACAAAGAAAAACTGAGAAATTGTTAAAATTGGCTCCTAAAATAAAAATCAAGGAAGTAACTAATATATCCACAAGCAGCACTGTTAAACAGCATAAATAAATACTTTGGTGTGCAAAGGAGCTTAAACAGTTGCCCGATCTTTGTTGGACGCTGTATTTTGGTAGTTGGGCAGCAGGTTCACCATCTGCTGGTTCTTCAGTCCGATTTTCTCCTTTGCTCTGAAAACACAAAGTCGCGTTATGCACATCAACTACAAAGCTACGAGTCTAAAACACCCATGCATTATTATTCATAAATCTGATTGTCAATCAGAACATAAATCAACAGCTTTTCTGATAACTGATTATATGTTTTAGTCAGTTTAAGCAAAAATACTAAATGTGCTGTGTTGGGGAAAAAAAAGTCTCTCAATCTGTACTTACTATAGATACAATAACAGAGATATGACGGGATTTAAAGGGGCTTAATTTTCTTACTGCACTAACTACTCACTTTTCTGGGAACTCAATGTCGTCGATGGTATCGGGCAGCGGTACGCCTCTGGTCTCAGGGAGCAGCAGCACCAAACCTCCAGCCAGGAAAGCCAGAAACCCTACACAACACAATTCAATAATGCATTTAAGCTTTGATAGTCACATTTATCTGACTTTTACTCTCAGAAAACCCACCAAAGATGATGAGTGGCAGCTCCAGCCAGATCACAGCCAGTCTGTAGAGCAGGAATGGAGCCACAATGCCTCCAACATCACACAGAGTGGAACAAACAGACACTCCCAGGTTCCTAAAGACATAAAAACAGCATTTCTTTTAATCTACTAAAATAAAGTATATTTACTTTTTAAACTTTTGATGCGAAGACATGTTTGAAAGGCTAAATATCCACAGTTACATTAGTTATCTACATACAAATACAAAAACAGCTGGATTTGGACAGGTTCTGAAACTGTGACATAAAAGAAAAGGATAAAAGTTCATATTTTGATCAGTTTCACACTTATATTACCAGGTACAGCTTCAAACGGATTTGGCAGCAGTCTAAGCTTTCTGTGAGCACAGTTCTATCAATAGTGATTTGTGATGTTCTTTTGTTATACTGTACACAGAATTTACTGTTGTTTACTGATTACCTTAGTTGATGTATAAATTATACCTGTTCATCCCAAACACAATACATTTTCTGTATTATACCTGACAAACGTCGGGTAGAGCTCAGTGTTAACAAACACCACCATCTCAAAGGTCATCGTGATCCCCAATCGGCCGATGCATGCCACTGCCGTCTTAAGCCAAAACATGCCTGCAAGAACAGACAGAACCATTAAAAGAAAACTTGGAAATCAACGTTCAAGAGCACCAAATAAAATCACTCACTGTCAGGAATAAAGGCAGTGATGAAACAGGAGACTCCAGCTACAAAATTGGCCGTGGCGAAGGGGAGGCGTCGGCCGATGCGCTCAATGGTGAACAGGATGAGGAAGGCGGCAGGAAACTCCACCAAGCCAGAGATGAGGAAGTCGATATAGACATTTCCTCCCAGAATGCCCAGCCTCATGATCAAACCCTGGTAGACGACAGCACTGGTGAACCTGGGAGAAAAAACATCTCATTAACTTCGAATCTTTATCCTAAATTCCATCCATCCATTTTCTTCCGCTTATCTGGAGCCAGGTCGCGGGGGCAGCAGCCCAAGCAGAGAAGCCCAGACCTACCTCTCCCCAGCCACCTCCTCCAGCTTATCCGGGGGAATACCAAGGCGTTCCCAGGCCAGCCGAGAGATATAATCTCTCCAGCGTGTCCTGGGTCTGCCCCGGGGCCTCCTCCCAGTGGGACATGCCCGGAAAACCTTGCCCAGGAGGTGCCCAGGGGGGCATCCTTGTCAGATGCCCGAACCACCTCAGCTGGCTCCTTTCGATGTGGAGGAGCAGTGGCTCTACTCTGAGCCCCTCCCGAATGGCCGAACTTCTCACCCTATCTCTAAGGGAGAGGCCAGCCACCCTTCGGAGGAAGCCCATTTCCGCCACTTGTATTCGCGATCTCGTTCTTTCGGTCACTGCCCACAGCTCGTGGCCATAGGGGCACAGCTCAACCGGTAAATTGAGAGCTTCGCTTTTACACTCAGCTCTCCGTGAATCGCTACCTTATCGTGGTGGAGAGGTTTGTCTGTCCAAGGGATCCCAGGGGCTATGTTGTCTGGGGGCTTTTGCCCCCTGGTAGGGTTTCCCATGGCAAATTGGTCCTGGGTGAGGAACCAGACAAAGAGCGATTCAGAAGACCCTTGTGAGGAAAACATCAAGGGAACAGTTTACCCTGCCCGGGATAGGGTTACAGGGGCCTGGGGAGGGTGCCCAAGGCCAAGCGTCTTGTGGCCGGGCCTTAGTCCATGGGGCCTGACCGGGCACAGCCCGAAAAAGGGACATGGGCCCATCTTCCTGCAGTCCCACCACCCGCAGGAGACACACGTAGGGGTCGGGTGCAATGTGCGTCAGGCGGAGGTCCTGGCGGACCGATTCCCGGCTACCAAGACTGGCAATTGGGAGACTTTATCCTAAATAGATTTTTTTTTTTTTTGATAAAGAAGAGTCATTTATAATAACAGTTGTGTCCTGCTTTAATTGAATCCTTACCAGTTATAGCTGAGGATAAAAGTGTGTTTTCGCATGTTTGGCGTTCTGATCAGGTCCATGAAGGAAGCGGTGGTTGAGTCTGCGTTATCATCTTTCAGGGTCTGCAGGATCATTTATATAACATCACATAGTAAAAGTATTTCTGGTTGTTTTTATGCCTTAGCTTCAGCCTGTTTTACTATGTTTCTCTATGAAAAAAAATCTCACAAAAAATAATGCAGTCTAATCCAATCCAGATCGTGTCTTTTTCATGGAAGGCTTGAAACCACTTATTGCACCTTTTAAAACAGCATGGCTTCAAAGTAGAAGAGTTCAGCTACTGAACTGGCTTGCCTGGAGTCCAGACCTTTCACCAACCAAAAACATCTCGTGTATCATGACATGAAAAACACAACAAGCAAGACCCAGAACTGTTGAGGAGCTACATTTTCATCAGACACAAATGGGACAACATTTCTCTCTCCAAAGTCCACAAACTGGTATTTTCAGTTCTCACACATTTACAGGAATGTAAATCTATTTCTATTTCCTAAAATGTAAGTTTTATCTCACTTAATAAGTCACAATGAATTAGACTTCAAATTGTCATGTTATATGCTGATAGATTTTGATTCCAGGTAACAGATGCAGAGATTTTGTGTCCAATGGCTACCTCGATGTTCTTGGAAAGAGTCATCTTGTTTTCTTTGGCTATGTCCTCTGTGATCTTCACTGCTTTGGAGTTTTGGTTTTGAGAGAGAAGCCATCTCGGAGACTCTGGGATGAACCTGGAAATGTAAAATGTCAACAACAAATCTGTTGTTAAATACAAAACTATTTAAAGGTACAAATTCTTTCTTTTTTTAATTGATAATGACAAATTATCAGTAGGTGCGTGTATTTTTTCACTAAGACAAAGAGATTTTTGGGTTTTATTTTAAGGTTTAATGGGTCGTACAAAGAAAGAACAGGCAAAACAGACAACCCACGTAAGGGTAGCATCTGATAAAATATAGTGCTAAAGGTGCACAGGTTGACATAGCGGCAAAAAACTAAAGGTAATAATATCTTTTCTCCACAGTACCTCTGGTGTAATATACCCTCATTGGCTCTACAAAAGAAAACATTTATTCTAAACCTGCATTTAAAATGTATTAATATGTATATAATAGCTGGATAATGTTTTTTTTAGCATAAGTGAGAAGACTACTCACTTTTATAAAACATTTGGAAATGACTACAAGACACAGATTTCTAACATTTTAAAATCACCTACATGTCACTGAAATTGGCTACAGCCCAAATAAATATGTTAAATAAAAGTTGAAAGATGGGTTAATAAAACTTCATTCATACTGCTGTATGTGGTTGTGGTGACTCTTACCAGTAGTAGGACAGGAACAGGATGTAGGGGATGGTGATGACGACCTGCAGCCAGCGCCAGTCTGCTATATAGTAGGCGAGCAGAGGGAGGATGAGGATGCCGATACTGAAGAACATCTGGTAAATTACTCCGACTGTACGTCTGAACTCCACGCCCACGATCTCTGTGACTGAGATGAATAGAGGAAGGTGTGTGTTGGAGTCAAATTGTTAAATGTTGTCACTGTTTTACTTAAATTTGTAAGTCTTAGTTCAAGCAGCAGGATCAAAGACATGCCTTTGTCTCTGACCACCTCTCCAGCCTGTTGGACAGTGGGGGAGGCTGCATTGTTTTATTTAATGGAACATCCTGTGTGAGGGTTCTGTTTTGTTGTTTAGTAACCTTCCTGCCTTTATGACCCTGCACGCACACGCACACGCACACACACACACCCTTTTGTAACCATAGGGGGGTTTACTATGGGAGGTGCTTGTGTGTACTGTAACTGTTTTCAATAAAAGGCGTTCAGCTCCAAAACCCTGGTTCTGACCAGTCTCCCTTGCTAGCAAGTAAAAGCTGTTCAGGGAATGACTATCCTTGATTGACTGTGGTGAAAAGCAAAGGTAAAGGTTATAAGGTGGTCTTACTCAGCACATATCCAGCTACCCAGCCTCCTTTCACTCCAAACCCATAGAGAGTCCTGAAAACCAGTAAAGATATGTAGTTTGGAGCCACGGCCACCAGGATCCCTGCAACCCCATTCAGCAAGTTGGATATGAGGAAGCTCATTTTCCTGCCAAACCTGAAGTCAGACATCAACAATCATCATATTGCTGTAAGTCCGTCTCACATAATGTCAATTATTTGGTCATGTAAGTGCTAAAAACAACAAGAAAAAAATATAAATAGATAGTAATTTAATGTATTTTGAGTCAATTTTCAATCACTGTCACAATCATAGCCTAACCTGTCAGCCAGGTAGCCAATGGCAATACTTCCAACCAGGAACCCCACGTTCAGAGTGGCCTGAAACATGTCCACCAACCATGCATCCGAGCACACCAGGTCAAACTGGGAAAACACAAAGTGAAAAATGTCCTGAATCTGTCAAAACAAATTGTATGGCATGCTGCCCATGTTTTTGTTCATTTTATGAACAACACAAAATTACCATATTAGTCATTAATAAATCTTTGCTTGGGATATGGACATATTTAGGTTTTACCAAAGTAGTCAGATTCTCTGAGCAACACAGTTCTCTTTTTATTTATGTATTTATTTATGTGTACACACACACACACACACACACACACACACACACACACACACACACACACACACACACACACGTGTACAAAAACAAATTCCCTCTCGCCCCTGCGGGCGGTCAATCCTTCAAGCTCGGGTCCTCTACCAGAGGCCTGGGGGCTTGAGAGGCTTGCGCAGTATCTCAGCTGTATCTGAGCTCTTAGCTGGACAGAGATCGCCGATGTCGTTCCTGGGATCTGCTGGAGCCACTGGTAGGATTTCTGGATATTAGCCACCTTCTCTATCTGCCGGTGGTACATACCGTGCAGGGGCCTGTCCTTCCATGATGGTTCCTCCTCTTCCTCGTCATTCTAGGGTTTCTGTTGCCTGAGGTATTCACTGAGCACGCTGTCAGTTGGGGTCATCTTCCTGATGTATTCCTGGATGTTTTCTGCGTCCTCCTGGTCTGGGGTACTGACACTCATTAGTCCCCAGCCTCCTTCCTTCCACTTAGTGTACAGCCTCAGGGTGCATGACTTGGGGTGAAACCCTCCATGCATGGTCAGGGGTTTCCTGATGTTGATGTCAGTGGCTTCTATCTCCTCCTTTGGCCCACTTATTATCCCAGCAGGGTAGCTGATCACGGGCAGGGCGTAGGTGCTGATAGCCCGGATCATGTTCTTACCATTCAGCTGACTCCTCAGGACTTGCCTGACCCTCTGCAGGAAGTTGGTGGTTGCAGCTTTCCTAGCGGCCTCTTCATGGTTCCCATTCATCTGTGGAATCCCCAGGTACTTGTAACTGTCCTGTATGTCTGCAATGTTGCCTTCTAGTACTTTGTTATCATCCAACTACATTTCTCCAGTCCGACTGACATTCCAATGTCCAGAGGTGTGGACTCGAGTCACATGACTTGGACTCGAGTCAGACTCGAGTCATTAATTTTATGACTTTAGACTTGACTTGAAAAAATGTTCTAAGACTTGTGACTTGACTTGGACTTTTACACCAATGACTTGGGACTTGAATTGGACTTGAACCGGTTTACTTGAAAAGACTTGATATTTTACCCCAAATATAAAATTTAACATGCATATTATATAGAGATTGAAAATGTGACGTCATTCACGGGTAGAACCGCAAAGGATTCTGGGAACTCGTGGCAAGCGGTACTAGCGCACGCAGGCTTTCAATTGAAATCAGTTACACAGCGATAAAAAGAAACACAAAAATGTCAAGAAGCCGTTGTATTATTAACTACAATAGCCGGTCGCATGACAGCCACGGGAAGCCGACGGGTAAAGAGATCGGTTGTTATCGGATTACGTCGTTGAAGAGAAATTGTTCGAGCCATGTTTCCGAAGTAACAAAGACGCGACTGGATTGCAGCCATTCAAAGATCAAATATAACGTCCCAGAACACTCCAGCTCACAGGTTAGTCTGCTCCAAGCATTTACACGAAGGTCAGTGTTTTGTAGTAGTTAATACGTCATTTTCATAACATAACTGGTGATATAGGTTACAAGCAAGTCTGGCGCTGAACAGAAATGGTCGCGCTATGCTCCTTTATTTATTGTGCATAAATAGTGAATTGTCCTGACACAATATTGCGTTTCGCTTCTGTTATTATGGTACATTGACAAAAACATATACTTTTATTCACAGAATAAAACAGTTGTTTTGTATCACTAATTGTCCAGTGCGATTACAGCATACAATATTATTGTCACTGCTACATTTCTGTGACGCTACCAGAAATTATTTCCACTACTAATTAATTACCGTTAAGCTCAAAGGTTATATTAATAAACGGTTAACGAATGTGTATTTATGACGACGATTTGTGAGACTGGTAAACTTATGATACGTACGATGGTCTTTACTTTCTACACGGTGCATTTCAAGGTCCTGTACCCATCCGTCGGTAAACTGTACCTGGGCTTGTTGCAGTGACCGGAAGTTACTAAACTTCACGAGTGTATGCACTCACTCCAAGAACCGTATAATTATAAATATGCATATAAATATGCTACGATGAGATAGCTGACTTCATCTAACTAGCAAATGTTGTCCAGGCTACGTTGGTGATGCAGTTTTTTTAATGTATATGATATTTTTGTCATGCGATTTTAAAGCCGGTGTTGTGCCAAAAAGTGATTGTCTGCCAAAAAGTGATTTCCAGTGTTTCTGTGTATTTTTTATGTGTAATATCTTTACGTATGTTCGTAAATAGACTTCGGTGAACAGGGGATACAAAGGGGTTACATAAAGAATTAAAAAATTATCTGTTTTTTAAGTATCTTTACAACTTGTACTTACATTATAACCAATCCGGTCCTTTATCCCCACTTAAAATATTTTTACAGAACTATTGTAATATTTGCTGCCATTTCTGCTGTGCTCTTGGCCAACTTACTCTTACAAAATACATTTTTAATGTTAATGAGATTTTTTTTACTGCATAAATAAAGGTTATATAAAAGTCGCTGCCAAAAACTGATTGCGGCTTGTATCTTGCTACACGAATGTTGTTTGTGGCTCAAGATGACTTTATGTCATCCATAAGGGATGCATTTGACATATGTTTAACATATTATAGCCCAACAAGTTACTTATAGCACTTTAAATATGAGCAATCGCTTTTTGGCAAATACCGGAAATCAGTTTTTGGCAGACAATCACTTTTTGGCACAACACCGGTCCTACAACCGCATCCAAGAATAACATGCAGCTTATCTCAGAACTGTCGGTGAAAATTATTCTTGGAGCTAGGTTTAATTGAGCTGCATTTTAAAGAGGTGCAATTTCACAATTTGTGTATATTTTCTAAGTTCACTATTTTGTCATGTGTTGAGAAAAACACAGATTTAAAAATGACATGGTCTAATATTTACATTTAGCATAACTGCAACATACTTTTTTTTTTTTTTTTTTTTAAAGACTCGAAAGGACTTGAAAATTTCAGACTTGTGACTTGACTCGGACTTTTACACCAGTGACTTGAGACTCGACTCTGACTTGCCTGACATTACTTAAGACTTGACTTGAGACTTGAGGATAAAGACTTGAGACTTACTTGAGACTTGCAAAACAATGACTTGGTCCCACCTCTGCCAATGTCATTGCTGTATATTCTGGGGGTGTGGATCAGTAAAACAATGCCTCATTCATTCTTGGCATATAGCTTGATGTCATCCATGTACAGGAGATGGCTGACAACTGTATCGGTATCCGTAGCCAGTCTTGTTAATGATCTCAGGGGTTCAGGCCTGTGCAGAACAGCAGTGGGAACAGAGCATCTCCTTGGTAGATCCCGCACCATCCCTTGATGGTGACTTGTGCTATGGGCTTGAAGTTGGCCTCTAGTGTTGCCCCCTGAGAGCCTTCCTTTGATCTTGTATAGCTCTAGGCATCCCAGGATCCAGGATCCAGGCCTTCTCGTAATCAATCCAGGTCTTCTCATAACCAATTAGTGGATTCCCATTCATTTCCTATACTGGTCCCATAGGTCATACATATATATATATATATATATATATATATATATGCATAACAATTTTATTACAGGAAAAGTAGAACACTTACAATGATTGCTGTAAAATGTTATCTGCACATACAAGATAGATGGATATGTATATATATACCCACTTTTTCCCTTCACACATTAAAATCTATTAAATAGAAAAGCCTGAACATTTTTCTGTAAAATCTTTGAGCACCCAATTAAAAAACACTTCACATTGCCAGAGAATGCTTTCTGAATGATATATAGTTACATTTCATTATAATGCAAAAATAAAGCATGCAGAATCTTTTTAAGAAATTCTTTCTCAAAAATAAAGAAAATGCAATTTTCATTCAACTTTCATGTTGGATTGAGCAAATATGACAAGCTGCCCCACAAAAGCAACAATAGCAGTAGACTTAATCTAAATTTTACCAATTATAAATCAATAAAATAACTAAAAAAACAAAATAAATATATTTAAATATAGACAAATATAAATATCTTTATCAGCGTGGGACTTTACAGGTTGGCTTGAATTGTTTTTGCATATTTTAATTAGCCAACACAGACCTTTTTTGCATTTGCCCCAAATTACAGTTCCAGGCTTTTACCTTTAATATTATTTGAGATATTCATGTTCAGACACTGCCGCAGATTTCAAGGTGCAAAAGAAGCAAAAAATTATTTTAAGTCGAGACTGAATGACCCCTTTTTTAAAAAACAAATCATTATTTCTGTTTTCTATATTCCAAGCTGCGTCATGTTGTTGAATTCAGTTTTTTTACTCAAAAAATATTTTGTCTATGTTTTGTTTTTTGGTCTGTGTGTGTTGGCTGTGACCTCTTGTTCCCCCACCTCAGTAACAAAAGACCGTCTTCCCTCGTAGTCGTACTCCCAGCCATGTTTGCAGCTGATTGTGGGAGTTCTGCTGAGGTCCTCCAGCTCCTGTTTGTCACAGGTGAGCTCAGTGGCATTCCAGTCCACCTCGTACTGCTCACAGCTGCTCTGCTGACCAGAGCTGTTGTCCAGAGGTACTGTGAGCCTGCGACTCTCTGCCAGGTTCCAACCGCATGCCTCTCTCCTCTCCACCACTGCAGGGTCTCGACACCAGTGATCAGGGGTGAAACCCTGGAAGACTATCCCGACATACACACCTGCCCATGGCATGGACACCATACACAGCAGGATGAAGATACGCTTCTGGCAGCGGCCAAACTTCCCAGCTTCTTCTAAGATATCATCAAAAGTGGTCATGATTGTAGAAGGGTTTCTTTACTTTAACCAGCTGCAAAAAACACTCAGCCGGAGTCTAATTTGTATGCTGAGCTTCCCTCTGCAGAGTGCCCATTGAAATGCACATGCACTGGGTTTTTAAACAGCACAAGAAGGAGCAAAGGTCCATAGAAATGCGTTGGTACTGCACCGCCTGTTCCCATAGAGCATTAAAAGACGTTTGCTATCCAATTTACTGACGTCAGAGCCCAGCAGAACGTCTGCTTTGGGGATTAATTTACATAAATTCATCAGCGTGGACACATTGGCCTGGACGGTGACACAGTGATGATGTTTAATCAGTTAACATTTAAGAGGTACTTCATTGGAATCTGTTAGACATTAAGAACTGAGAAAGATAAGATCAGCTGAAAGAAAGTTGAGTTTCTTGAGTCTTTTCAGACAAGTCTAAAGAACTTGGACTGACACTAAACGTGCCTTAAAGTTAAGTCAGTCAAGTTAAGCCTGAATCTTGACTTAACAGGATCAAGATTTAATCTTCAAGACAAGCTCGTGTGTTGCTGGAAATCCTTTTGAAGACAGATCAAACTAAGACTCAAGTCTTAACTAGTGTGAAATCATTTTTAAGCAACTTGAAGCCCGAGACAGGATCAAGTTATTGAAAACAAGAGCAAAGGATTCTCCCCCCCACCCAAAATTCTCCTACCACATTGTACCTGAAATATTTTAATATTTGCATAGGTTTTAGTCTCAGCTTCTTTGAGACAAATTTTAAAGACCTAAGACCTATTCTTGGATAAAACCTCATTTTACCCAATAGATGTTAGGAAGTCTCATTCAAGACAAGTTCATTTCATTCAACGTTCAAGGCTCATTCTTCTTTCATACGGTAAGTCAGTCCAGACAAGATGAGATGACAAAAATAAGTTTCAAATTATTGAGCACAAGCCAGATGTCAGGACGTCTTCAGGTCAAATCTCAAGTTCGTCCAAATAAGAACTTAATTGCAATGTTGCCAAAGATGACTTTTAAATAATTTCTTTCTTTTAGAAATTTTGTCAGACATAAAATGAGATTACACCACAAAAGTAATAAACAGCAGATCTCTTATTTATTCAAATAATGCATTATTTTACATATTTTTTATTTTAAATAGGAAAACAGGCAAAGAGCTGAAAACATCAAACATAACCTTACATCAACTAAAACATAATGATGATATCCCATCATACCAAATCACTGAAGAAAGTTTCTTGTGCTTTTTTTTCCCTCTTTTTTCAGTTGGTTTGTGTGCTGCTTGATGTCAGTCTCACATACTAAATTTGTTTCATCATACCCAAATGTTTCCACGACTGTGGACAAAAACAAACAAACAAAAAAAGCACAAGAATGTCCAGTAATAACTTCAAGAAAGAGATGGTTCAGTACAGTACCATGCAGATGAGCCACGGGAACTTTGGTGCAAAGCAGAAACAAATTTAATGCAACAATGAACAAATAACTTCACAAACTTTACCTCCTGCTACTCTGAAATGAGGAGTGCTACAATGTTGAGACTCGGGAGAGATGACTACAAAGTGCCAAACACAGACACTTTCAATTCACCTCTCAGACTAACAGGGTCAGGATTCTGGTAAAAAAACTTTAAGAAGAACAGCTCAAGTTCATATAGCAAAACCACACGCTGAATGAACGAACACGTAAAAGGAAAGTTTATAAAAAGTCTTCGTTACAATCATATTTTATGATAAATACTGATCATAAATATTTCACCTGTTACCAATGTCATTGTCATGTTTCTGGAAACCTGACCATGTGCCGTGTACTCTCATTCTTTAAGCTGTTAAAGGTAGATACACTTGCACTGTTCAGAATTTCAGATCAGTAGCACAATAATATGATTATATGATAAGAGAGTTTATTAAGAGAGTTTTAAAATGTCAAAAGCTGCTTTGGAAATGTTCAGTTTGTAATCAGAGAGAAACAGAAAAAGTAAAAGGAGGAGTGCGATCTGTTTCTACTCTTTGCTATCACAACACTCCTCGAACCCCTTTCTGTGAAACACTGAAGTTTACAGTGCAAATGACAATTATTTTATTAAATGCTGTTTCTTGTTATTTTATCAGTATTTTTTGGGCACGTGGCATCGTACAAAAACGCGCTTAACAATTATGTGTACAAAGCTTTAGAAATACCCTGAATGGCAAATCTTTGTTATTGAGGTTTTAGCAACAAACTCACATTTGAATACTGAGAAAACACAAATATTAATCTACACCAGCAATGCAACGGCAACTAATGTGATGAATATACGATCAAGGGCACGTTTTTTTATGGTAGTAAATGTCTGGCTATGGATCAACAAATGCACTGCAAAGTGATTTAATTAAGCTCAGGATTGTTCACCTCCTTTCCCCAGTTGGAGAAAATGAGAAGTTATTACTGATGTACAGAGATAAAGATTTATGCTACCAAGGGCTGCAGCGCACCCCTTCCTGGTTATACAAGCAGCAACACAGTTTTCAGATATATTTTTTGTTCCAATTACAAGGCTGAAACTCAAAACTTATTATTGCCAGTGAAAGCAAACAGTTGTTTATAGTAGAGGAGTCAAAACCAAAGAATAGTACAGATTATTTTAATTAAAAAATCGTTTTAGCTTTAAATGTGCCTCCCTGTTAGCAGTAATTAGGCTAAATCTTTAGACTTGATGTCTTCAGGGAGTTTGCAAAGTTTTAAACTGACATTTCAGTCAATTTGACCAACCAACCAAATCTGATTAATTAGTGGAAACCTACCAAATAGACTTTCAGTTTGTTTGTTTGTTTGTTTTTTAAACGATTTTCAAAAAGTCCACCTTCCTTTATGAGGGTGTGCTACTTTTCTCTAAACCAATTAACTGGAAAAAATTGAGCTATTTTATTGGTTTTCAGCTGCTCTGCACATCAGAAAGAAGAGTGAAGTGAAAACAGAATAATCCAACCTAATTGTTTTTTGTGATGATCATGTGTCCATAAAATCACCGTATTTGAGGTGTGTTTGTTTTGTAAAATCACCCGGTCTGAGCTCTAACTGTTGTAGAAAAATCAATCTCAATCACGCTGTGTTTACACTGTGCAAGCTTACAGATTTAATTACTCTCATGTGGAAATATGGCATAAAGTAGGTTTCCATTATTACTGACATCCTCTGTGAAAAAGCAAAACAGCCTGCATTTTAGTTTCACTACCATCTTTTGCATCATGCATTTGGCTGAACAGGGCGGATTTCAGCACTACGAAAAGTTGGCTTCACTTTTCACGCAGCAATCAGATCTGAGTACAACAACCGAGCCTGTAAAGTACAAGAGCACACGAGCATGAAAAGGGAAAAAAAAAAAAAATCGATTTCCCTACATTAGTGCCAAGGGTGGCAGTAGAAATATGGCTTTAACAGGACGGGAGGGGACCAAATCAATCCAAAGGAACGCCTCCAGTTTCACTTTCAACTTTCTTCAACCATCCATTCATACTTAAGGCCATCTCCATTTTCACACAGAACAGAGAAACAAACGTAATCAGCTCGGACGAGCCGTTAAATAATCACCAAAACAAACGTGTGAACAATTCACCGGTGAAGACTAAACGAAACGTCCATATTATAGAACATTATCATCTATTTACAACGTCTCTGATCAAATCAAGACAATCAAAGAAATTCAATCCGTTGCTGGACATGATTCATAGATGAAAATGCAAAGTAAATTCATCAGTATGAAGGCATCGTGCTTTCTTTTCGAGGGCAAAGAAGGGGAAAACGGGTCTGCTATAAAAGCAACTGTAAACAGCACGAAAACAAACTGGTGTCTTCATTCCCTTTTTAGAAAGAAGCTGGCACCTTCACTGCCTAAGCTATGGGAATAAATATGACAGTTTTTTCATAAAGTACCTGCGGGCCAATGGAGAGCAAAGAAACAACTCCAAACAGGAAAAAAAAAAGTCTTCCTTATTAAGTACCTTCACACAGTCCACAAGCAGACACACAGCCAGTGTTAGTACCATTAATCAAGGTAGGAAAACAGCTTCAGTTCAAAACACCAGAAGAAAATAGAAGATACATATATAACTTAATTTTCATTCACATCTTATCATGCCTCATTTCAGTGATGATATCAGATTTTCCCTTCTTGTAATGATAGTGTTGTGGTATCATTGTTTACTGTTTGGTGCATATGGTTATGGTGACATGTCTAGTTGACACATCAAGCTGGAAATCACATTAGAAAGAAGCTTTGTGTGCTCCCAGAGTCGATTTTAAGAGCTGGCCTGTTCGTTCTTCATCAGACAAATGTGGCAAGGCTGAAGTATCGGGATTATGAAAGACAATATGGTGGAGTTCAAAAGAACCTTAAGAACACTTTAAATGAGCTGTCAAATAAAAATTATATGTGGACGGTGAACTGGACTGAGTCGGTGTAAGCCGAATGAAGGTGCAGCCCAATAAAATATCCCTAAAGAAAGGAAAGGTTTCTGTCTTCGGTGTGTTGTTGGCATTTCACTGTTGCTATTATGGAGACATTCACTGAGAGAGAAGAGTTCGGATTGGATGGAGAGAACCAGGAAGGACAGAGTGACATCACACCCTGAGGAGGTCCTCGTCACTGTCGTCTTCTTCCCGTTTCTTGTTCGCTGCCGTGTTGTTACCGTGGTTAAGGCCAGAAGAGCGAGGTTTGCTGCTCTTCCTTTTCCTATCTGACTCGTCCAGGAGGCCCACCAGGTCCTCGTCGCTCTCCTCCTGAAATGAAAGACTTCTGTGAGCTTTTGAGAGCAATGGGTGCAATCATTGCTACCATGAACGACTGAGAGGATACCAGAGAAAAAGACAAAGAACTGACTTGCAAGAAGGCGCTGCGATGAGCCGTAGAGTGCTTAGCGAGTCCTGACGATTTTATCACACGTACCCCGGGGACACTCAACACCTCGTCCTCGCTGTCGTCATCCTGATCGTCCAGCGAGAACGACCGCAGACCCTCTGTATTCACAGGCTTGGTCGTGATGTGACCGTTGCTTTGGTTATTCTTGCCACGGTGCGAAGACGATGAAGATGTGGGAGGAGCATCGATCTCCTCCATCAGCCATTCCATCTCCTCCTCTCCTCCTTCTTCATCTGTGCTGACCTGAGTATTTAAAAGGCACAAACAATAAGATGCATATTAAGTTTTTACTCATCTACATGGTTGTTTAAAAAAAGCTTCACTAGAGTATCTGATTTGTAGCATGCTATGGCTTTTTGAATATTCGCTAAGCTATAAAAATAACCTTAGTGTTTAATCATTAGTGATGTAACATGTAATCCTTAAGTTGTCCTTTTTTTATTTATTAATATGATTACTTTATCACTTTATATTATTACCTTAAGAAAAACTTAAGTCCAAGTTCAGGTACAGCTAGAATATGACACGGCTACCACAGCTTCATACAGCCATTTCAAAGTGGGCGTGGCTGCACCAGTGAATACTCAGATGTCTTTGCTGAAATTGGAATAGTGTATTCTCGCACAAATTTAGTTGTAAACGCAGACTCGACTCCGCTGGTTACCAACTGGTTGTACTCTGGTTAGATTTCTATATAAAACCAAAGTTGCCACAAAAATAAAGCTGCTTTGTCATTTGGCAATTTGTATTTAAATCCATGTCCTGGAGCTGCTTCATTTGTGCAGGCATTTGTTAATTTTTCTTCTGGCTGGACTCTGACTCTTTAAGGAGTTGATGTGAATTTCTGAGTATGTAGACAGCAACAGATTTGTGATTTTCGCTGATTTATCACCGTTTATCATTGTCAGAGTCCAGGCATTTGCTAGCTTTCCCCCATTCAATCACAAGCAGATAGCCTTGATGCACCAAAGTTGCTTTGAATGCAGAAACTAACTGCGAGTGGTAGCACAACTGGTCCCCATCTTTGAAGCAACCATTTCAAAGGCAACAAGACTGACAGTTAATTGCTCCAAGTTGAACTCATTTGGGTTGTGCTGCTTTCTCCAGCCATTATTAGCCTAGGAGTGGCTGCAGCATAACATGTTCCTTCTCTAGTTACAAGTTACAGAAACCCTTTAAATAACATGAGGGATCATGTTGGAGTCGGAGTTTTGAATTATTTTGTTTGTTTTGTTTTATTGTGCCATTTGTTATTTTGGCCTTGGCTTCACCCTGAGCAGCAGCTTTATTCCCTGTCAGTGCCAGTAACCCACTCGTGACTCTTCCTTGCGTTATGCTTTCTGATCTTTAGACCGGGGAAAATACAAAGTAACTTTGAAACTCGTTCATTCATTAGCTCAACCAACCTTGGAATATTTATAGGAGACTTGGTTTCCTCTCCTACAACAACCAGCGATCTTCTGCCTCACCAGTTCCCTGGACACAGACAGGTGAGATTATGAAAGAGGCTTTCATACAAAATATATATTTTTAAAAAAATATATATATATTTATATGTACCAAAAATGGATACTCATGGTCTCACCTCCTCTCTCTCTTGTGCAGCAGAAGCCCCATCAGACACACAATTAGAACCACCAACAGGAGGCTCAGCACCACCCCCATTGCTTGGCTCCGCCTAGACAGAGACGGAGTGTCTTCACCGTCATCATTTATCTGCCTGTCAACAGTCCTGAAATTCAATCCAGAGAGGAGACTTCAACATATTTATCTAGTGTTTTGTGCTCTTGGGATTAAAGTCAGATTGTAAAAAAAAAAAAAAAAAAAAAAGACTCACATCAGATCGCACACAGCGTTTGTGTGCCACACAAACAGATACTGGCAATTGTCCGTCTCCAGCATAAACTCCGGGATGCCGACACCTGCTGACGGGTTACAGTGAAACCTTATTGTGGATGAAACCGTTTTGTTCTTCGCGCGGCCACACTCTGACTCAGAAGGCACTATCACATCCACATTTCCTCCTGATGGAAAAACAAAAACATGTTAAGATGCTGTGACCTCCAAATGGAAGGACTCACGCTAAAATGAAATGGCACTTTGTTTCTTATGCAGGTGTGGGTTTTTTGTTTTTTTTTGCACTGATGTCATTGTCAATCACATGCTTTGCAAAGGGTTTTGAATGATAGATCAAAATCCTCTTCTGTTTACCTTTTATGTAGTACTTGGCTTTGTTGGATGAGCCAATCTTGCGGCTGTAGGTGTCATTCTGTTTCACCTGGCAGATGTTGGCACCAAGACATTTAGGCAGGGATTTATTGGTGATACCAGACAACTGGATGTGGTAGATGTAGCGGTCGCCGTTGTTACGAATGTCTCCAGACGCCTGATGGTGGCTAAAAGGCAGAAAAAACCCCAAATGAAACTTTTATGACAGAAAGAATTTTAAAAGTGCGTTTTTTTGCTTGCTGATTGAAACTGAAATTTATATGAGGTGAAGTGTAATGAGTGGATGACACAGGTGAACTCTGTTACCTGAAGTAGAGTGCTCCCAGACTGAAGCTGACTCCAGTTTTAGGAACCTTTATGGTTCCATTTACCATCTGTACCTCCGTTGGTTTCACTGCACAAGCTTCCAGAGTCTCCCAGCCTATCAAGAACTCACATGAACCCTCATCAACCCTGCACAGACAAGAGAATATAGGATATTCAAATAAGAATAAAGCATAACAGGTCTACTTTAAGATGCAGAGGACCAGTTCAAATAACAAAATAACAAAAACAAAACAAGGGCACTGAGACTTGTGGGAAAAAAGACAAATGAAACAAGTTAAAATTGTTTTAAAATAGGCAATGTAAACACAACTTTTATGTGAATATACACAGAGATACAGATCAGGAAAAACAACACGTGACAATTTAACAGGAAACATTTGTTGCATTAATTTCAGACAATGTGATGCAACTGAACAACATTTAGTCTGCTGAGAAATGTTATGTTACTCAATTAACTAAAACTAAAGTTTATGAAATAAAGCAAGAAAAAAAAGAAAAAAATAGCTAAAAAAAATTTGCTATAATCTTAAAACAAATAAACAGGATAATAAATGATTCAAAGTTTAAACATTCTGTTAATTTGATACAGTAATTTAATACCAATGTTGTATTAAATGAATTAATCAAATTTCTACTGAAGGGAAACATTAAAAAAAATCTCTAAAAGAGGTTTTGTTACCTGATAACTTTGGGGTGTCCCACTGTGGAGCCGCAGCTCAGCTGGATTATGGTCTTGGCTTTCTGGCGTTTAGGGCATAATTCATCTCCTGCTGAATAGTTCACAAAAATCTTCCCACCTGTAGAGGAAGGGAAATCTCTTGAGACTGTCGGGATAAAGTTCTCTAACATCAAAAACACTCCTGTGAGAGAAGAAAACAAGACCTAAAGGCAAACAAATGTCTAATCAGTGATCCTTGCTTACACATTTAACTCTTAGTCTACACTGTTTTCAGTTTATTTTTTATAATAATGGTAGTAAAAAACATTTATATAAAATATCCTTTACACAAACTGACACCAATAAATGTAAAGTATTTGCAATGGTTTGCACACCACTGGACTCCATTTTCTGCGTGTAAACTCGGCCCAGGACTTCGGTTTTTCCTGCTGCTGTGCGGCGGCATACGGCTGCATCTTCAGGACAGCCTGGCAGCCCACCACGGATACCCTGACACAGGTTGATGAAATACCTGAAGCCACAGAAACAAAGATGCCAAATTTTAAAGAGTGAGGAATCATAAGACCACAGCATGAGTTTAGAAATTCTTTTTAAGAAAGGGCTAATGCATTGTGACAAAGTGGAGAAGCAGTTGTAATTCTCTCCATTTGTCCCATATGTGTTTACCTTTTTTTTTGCACATTGTACACATTATTCTGTTTCTATGTATTTGCTATGATTTGCTATTTGTCAAGTAACATTGCTTCACTCACTATCCCGGGTTTGTTTGTGTAAGCGTTTTGTTGCCGGCAAATCAAACATTCTGCAAATTAAGACAAATACTAAGTTATGTTTCTTTATACTTTATTATGTTACAGATTAAGTCATTTGTTCATACTTACTCTGTTTGACTTTTCAGTCATCATGAGTGTCAGGTGTGGGGAAACGCCCGCTTGGCATTTCCTCATTTTAAAGTCCTGATCATGTCACACATGACATCATCAGGTCAAACCATGTGGAGGGGTTTCTTTTTCCAGAGAGATGCTTCCTTTTGTTTGTGTTAATGTTTAAAGGGATTTGTTGAATGTTTTTCCTTTTGTTAATACTGCCATTTAGTTGTGTAAATGTGCATATTAGAAGTGTGTAGAGGTTTTGTGTTTTTAGATAACCTGAGTAGAGTTTTAGATCCCTCAGTTGAGTGAGTGGTACTGGCTGGGCAATTGGAGGGAAATTGATGGCCCTATTTAAAGCCAGTCTCTACCAGATGCAGGAGAGAGGAGAGGTGAGCTGTGTCACCAGAGCCATGTTATGTTGAGTTTTGTTAAATGAATTGATTTGGGGAAAGTTTTGTTAAGTTATACATTAAATTAAGTTCACTGCAAATAAATTGCTCACCTTGGAAACCCAAAATGTCTGCATAGTCTGCTTCCCTACCACCTTCCTTGATGTTCGAGTGTGACTACTTCACAAATGGTGGCAGCAGTGGCTCCAGGCCAGTAGGTAGCAGCAATGCAGAAAGGGGCCAGACCAAAAAAGCACCAAGTGCCAATGGACTCTGCAAGTGAGGAGCCTCCAGTGCTCAATCAGCTAGAGGAAGCAGAGCAAGAGCAAGGTACTGAACTGCATAACCTTGCTGAACTTTCAAACCTCCTGCATGGTTTTATGAGGCAACAAAGCGACAGAGAGGCCCAATGGGAACTGGAGAAGCAGCGGCAGGAAGATCGCTGGCGGAAAATTCAGCACCAGTTCACTCAGCTCCAGCAGGAAGTGCAATCAGAACGTCGAGAGCATCAGCTGTTGGTGGAAGGTGCAACAGCAGATTCAGAGACACGTTTGAGGCCTACTGCGGAGCATCCAGCAATGCCTCAGTTACAATCTAACTCAGCATGAGCGCACCACATGCGTTTTTATTGAGGAAAAGCCATGTGTGGCTCTTCTGGATTCAGGAAGCAGCCGTACCTTGGTTAGGCAGGAATGTCTTCCTAGGGATGCTACATTTTGTGGCAAGGTAAAAGTTTGGTGTGTTCACGGTAATGATGTGGATTACCCAATTGCCAACATTAATATTCAGATTGACGGCAAGCTGTATTTACTTTCCGTGGGAGTTATGAGTAAACTGCCATATCAGGTTGTGTTGGGCCGTGATCTTCCCATTTTGCGAGATCTGATAGCCAGGGGAGAGGAAATCAACCCAAGTGTTACAGCTGAGTCTATGGTAGCAGTCACCAGGTCAAAATATAAGCATCACGCGGAAGAAGGTTTAGGTTGGGGTGAATTTCCTTTCGCTAACAGTGATGTTCCTGATTTTGAAGGATTAAGTCAGGGTCGCATAAGAAAGAGCAGAGCCCAGAGACAACAGGCTAAGCTGAGGGGGACAAAGTTCACTGAACCAGTTCCAGTGCCACAATGTGATGAATTACTAGTCGTACCTGATGAAATAGCTCAGCTTCAAAGAGAGGATCCATCTCTAGCTCCCCTGTTTTTAAAGAGTGTCACAAACGCAACAGAGGTCACTGAGAGAGGCAGAGAGCTATTTTTCCTAAAGGGCGAGCTATTATATCGCCGTAGTAGGGTTGGAGACCAGTTGGTTGTGCCTAAGAGTTTAAGATCCACAGTACTGCAGTTAGCTCACTCAGTCCCTTGGGCAGGACACCTGGGTCAAGCCAAAACCTTCTCTCGTATGTCAACTAGATTTTACTGGCCACAGCAGTTTACGGACACTGTGCAGTTTTGCAAGTCTTGTCCCGAGTGTCAGTTAACAGCACCCGGAAGGAAAGGTGACAGGGCTCCCCTGATCCCTATGCCAGTCATAGACACCCCGTTCTCTCGTGTTGCGATGGACATCATAGGCCCATTAGAGAGGAGCAGTGCAGGGCACAGGTATATTTTGGTAGTGTGTGACTACGCTACAAGATATCCCGAGGCTTTCCCCTTAAAAAAGGTTAAAGCTCGTCAGATTGCCAACTGCTTAATACAAATGTTCTCGAGGGTAGGCATCCCAAAAGAAATCATTACTGATCAAGGGTCCAACTTTACACCTAACTTCATGAGAGAAGTCTATAGATTGCTGGGGATCAAAGGTATTAAGACAACTCCCTACCACCCACAAACAGATGGCCTTGTTGAACGTTTCAACAAAACCCTTAAAGCTATGTTGAGGAAGTTTGTGAAAGATACAGGAGCGGATTGGGACCAGTGGCTTCCTTTCTTGCTCTTTGCCTACAGAGAGGTACCTCAAGCTTCCACAGGGTTTTCTCCTTTCCAGCTCTTGTATGGCCACGCTGTCCGGGGTCCCCTTGATGTGTTGAAAGAAGCTTGGGAGGCTCCAAATCCCAGAAAACAATGCAATGTTCTTTCATATGTACTGAAAATGAGAGATAAGCTTGAGGAGCTCCAAGAGCTGGCCAATACTCATCTGGTTGGTGTCCAACAACGTCAGAAGCAGAGTTATGACAAAGCAGCTCGTAGGAGGATTTTTCAAGAGGGACAAAAGGTTTTGCTGCTTCTTCCATCATCTGAGAACAGTCTCCTTGCCAAGTGGCAGGGACCATATGTGATCAGTAGGAAAGTGGGTCCAGTTACCTATGAACTGTACATGCCTGAGCGTCGCAAGAAGCATCAGATATTTCATGTCAATTTGTTGAAAGAATGGTGTGATCGGCCAGCATCTTCACTAGAGTGTTGGGCTCGTGCCGTGGTCGAAGAGGAGGAACCACGGGAGCTGTTCTTTCCTTCTCCAGCAGGTCAACAACTAGTTCCTGATGTGAGTCATCTTACTTCCAAACAACAGACAGAGGTGAAAGCAATTATGCCTGCTGATCTTTTTAGCACCAAACCAGGTTGCACCAATCTCATCCAACATGAGATACATCTCCACTGTCCCAATCAAAAACCTATTAGGGACACCACCTCACGGGTTCCTGCGAAGCTGATGCCAGCATTAAAACAAGAGGTGGAAGACATGCTTGACATGGGGGTCATTGAGCCATCTAGAGGTGAGTGGTGTAGTCCAGTGGTTCTAGTGCCAAAGAAAAATGACCCTAAACAGAGATTTTGTGTGGATTTCTCTAAACTCAATGCTGTTTCTGCTTTTGATGCTTATCCGATGCCAAGAGTAGAGGAACTGATTGAGCGTTTGGGGAACGCTAAGTATCTTACGACATTAGACCTTTGCAAGGGCTACTGGCAAGTACCTTTGACTGAGTCTTCGAAAGATTTGACAACTTTTAGAGTTCCCAGTGGACTTTATCGCTTCAGAACAATGCCTTTTGGTCTGCACGGTGCACCAGCCACATTTCAGAGGTTGGTGGACGAGGTTTTGAGAGGTGCAGATGGGTATGCTGCAGCATACATTGATGACATTGTGGTGTTTAGCGAGACCTGGGAGGATCATGTTCAGCATCTTTCTGATGTCTTTCAACGGATTAAGAGAGCCGGGCTTGTCATAAATGCACACGAATGTCACATTGCTAAGTCTGAGGTGGAGTACTTGGGTTACGTACGTCATTGGGGGTGGGGTCATCCGCCCTCAGGTGTCAAAGATTGAAGCCCTACCCACCTCCTACGACCAAACGGAAAGTGAAATCGTTTTTGGGTCTGGCTGGGTGGTATCGCCGCTTCATTCCCAACTTCTCTGCTAGAGCAGCAGTCCTTAGTGACCTTACTCGCAAATCTAGCCCCACAAAGGTTAAATGGACTGCCGAGTGTGATGCAGCTTTTGTTGATCTTAAAAACTGTTTGTGTAGTGAACCTGTTTTGCAGTGCCCGGATTTTACCCGGCCATTCACTTTGCAGACGGACGCTTCCGGAGAAGGACTTGGAGCAGTGTTGCTGCAGGGTGAGGGTGAGGATAAACGACCAGTGGTGTATATAAGCCGTAAGCTCTTTCCTAGGGAAATGAAATATTCCACTATTGAGAAAGAGGCACTGGCAATAAAATGGGCTCTGGATACATTGAAGTACTATCTAATGGGTGATGAGTTTGTTTTGGAAACTGACCATCGTGCATTACAATGGATGAACAGAATGAAAGACTCTAATGCCAGAATCACTAGATGGTATCTGTCCCTACAGCCATTTCGCTTCAGGATCCAGTATAGACCAGGGCACAAGAATGTGGTGGCCGATTTTCTGTCCCGTTCCATGGAGGAGTGAGTGCCTTAAGGGGGGGGGGGGGGGGGAAGAGTGTGACAAAGTGGAGAAGCAGTTGTAATTCTCTCCATTTGTTCCATATGTGTTTACCTTTTTTTTTGCACATTGTACACATTATTCTGTTTCTATGTATTTGCTATGATTTGCTATTTGTCAAGTAACATTGCTTCACTCACTATCCCGGGTTTGTTTGTGTAAGCGTGTTGTTGCCGGCAAATCAAACATTCTGCAAATTAAGACAAATACTAAGTTATGTTTCTTTATACTTTATTATGTTAGGACTTACAGATTAAGTCATTTGTTCATACTTACTCTGTTTGTCTTTTCAGTCATCATGAGTGTCAGGTGTGGGGAAACGCCCGCTTGGCATTTCCTCATTTTAAAGTCCTGATCATGTCACACATGACATCATCAGGTCAAACCATGTGGAGGGGTTTCTTTTTCCAGAGAGATGCTTCCTTTTGTTTGTGTTAATGTTTAAAGGGATTTGTTGAATGTTTTTCCTTTTGTTAATACTGCCATTTAGTTGTGTAAATGTGCATATTAGAAGTGTGTAGAGGTTTTGTGTTTTTAGATAACCTGAGTAGAGTTTTAGATCCCTCAGTTGAGTGAGTGGTACTGGCTGGGCAATTGGAGGGAAATTGATGGCCCTATTTAAAGCCAGTCTCTACCAGATGCAGGAGAGAGGAGAGGTGAGCTGTGTCACCAGAGCCATGTTATGTTGAGTTTTGTTAAATGAATTGATTTGGGGAAAGTTTTGTTAAGTTACACATTAAATTAAGTTCACTGCAAATAAATTGCTCACCTTGGAAACCCAAAATGTCTGCATAGTCTGCTTCCCTACCACCTTCCTTGACGTTCGAGTGTGACTACTTCACATGCATCTTATATGAGGCATATGCATTGCTAAATATAAATAGATCTAATAAATAGTGAAAAGTTGGAAAAGCATCAAAAGTGTGTGCAGAACGACTGCCGAGCTCCAGAATCGAACTGTGGATTTACTGCCTTCGATTAAGGAATCAAAACCACACTTACGAATCTCGTTTGTAGCTGAACTTCCACGGCTCAGTGAGGGAGGAAAGTGCTCGGAGGTCAAAGGTCTTATGCTGGCTGACGAGCTTACACTCCATCTTCCTTGGGGTACAAACTGCATTGGTGCGCCACTGGAAAGTGACTGTACAACCTGCTGTCTCTGAGAGCAGCTCTGGAGAACCACTTCCTACAGAATGGTCGCATGTAAACAATATGGAGGACTGATGCTTAGCCGAGGCTGGGAGAGAGAGAGGGAAATAAAAAGAAAAACAAAAGATTTTCAGTTTTGGAAGTGAAGACAACACAGCATTAGGATAAGTATGTTAAACTATCAGGAAGGAGTTAATGCCTTTATTTAGACAGAAGAAGAAGACAACGAGAAGCCCACCCCCATCCTAAGTTGCCCAAAAATGAGCATTTACAGCTTGATAAAAAAATTGTTTTGTTTTCCTCATTCATAACAGGTGTAAGGACTGGGACTTTAGTTTTACCCTTTATAATAAACTGGTTCAGGTGTGTTGTTAAGGGCAGCTCTCCTCTGGCCTCACCTCCAATAATTTCGAGTTTAAACAGGTATCATCAAAGAGGCGACATCCATCTTTTATATACAGTTCTTAGTTTTGTATTTTTTCCCACGTCAACATGAAGCCACAATTGATTATAAGTCATTTCTCTAAAAGTAAACAAACTAAATCTGACTGCTAAAACACATAAAAATGTTTTCGCCATGCATGAAGAAAGAAAGAGTTTAATCTTTTCAGAAGTGCATCTAAGCATTGCTCTAATCAGAAATATTGCACCTATACAAAATTTATCATTACTTTCCTTCATGTGTGTTGCACTGCTGACACAACACAAGATTAGCTATTCTGTAAAACTTTTATCTGTGCTTTGGACCACTGATAGTGACAACTGCAGTTAGAAGTTAAAATAAAAAAATACCAACGTTAAAGTTCATATTTTATAGTAGCCATCATATTTTTTTGTGTGCTTATTTTCTTATTACCCAGCTTTCGTGTTGCCATGTCCCAGCTTATGTCTAAAAGAAACAAACCTCTCACATCAACTCCTCAAAATACTCAGCAACTGAAGGAAGGAAGCTGGACTACCCACAGAGAACACATGCAAACGTAGGGAGAACATGCAGGGAAAACTTCCTTAATTTGTTTCTTCTGATAAATGCTGCTATTTGCAAGCTGCGGTGACCAATAAAAATGCTGTTCAGTCATTTTTCTTAAATAAATACTAATATCATTATTGCGAATTTGTATGACATATTGTGTATATTTTGAGGCTGTGAACAATAAAACGTCATTTTCTTTCAGTTTTTTCTTTTGAAGCATTTTTCCCATTAACATCATACCTTGTTTTTGAGCTAGCTATAAGAGTTTTACTAATTACAGAAGACTTTACCTAGTGCGCAGGGATATCCTCCACCATACTGCATCAGCACAGCCTGCTCTTCGTGTTTGAAGTCCATTGTCATGGCTTTACTGATGCCAAATGATAACCCCAACTTGTCTGAACCAGAAACGTGGCACACTGCACTCTGCTCACAGGCCGGTACTTCCACTGAGCCGCAGACTTTGATGTGATACGTACCCGAGTTCCCGTTTACCTAGACATACACACAGAGCTCTGACCTTCCTATGCTTCTAAACAAAGAATATTTCTGTTACAGTGAAACTTTTGAATCAAATAGACTTCCTTTGGTTAGAAAGTGTTCAGTATATCATCAGCTCACCTGGACTTCCTTGGAGAGGTTTGACAGGTCAAATGTAAACTGGAGCTGAGAGTCAGTAAGCTGGCAGCCGCTGATGTTAGTGGCATCTGAACAGACTATCGGGGTTGCCCACTCAAAGAAATAGACGCAGCCCTGCAGCCTCAGCATTTGCGGAGAGCCCTGTTTAGAGATAGAAAGTAGTTAAAAAATAACCAGGATAAAGAGAACAGGCAAAAAGTAAATACTCTTATTATATAGCTCTGCTGACCAGCTCGAGGCCTCTCCGGCAGGTAAAGACAATGGTTGAAGTGTAGTTCTGTAGAGGGTCCAAAGCACACTTTGTTGAGCTGTTGTAGGTGATGGATACCTCCCTTGTTAATTTGTTGAGCTCTGGACCACGGGTGGTGCGACCAATTTCCTTCAAGAGACAATAATGAAAATTATTATTTTATTAACATTAAGTCCTTGTGATGTCACTGCCTTGGTAAGGCAGATCAAAGCAATTAAACTTTTTTTTTTTTTTTTTTAAATAGTGTAAAGGACAGCATTTGTCAAAGAACTCACCACAGGTGGTCCGTCATTTGGATCCATGCAGACAGCGGCTCCAGGTGGGCAGTTGACCCCAGGGATGGGGTTTAGAGGCTGGCAGATGTTGACGTAGAAGTCTGGGTTATCCGGGTCAATGTCATCATCTATTCTCAAAGGAGGAACATGCAGACTGTTAAGGACTGACACAGTGCATATTGTTGTACAGGGACTCGTCATTTTAACTCAAAATGATGCAACTCTGCTATATCTATAGGTGTGAGAGGTGAACCTGTGTCTCACTGACCTGTTGCTGTGTAGTATCCGCTGACATGAATCAGAGGAGTCAGGTCTATGAGAGCAGAGCCGTTCTGGACTGAACAAGTTACCTTTTTATTAAAGGAAAAGCAGAAAAGAAAAATCCCTTTTTAGAGCACAAAACTGTACTGCAAGTCATGAGCCATCAAACAATTACAACTTTAGAGTCCAGGAGTTCAACCATGTTTATTTTCTAATGTTACCAAACTTTTAGAGACTACACAAAAGCTTCAGGGACATCTGCTTATCATTGGACATTCCCCGCTCCTTTGATGACTAAGAAGCTGACTTCAGGTGACCTGTCTGCCTCTGTTAACTTAAGTTTGCTTCTCTCTGGGAAATTATGTGCCATATTAGGAAAGAGCACACCCTGTTTTCCAACTGAACTGCAGTATGTCAAAACAGCTTTTCAACATAAAGGAAGCACTGCAACAACAGGCTGTATTGACTGTATGCAGTCTTTCTGTCTAAACAATTTTCTCCCTCATCTGTGCAGTGAACAGTAAGCAGCTGGTTATATCACAGCAAACACAAACACGCTATAATCATTTATGATTTTTCATCAGCTGTGAGGCTGTAGCTCAGGCCGTAGAGCAGGTCGTCTACTAATCTGAAGGTTGGGGTCTGCATGTGTGCAGGTAGTGACACCAAGGTTCATTCTGTTGCATCCATTGGTGTGCTAATTGTTAGCTAGAAAGCACTTAAGGTGCTTGTATGAATGGGTGAATGAGACAAGCGCTTTGAGTACTCATGGGAGCTGGAGTAGTTTTTATACAGCACTTTTCTACTTAATTTACTACAAGGGAAAACACTAACTTTATTTATTTTTAAATCTTATTACAAAAGTACATTCCTTTTCCACCTGTGATGGACTGGTGAGTCTTCTCTCACACAAACATACTTACAGGCTGCTCACAAACCAACGGTGTGTGGAAAGCGAAGAAGTGCGTGCACGTTTCAGTGTTTGAGCCAATCAGCACTGGCTCTGAGGGGGCTGAGCTCATGCTAGCTGGCCTGCACAAACACAAAACATTCAAACAAACAAACAACATTCACTCGTTTATTCTAAATAAATATATTAAAATCACCAAGGTTGCATTAAAAAGGCGTTTAACAAATCTGTAAATACTTGTAGTGAGTTTACTCTTATTTAAAAGATGAAGCACTACTTCATCAATAAAGCTCTCACACTAGCTTTTCCATCACTACCAGATTCTGAAATAAAGGATTAATTCAAGTTAGTTTTATATTTAGGAAAATTGGAGGAAACAAATGACACACAGTATCACGATGTATACAGGTATGAATTTTCTCTTAAGGGGCACTTTAAATCTCAGTTTGCTATTCCTGAACAACGCAGGTTTGAGAAAATGTGATTCCTGAGAATGCTCTATGCTTGACGTAGTTATAGATGAAAATTAAGATGCAAATGGAGGAAAATGTACCTGCAGATGAAGCTGATGACGGTGCTGTGGGTGAGGCTACGGTTTGCAGGGCATGGACTTCCTTCTTCATAGGTGAGCTCCAGAACATGGTCCTTGTATGAGAGCTTATTGCTCACCTTACCACCACTGACCACATCACTGCCTTCCTTAATGCACACAGCTATAACACATATTCATGGAGATCATTCAGAAAGCTTTAAATGTAAAACACAAAAATATAAATATTCCATAGATCTGTTCTACCAGCTGGAAATCTGCAGAACGCTCAAAGTTTTTTGGGAAATATTTATATTTCTTAGCGAGTGAGTGATCAAATTCAGCTCAGACTCTGGGATTCATTTTTATTATTACTTTTTAATTAATAGTATTTTTTTCAGGACTGCAAATATATCCCATTGTTGAGCATTCGAACCATGACCTTACTGCACTTGTATTGCCACATATTATTCTCTCCCACTGTGTATCTGATGCTGATTAAACATTTCTTAGCATAGCCATCATAAGTTACAAATCCAGACCATTTTTTAACTCTCTGGTAAGCGAGCGGTCAATAATTTGAGAGAACCTGGAAATTCAAGTGTCTGTTTGGGTTTCAGTCGTTGCTTGTGTTGCAGACAAACAGTTATGACGTTCTTGGCGTTTCATAAAGTTTCTGAATATCTATCAAGACTAAACAGTAACCAGATTAAAGTTGAATGAAGCAATCTCTCCTAACTACAGAGGCACTTTGTTTTCTTTATAAAGTAACTGACTGGTTAAAAGCAGAACCGATTGCCTGAAAGTGACTCCTGTATACACTCTGATTCAATGATGACATAACAGAGACCTCTGATCGTCTCAGTGACTGAAGAGAAATGATCTGCTAGACTTCCATCGACATGATTGCACAACAGAGTCAAATTTATCTGCTGCGCCAAATTGTATAATATTCAACTGAGAGAGGCCCTAGACCAGAGAAATATGTGAAGCAGCATACCAAATAAAAGCTACCACCACTGCTGATTTTTCACAATTCATAGAATTAAAATAATCCAAGTATACTTCTCAACTTGGTAGATCTTTCATTTTTTGTAATGAGAAATTGGCTAATATAATCCAGAAATGTGGTGCGGCTAAATTAACAACTCGCCGATTGCAGTGACGTACCAGTGTCAGGGCTGCAACCAGTGTTGGCCACAGATCCACAGATGTTCATGCGGAACACCATCTTCTGGTCCTTATGATGGTGCACAGTGTAACCCTCATCCTTCTTCAAGGGGTTCAGGTCAAATAAATGACCTATGGAAGATGTCATGGTTTAGCACTGTGGCTATTTAGAAATAGATATTTAACTTGTGCACATCTTTACACACTCTTAAGAGAATACCAGAGATCAGCAGACATAAAGAGGAATAAAAAGGGAAAGCAGATGCTTTTTGAGAACTTAAATTTAAATGCATATTACCATAACATTCTCCTTTTATTACTCCAGCAGGTATATCAAAATAAACAAAGATGATATGAGGAGAAAGTGTGTGTTTCTGACCTGTAGCAGGGTTGGTGACTCTGCAGTTGTCATGCTGGACACTATTTAGAGGGCAGGCAGCAGCTGTTTTCCACATGAAGGTGTACACACAGTCTTCAATGTCAGAGATCAGAGTAGGCCGAGAGTTCTATGTGGGGCATATAAATACATGTTTTTTATTTTTTTTTTAATATTTTAAAATAACTCAAATTTGGACCCTACGGGGGAAAAGCAGTGAGCCTCTTCTACATGGATCCTACATTCCACCTCACGTGTGGTTTAGAAAGCCATTTGATGCTCAACAAACTGTTTACTGCATGTTTTACAGCCTGACTGCCATCAAACATTTTAGCTGACCATCTTTTGAGTACAGTTCTTACCACTTTGTTTTTGTCACACTGGAAGCGGATGATACTGATCCTGTTGCGGCTTCCATTTGAACAAGCCTGGCCGCTGGTGTACTGCAGCATTAGGACATTTCCGTCCCACGTAGGACCAGAATGGACCTGACCCAGACTCCAATATTCATCTCCAACCTTCAGGCATGACGCTGCAGTGGAGGGACACTTCCATGGGTCTGTAGCAAGGAGAAGGATTTTCAGTGGATTTCAAGACATAGAAATTTGGGCCAGAATTATATTTAAACTCTAAACCAGAGGTAGATGTAATGACATTACTGTATCCTTTACACCAACCTTTCTGCTTCACCAGCGACCTACAGACGTTAATGTAATACTGTTTATTCGTGTCCCCAGTGGGAAGTTCCGCCTCCCAGTTCCCAGAGTCCATAGCCAGAGGTGAGAGGTCGTACGAGCGACCCTGATCATCACTGACAAGAGAAAAGGAAAAAAGGAGAAAATTCTGGACTGTGGTCCTTTCTGTAAATGATAATTAAATTCTACTAAGTTACACAAACTACATACACTATAAGAAAAAAAGAAGTCCGTGTGTTGGAGTCAAATTGTTAAATGTTGTCATTGTGTTACTTAAATTTGTAAGTCTTAGTTCAAACTGTAGGATCAAAGATGTTCCTTTGTCACCTCTCCAGCCAGTTTGTTGCTGGGGGAGGCTGAAGTGTTTTATTGTAGGCATCTATGTGAGGGTTCTGTTTGTTGCTTAGTAATCTTCCTGCTTTTATGATCCTTTTGGTGAGCAGGAGGTCACAAACACACACCCCCAAACACAAACACATACACTCTCACACACACACACACTCTCACACACAGCCTTATCTTTTAGAACATAAAATTGGAAGGCAATAATGACACGAGGACGACTTACTTGTAAGAGCAGCTGGTGGTCTTGACTGGGACACAGGCCAGTGCAGTGGGCCAGTTGAACAAATAGGTGCAGTCTGGAGTCTCCCTAATATACTCCGGTTCTCCCTGAAAAAGTGAAGTAGCATTAGACACAATTGCTTAAGAGCTTAGAAGACCTCTGTGTGTCGTGAAAAATAACGGCCCAACATTATGTGTTAAAAAAAAAAAAAAAAAAGGAATCAGAGAGATGTTAATTTTTTTTTTATTTCGTATACATCTTGTTTATATTTTTTATCTATTCAGAGATCAATTCTGCAACTAACAGTAATGTGTGCAGAAGGCAGGCCCTGAAACACAGTGGTCATTTATGTGGAGACAAACCACAGGATGATTCTTTCAACCACAAATCTCCAAGTGCAAAACTGTCACTCAGTCACCAGTCAGTCTTACAGATATCTGATCTGTTGCTCTCTGTTAACAACCCCTTCAAAGCTACATAGGAGGAGCAGAATTTCTGTGTGTGTTAAACTTACAGGATTCCTGTCAGGGTTGCAGGAGAAGTAGATATTGGTAGACCTCTCATAAACTTTATGGCAGATTTCTCCACTGGTGTAGTTCAGGATGATCTGGTCTCCAACATAAGTTAGCACCTGGTTTGCCATTCCTGTGTTCACACGAGCGAAAATTTAAAAACACGAGTACTGTAAAAATGACAGAGTTTCTTATACAGTGTAATGTTTAATCTGTCTTTTCATACCTGCGATCTTATGTTTTCCTCCGGCAACTTGGCAGGAGGAGACAGTTTCACCTTCGGTCTTTTTGTGGGTGCAAACATCTTTTTGGAGTCCGCCGCAAATTGAAAGATAGTAAGTGTACTTGGCAGCATTTAGGAAGTAATCTCTACCCTTCAGAGAGCTCAGATCAAATTCATAGCCACTCTTAGGGTCACGAACTCGACAGTCAGTACCTATGAGGGAAAGTTCGGATAATTTATTGTCCATTTCCATGGTGGATCAAATGCTAAAATGTACAGATTTTGTCTCTATGTTTAACCTTAAGGAACAGTTTCTGTCCACTGTCACAGACGTTTTTACCTTGTGACTTCCTGATAGGGCAGGCCTCGGACGTCCGCCAGATGAAGACATATTCACAACCATCTATACGGTCAAACATGGGAGAGCCCTTGAAGTAATTACAAATGGACACAAATAATCAAAATTTAAATTAAAAGAAATTGCTACTGGAGTTGAACATGCAACATTTAAAAGACAAAAATGAATTTTTATTTGTGATTTGCCTAAAACAGACAAGACCAGAAAAAGCTACAAAAGGTATTCAGAGATTAATTCGGTACACATCTCAAACAAATAAAATGAAGGTATGCCTCTATCATGAAATCCATTTGCAAATACCTCAAGGGGAACTTATTTTATGTATTTTTGGTAACAAAGTAACCATAAAATGTAGCTTTCAGTTAGTGAGTTAAAGTCTAACAGTGCTACTGAAGAAAGCACTAAAATAAACAGTACACGTTTTCTCACTTAGCCTCTATCGCAGTTAGAAACTAGAAAATAAACATCACATTTTTCCTACCAAATCTGATCCACACAACTAAAACATTTATATTATAATAATATCAAATAGTCATCTTGTGAACATTATGACTGGGTTAGTTCAAGAGTCTAAAAACACTCACCGGGTTTTCATCACACTGAAAGATGATGCGAGTTGAGTACTGGGACGAAGACCCGCATTTGTCTCCATTCTGGTACACCACGCTGATGGAGCCATCTTCTGCTGCCTGTGGGCTGGACTGGATGTATCCCAGGTTGTATCCTTTGCCATCAATGACAACGCAGGATCCCAAAAAGCCCACTGCAGACAATACAAAATGTTATACTCTAACTATTTGCCTGCATTTTTCCAGTAATATCCCGTGCCATCCTTACAGTCTAGCATTTAGGAAAATGCCTTTCCAAAAAACAAAAACAAAAAAAAGTCATTCATATTTTTATTTAGCTTTGATGACAACATGCATTTGCTATGAGATCATTTTTATAAACATCACAACATTTATTTACATCCAGAACTGAATTAAATGTTAAGAACTTGTATTGATGATGGAAAAGTCAGACAGCTGCATAAAGCTTTTTCCATTTGTGGAAAAACTTGGTCATTGACTTTGTAAGTAGAAGTGCTCTCTGAATGTTAAACACAGCTGTGATTTCAAATGTTGATTTCTATTAATTATTTGGTTTTTTTTTTTTTTTTTTTTTTTTTTTCAAATTGGACCGCATCAGTTCCTCAGATTCCATTTCCCCACTTTGGTTACAGATTTTCATAAATGCATTGCACAGTTTCTAAACGAGTTTCTGTAGTTTCATATTCTTCGTTTTTTCTTTGCTTGATGCAGGCCAATAATTTGACCCTTGTGAAACGGAGAAAAATCTCTTCTACGCCCACAGAATGGCAACGTGGTTGTTTACAAAGAGAGAAGCTACTCACTGCATCAGTTAGGGTTCATTAACCCGTTCCACTCAAAGCAATATTAATCACCGATCTCCAATGGAAGACTCTTCTTATTCTCTGCTCTGCTTATTTACACCAAGTAAATGAAGTAAGACTATCAAAAAACATATGTCAGACTTAACTGGGTGTATTTTATAACAATAAATTGTAAATGAAGGCAAATCAGTTAACCAGCAACCTGTACAGTTTAAATGTGGTATCAGACTAGGTTAACAGTTCATCTGCATATTTTAATACAACTTCTGGAGGCTTACTGCTGATTTTTCGCTGTTTAAAACAAATGGCTGTGGAAGGAGCAGATACAAAGTTTGCTTGTCTTCTTCACATTGGAGTTTGCTGATCAGGGGCTTTGGTAAAAGTAAAAGTTTAAATGGTGGTCACCAGAACAGCAGCTTTTTTGGGCGCTAGAAACACGTGTTCTTTAACTCTACCTGCGCTCATCTTCTCAGCACTGGCTCAGTCTCTTTGCAGTGTGTAAACAGACTCTGGTTTCACATTAAACTGTGCCAACGTCATAGTCTCCGCTGCTGTTGTTGGTGTTTCTGTTTAAAACTGCACCCTGTGTGGGCTTAATGTTGTCAGAATTTTTATTCACTAGCTACTCTAAACATGTTTGCATTGCACGTCTGCTTTAGTCGCAAATGTGGGTGAAACGCTCACATTAGCATTTCCATGGTGACAATGGCGAGCTACGGAGCCGTGCCTCAAACAAAGCATCGAAGACTTCGTATCGAGAATTTTTTATAAACAAATTATTCAAAAATAATCAATGAATAGTTGCAGCCCTAGTTGTGTCAAATCCTCGTCAACGTCAAATCCTCTTATGTCTATCTAAACCTGTTAATTTCTCACCTGGACACTCATCTACACGTGGGAGGGGTTTGCAGACGTTGATATAAAACCTCCTTGATGTGCCTGAATCTGTGTTTATGGGATTCCACGGGTAGTCATCTTCATCCCGGATCAGGTGACTCAGGTCATACTCATTACCATGCAAATCTAGAAGTGAAAAAAATAAATCAGATTTATTCATTAATTAATGAAGACATGTTCAAGTTAGTAAACTTTTTTGTAATCTAACAAATTCTAAAAAAAGGGACACCTGAAAAAAAAGAAGCCATGATAATTTGTTTGTGTGTGTGCCCAAACCTGTGATCCTGCAGTCAACTGGAGCAGGCATGCAGGCCAAAGCGGTGGAGAACTCAAAGAGGACGTCATGGACCACATGCTTAGGGGAAGTACTCATGTCCTCTCGCACCAGTTTTAAGGATCCAGGGTAAGACTTTGGATCACACACAAAATTAATCCGGAAGGTGTCCCGAGTTGCTGATGAAAAAGCAAAAAAAAAATTTAAAAAAAATTTAAAAAAAATGGAGGAAAGTCACAAAAAGTACACCACTGTAACGTAAAAATAGCATCAGTATTTTTGTTTATAACCATAGTGTTGTTTGATCAAAATACAAAATGAATGGACACTTGGCCATGTCCATCATCAGATCTCACTGTGTGACACATTTCAAGATCCAGCGTGAACTGCTTTATTCTGTACATTTTCTATTGTGCTTTTGCTACCTGTTGGAACGTCAACAGGTCCCCTGTATGTTAGTTGGAGGATGCCGTCAGTTGAATACTGGAGGGTCTTCTCCTCCCCCACAGGGCTGATGGGGTGCTCGTTCTCCAGCTCACAGCCGGCCATTCCCTGACCACATTCAGCTACATCTGAGCAGATGTTTACCTGCAGGTAGGTGGGATACCACTTTGAGTTTGTGTGCTTTATGCGATATTTCATACCATATAATAAGTAAACATCTTAACGACAAAGTCTGTGAATACACAATCGAATGATGTAGTCCAGCATCACACATCCAATTCAAAAACTAAAAAGAATACAAAACAACAACAGGTAAATCAGCAGTATAAAGACAATATTTTGGATCATTTTAGTCACTTGCCTGCCAAAGCTTATAAATGTTGGTGTTTACGTTTTATAGTTTTAATGTTTTTTTGTTTGTTTTTTTATAGGTTATATTTTTATTTAAAATGTTAAATTCAATTTTATTTATATAGCACCAAATCATTTTATATTGTAAAGGCCCTGCAATAATACAGAAAAACCCCCAACAGTTAGACAACCTCTAATGAGCAAGCACTTTGGCGACAGAGAGAAAGAAAACGTCCCTTTCAACAGGAAGAAACCTCTGCAGAGGTTAAAAAATTAAAAGAAGAAAAAAGTGCTAGTTACACCCAAAGTTAAATGATGTGCAATCATTTTAAAGCTGAAACTGTTCTTTCATCAGTCTGCATTCATAAGGTTTATCCGTTAATATAATTCATTACCCTTTTTAGTAGCATTTAAAAGAAAAACATTGTTTCATACTTTCACATTTTTTAAAATAAACTAAATAAGGACAATAAACATTTTTCATCTTATTCTGAAGTTTCATGAACTACAATCAGAAAGCTTCATCTGCCATGTTTTAGTGCTACGTAATGCGCTATATAGCTCTAATCGTTACCCTACATGGCTGGCAATTAAATTCCCTCCTCACAATGCTTTATTTGATTAGAATTTAATACAACCATTTGGAAAATATCACTTGAAATGCAAAAATGTAATGTTTTCCATAGCACTGCGACACTTCTATGCAACACTTGAGAGCTATAATTTGCAGAAATTATGTATGCTGGCAGAATATTGTTGAAGTGTCTTACCAGGAATTTCTTGCCATTCCCACTTGTATTGTATCCGGTCTTGGAAGCCAAGGGCGTTAGGTTGTACTCAAAGCCAGTGTTGGGGTCCACCACAGCACATGTCTGATATGCCAAAAAAAACAACAACCCAAAAACCCCACACAGATTACAACCATTTCAAGTATTTTGTTAAGTTTACCACAGTGTATCAATTACAATTAAGTCAAATTAAGACTTAAGATCCATGCAAGTACACTTACATTGTTTGTGATGGTTCTGATGGCACAGGCTGCATTGGTCTCCCACATAAAGGTGGCAGTGCAGTTCTGGTACATCAGGAATCGCGGTCCCTTAACCTGAATAGTGCGGAGTGCAAACATTGTTACACTCAAACCACCACTGTAGACAGCCAACAAGCCATTCTCTTCTCAAAACTGCATTTACTCACGAGAGTCCCTCTGGAGCAGACCAGGTGAATGCGCGTTGTATACGAGAGTTTCTGACCGTCCGAATCACAGGCAGAGCCATCTGTGAACTCCAGCATAAGGCGGTCCCGTGCTTCGATGATCGGCCCTCGCTTTGAAATGCCCATGTTACTGACTGACACCTCCTCCTCTACAGAGCCCTGAGGGGAGGCAGGAGGGAAGAGGTGAATAATTGAGTATCAGACACCAGTTACACTCTGCAGTTACTTTGAGATTCTTATTCAAATGTTCACCCTGAGCATGTTATTATAAAATGGGTGGAAGCAATATTAAAAAATAAAAAAAGAGCAGCAACAACACAGAAAAAACATTTGCCGAATGACTTTGTTTACAAAAATATAGCAAATCATATTTTGTGTCACTTTCTTCTGGGTTATTAAATGTTTGGTACGCCTATATTCATGTCCAGATCTTTCCATCTCTAAAGGCACACTAGACTAATCAATAAATATTAACATATTAAAAATAGTGTAGCAAAATAAGTATTATCGTTTCTGTCAACTGTAATATAAATTATATGATGGAAAAAGAGGAATTTGTTGTTGCCAGCTCTGTTGTCAGAGTTGACTGTAACTGTCAATTACACATGTAGGGATGGTAGTTAGAGACAAAGCCAGACAAATTTAAAGTTCAAATCAGTCCACTCTGCAAACTGCTTCTTGGTTGAATTCCTTTAACCAGTGGTAAAGTCATACCTCTCACTGTTCTCTTTGCAAATACAGATAGTTATTTTTTCATGAGCAATACATTAGTAAATCTGGCCCATAGTGGTATAGTCACAATTCTCTAAAACCAGCAAGAAAAATTAACACAATCAATCATAAACCCGAAGTGGATTTGCAACAAGGCCCCCTTTCAAGTCAGTTTCACAGTCCTTCTGGTCAGGCTATATATACACAAGATTTCAATGCAATGAGAAAAGATTCAAAGTCAAATTTGCCTCAAGACCTTTGAAAAAACGCATCCCATCCAGGCCTCGACTACCCAATCAGAGTTGGCAAAGGGGTGTATGGCTGGACTCACTGGTGTCCAGATTCTGATTTTGACAAGGTGTTTTGAGGATGATACTCAAGCTATGCTTTGTGTTACTGCAGTTCACCGTCTGGTCTCCACCAGGGAAAGTTTGGTATTCACCAGAAGACTGACATGAGCTGTGTGTTCTTCCTCAGTAATGTCGCATCTCTCTGATTCAGTGGAGGTGTTTAATGTTACAGACCTGTTTGGTTACATATTTCATCTCGCAGATGGATGCATCGCGGTCGCAGCCATGTACAGGGCTGATGGGGCGGCATACGTTGATGTAATACTTCTTCAGATTATTGCTGTCGGATAAGTCCATCACCTGCCAGTTGGAGGTGGTGTGTGACAGGCTGAAATTGAAGAAGAAAAGCTTGACGAGGAGGGCAGCAGATTGGCAACAATTCAGTGCTGGACTGGATGTACTTATTTTCATGGCCTTGGATTTAGACACTGGTAAAGCAGTTGCTGCACAATGCTTTTTAAAAGCATTACCTGGATAAGTCATACTGTTCCAGTGTGTCTGGATCGGTCACCAAACACTCATGGGGTCTTTCAGGGCACGCGTAGGAGGTATACCAGCGGAAGTTGTACGTGTACTTGTCTTCTATCTGAACGAAGATTTTAACAAACAGATGTTTATATACAAATCATACAGGAGACACAAAATACGTCAAACACTGTTTAAACAATCTGACAAAGAGGTAGGGAGGATTTTACCTGGAATTCTGGGTTTCCTGGTCCAATTTGTGGGTCACAGAGGAAAGAGATGAGCGTAGATCTGGGAGTGTGCTCTTCGTTGTTGTATGGGGTGCCGTTACTGTAGTTCAGCTGAATCAGCCCATCGTAGTACGACAGACGGGAGTTCTGTTCCCCAAGACTCCAAAAACTAAAGAAAAAATATGATGTAATTTATTCATGTTTCTTCATTGCTGAGTGTATTTAAATCACTCGGTTTCAGGATCTTTAATTTAATAATGAGTGTGTTATTCAATATTGACCTAAACTTTTTACACACAATGTTGTGTGTTGGGATGTAAAATGACCAGTATAATGTACAAAATGCAGATTGATAGAAGGAATGTTTAACTTAGGCTTCCAAAAAAAATATAGATCCTAAACTAAATACATTGTTGCACAACGCGTGACGCTCATTTATCCCTCTTCTTTCCACTACACCTTCAATACAGCAGGAATTTGCAGTGCAATCAGATGGAGGCAGATTATTTATTGAATTCTTGATCCAATTGGTATTAAAATTAGCAAACTAAGGTAACACAGCAAAAGCACACTACGAATACTTCAGGGATAATTTACATTGATTTCTCAGATTTGTGAGAAAATTCACGTCACTTCATTTTTTTAAGCACGGTTGTTTTTAAAAGTGCTTAAAAGTGGAGTGAAAGTTGAGAAAGTGGGGCAGAACAGAATAAAGAAGTGCGATTCTTCTTGCATGTTTGTAGCCTGTAGTCTTACTTCTTTTCCACCTGGCATGCGCCGGCCTTCTCAGGACACGACGAAACACTGACTGGACCACAGACGTTGATGTAATACTGATAGATGCCTTTAGTCAGGTTGTAAAAACCACCATGAGGCTTGGAGAGAGGCGACAAGTCGAAAGAGAAGCCTGTGGAGAAGCTAAGGTTAGTTAGAGGTTAACAAGAGGATTTAAAGTAAAGAGACAAGAAAAAGGCAACCACAGGTTTTTTTCTTCCTGGTTTGCCATCATGAAAGTAACATGTGAGAGGGCACACGTGTAACCTACCATGATACAGGTGTTACATTCTCCACTAGGTGGCAGTATCGAGCAAGAGTAGTGAAACCATGGTGGTATCAGATAACTTTTTATTAATTAACTTTTTCAAGATTATTATTTTGTCATTCCTGGCGTGTGCACACACATGCACAGACAGATGCACACAGCTGGAATTAATTGCTAAGAAAACATAATTCATTTTGGATTTGGAAGTATCAATTTTTAAAACGATCACATATTAAATGGAGCAAGATCCACTTTTCTATCCCCTTTTTGTATTTATATATACAGTGGGGCAAAAAAGTATTTAGTCAGCCACCGATTGTGCAAGTTCCCCCACCTAAAATGATGACAGAGGTCAGTAATTTGCACCAGAGGTACACTTCAACTGTGAGAGACAGAATGTGAAAAAAAAAAAAAAATCCATGAATCCACATGGTAGGATTTGTAAAGAATTTATTCGTAAATCAGGGTGGAAAATAAGTATTTGGTCAATGACAAAAATACAACTCAATACTTTGTAACATAACCTTTGTTGGCAATAACAGAGGTCAAACGTTTACTATAGGTCTTTACCAGGTTTGCACACACAGTAGCTGGTATTTTGGCCCATTCCTCCATGCAGATCTTCTCGAGAGCAGTGATGTTCTGGGGCTGTCGCCGAGCAACACGGACTTTCAACTCCCTCCACAGATTTTCTATGGGGTTGAGGTCTGGAGACTGGCTAGGCCACTCCAGGACTTTCAAATGCTTCTTACGGAGCCACTCCTTTGTTGCCCGGGGGGTGTGTTTTGGATCATTGTCATGTTGGAAGACCCAGCCTCGTTTCATCTTCAAAGTTCTCACTGATGGAAGGAGGTTTTGGCTCAAAATCTCACGATACATGGCCCCATTCATTCTGTCCTTAACACGGATCAGTCGTCCTGTCCCCTTGGCAGAAAAACAGCCCCATAGCATGATGTTTCCACCCCCATGCTTCACAGTAGGTATGGTGTTCTTGGGATGCAACTCAGTATTCTTCTTCCTCCAAACACGACGAGTTGAGTTTATACCAAAAAGTTCTACTTTGGTTTCATCTGACCACATGACATTCTCCCAATCCTCTGCTGTATCATCCATGTGCTCTCTGGCAAACTTCAGACGGGCCTGGACATGCACTGGCTTCAGCAGCGGAACACGTCTGGCACTGCGGGATTTGATTCCCTGCCGTTGTAGTGTGTTACTGATGGTGACCTTTGTTACTTTGGTCCCAGCTCTCTGCAGGTCATTCACCAGGTCCCCCCGTGTGGTTCTGGGATCTTTGCTCACCGTTCTCATGATCATTTTGACCCCACGGGATGAGATCTTGCGTGGAGCCCCAGATCGAGGGAGATTATCAGTGGTCTTGTATGTCTTCCATTTTCTGATGATTGCTCCCACAGTTGATTTTTTCACACCAAGCTGCTTGCCTATTGTAGATTCACTCTTCCCAGTCTGGTGCAGGTCTACAATACTTTTCCTGGTGTCCTTCGAAAGCTCTTTGGTCTTGGCCATGGCGGAGTTTGGAGCCTGACTGTTTGAGGCTGTGGACAGGTGTCTTTTATACAGATGATGAGTTCAAACAGGTGCCATTCATACAGGTAACGAGTGGGGGACAGAAAAGCTTCTTACAGAAGACGTTACAGGTCTGTGAGAGCCAGAGATTTTCCTTGTTTGAGGTGACCAAATACTTATTTTCCACCCTGATTTACGAATAAATTCTTTACAAATCCTACCATGTGAATTCATGGATTTTTTTTTCACATTCTGTCTCTCACAGTTGAAGTGTACCTCTGGTGCAAATTACTGACCTCTGTCATCATTTTAGGTGGGGGAACTTGCACAATCGGTGGCTGACTAAATACTTTTTTGCCCCACTGTATCAGAAGACAACAGGTGTTTTCTTTATTTTCTTTTATAACAGTTCATTTAAACTGCATAAAAACTACAAGATATGCAATGAGCTCTAAACTGAATTGTCTGGAAGATGATGAAAAAAAAAACAGATTTAAAAAAAAAAAAAAAAAAAAAAAAATTGTAAATCAAGAAATACTTAAAACTTTGAATTGTGATTTTTTTGCCTGTCCTTCATTTCTTCCACATGTAAAGTATATTTGACAGCAAAGCACAATCAGCTGTATTTGACACAGACTGTCAGATTGTGTTGAGAATGTTGACGCTGGCAGACAAATACAGAGTAGGTGCGCCCCACTGAAGGCAACAGTGTTAATTAGAGCTAAAATCAGTAGTCAGTTAATCTCAATTCACTGCTGTTAAATTTAAACTTAACTGAATTCAGTGCGAGACATTAACGTCAGCATTAAGTCATCTTATCGACTGACAGAGGTTTACCCCGACTTTTACAAACAGCAGTGTTTTTCAAATACAACACTATGTTCTCCTGCTTGGAAAGGACAACTGGGTGAAACAAATGTGATCAATGCATTCACTGTCTACTGAGGTAAAGCAGACTAGCCCAGAGTTGCTTTGCAAATCTTTAAAGAGCTTTACTGTGTGAATCAGTGAAGAAAATTACAACTTAGTCTGCAGTCAGTTAGTGTTTATTATAATCTGTAACTCTACAGAGATGTTGACAGTCAACTGATTTATGGGTCTGATTTTTGCACTTTTACAAATGTGTTTCTGTTTGTTATCATTTTTTAAATTCAATATAAGTGCGGGATTAATTGTACCATTTTCTAGCAGTTCACAGCCAAAACAAACTATATCATGACTGTAGCCAGTGGAAATAAATTTTAAGAGCTCAGAAAGATATACGATCAGATTTCCAAGTGAGACGTGAAGGATCATGATTACCCTCTTTTATCTTTCAAGGAAAAACTTACACAGAAACGTATTTATGGATTTGTGGCTGAGAAATACCATTTTCTCCTTCCTAAAAGCCTCTATTAACCCTGTTGCTACCTTGTTTTCTTCCATCCCTTTTCTTGCTCAAATTAAAAACGAATGAGGAAAAGCCCACACATATTTTATAGTTGTCTGAGCGTGTCATACCAGCTTGAGGGTCCTCCACCTTGCAGTTGTCTCCCTGCGTCTTCGAGAGGACGCAGGCGGCGGCTGTGTACCACTCCAACTCATAAATACACTCATCAGATGAGACGCCAAGAAGGACAGGAGCACTATCGAGATCTCCTGCAGGAGTACAGGAAAAAGAAACGCAAAAGAGTCAAAAGTAGCAGAAACATAACTAAGAAAACAGAGGAGAAGAGGGTTTAAAAAAAAAAAAAAAAAACCTGGTTTGCACTTGAGAGTCAGGATAGTTTTGATCCTTGTCTTGTTTTGGGTGCAAAAACTTCCATCAGTATACACCAGCCTGATGTCGTTTCCAGTTTTGGTTTTCTGGGGAGAAGAGAGGAAGCTTCCCAGGCTGATAGTTCTGTTATTCTTATCTGAATAAGAGACAATACATAAAGCACAATGGTCATATTCACTGCAAGAAAAATACGGTTTGTCTCATACTTATTGGGGGAAGTATGCATGAGGACCAAAATACTATAACTTGTCAACAAATCTATTAAAGTACTCAGATTCAACCAGATTAATCTTTAAGAACGCCCTCCTTGTGGACATTCTTACCCACGGCACACATGGCGGCATCCACTGGACAACCAGCTGCCCTTCCTGTAGGGATGACTTTGTGGCAAACATTCAGGTAGTAACGCGAGTCTGCCTTTGACGATTTATCATCCACCACCTCCCAGTTCTCACTGCCCTCTGACTCTGAATCAAGAAAGAAAAAACAAACATACAAAAAAAAAAGTTGTTTTCTCCCCCTAATTTTTCAGTCACACCTGAAAGCATGGTACTGAACAGGTGCTACGATGAGAAGCTATGAGCACAACCAAGTGAATTAACAGTAATTATAATAAAAGCAACAGGGAAAACAGAGTAATATAATTTTAATTAGAACCACATAGTAAATTATTGTGTGTAAACCTAAAGAGACAAAACACGCTAGATCGACAGTTTTCAAAGTGAAATACAGAAATTCTTTATGCTGAGTAAATAAACTTAAGCATATGGTATTTGTAGTTAGGTATATACACATGTATTTATGTAGCTATGTACCCCATTTCCTCCTTAACAGGTCGGCCAATCTGAACCAAACTTAATACCAACATCACTGCACGACAACGACATGAAAAATTATAATAAATCCCAATACTTTTAATTTTCCAAGATATATTATGTCATTTCATCATCATCATCATCATCCCGTGTCACTCATATGTAACCTAACAGTCACCAAAAGTTGCACCAGGGAAGAAATTGTGCTCAAGTCACCGCTAAACACTAAATTAAGAATTTAAAAAGGCACCACCTGCCAAAAACTAGGCTTTTGGTGGAAAAGCAAAACCATTAGTGGAAGAGAAATTTAACTGATCTGTTAAAACTCACCTGGGTATCTTGTGAGGGGTGAAAGGTCATAACGCTTGTTGCCATCTGTGACCCGACATAACAGATCCTCCTTCTCTTTGACGCAGGCAAACGCCGTATCCCAGTTAAAATAATAAGTGCAGTCGGTTTCCCCAGCAAACACTGGATTCCCTCGCCCGCCGTGGGCTGCAAGAATTAAAGGCAAATAATATAGAAGTAGTTAATAAAGACTGAACTTCACCTGAAACTCCATATTTATACATTAAAGGAACAATGTGCAAATTATACAAGGTGAGCCTTACAATCATTTCTTATTTATTTAAATGGAAATTGTGCATTTATTTTATGAATGTGAATTTTATTAGAGTTGTCTTAGAGATCAACTCCAACGATGCTCATGAAAACTAAATATTATTTCGATTTCCCTTTTTGGAGTTTGACCTCCTATTTGCCTTGTCTGTGCAATTTGCTTTGTTTTACAAGGCAGAACACCGTGTAACTCTTTTACTATACAGATATGTCCGCTCCGTTTTTTATTCTACTGCCAGGTGGTGCCAAGAATTTCAGCATCTGTGAGAAAGCAGAAACAAGTTGACTCACAAGCAGTCTTGTTGCACTGAAAGTTGATGATGGTCATTCTCTCAAAGCCAGAGGAGCATTTGAGGCCATCTGGATAGATCAGAGTCAGATCTCCATCTGAATAACTGAAGAGGAGGAAAAACAATGGAAAGGGGAAGTAAGGGGGTTGGAAAAGCAAGATTTGCTCTACAGTTCCATGCTCATGGATCAATGTCAGGATATCATTTTGACAATTTACACATCTCAACAAGCAAGTTTATTAAATCAAATTAGAAAACTTATTTTCAAAACCATTTACAACTTTAATAATAAAACCATCTTTGATCCTTTTGTATTTCGTGATTCTCTGACGAATAGTGATCACGGCCAGTGGACTATTCCACACCCATACTCCTACACACACACTTCACAAACACACAGAAATTACCGTAATGTCTGGTTCTGATATTGTCCAGCCACAATCTTCCTTCCTTCGCCATTCTTCACCTGGCAGGATGATATAAACGGCCCGTCACCACATTCCTGAGTGGGAACCCTACCACATATGTTCAGGTAGTAGATGTAGCTGTCAGGTGTGCCACTGGGCCCAGACTGTGTATAGTATGGATGATCCGAAGCTACAAACACAAGAAAGCATTTGAAAGTTTCAGTCAACAGGTTACTGATTTTTATCTTACTGCACATTACCTATTAGGAATATCAACAGAACCAATAACTACTTTTCAATATCAAAATTCTGACAACATGATAACTACACATATATGTATGTGTATAATGTTTGTTTATACATATATAATACATATAGCTAGATGATAGTTAGCTTAGCTAAGGCTGGAGGCAGCTCTTCTAAAACTCTTATTAAACTGTACAAACTGTTGCTTAATATGTGGAAGATCAAAACAGGACATAATGTAAGAATTTGCGAACACCTGGTATATGTGTTTTGTTTTGTTTTTAAATAACCGTCGAATAAAACCTGTGTTTGAATTTCCTGGACCCTGAAAATGTTGAAGAATATCAAAGCCTCTTAAGGTTTTTCCACTTTTTCTATTAAGCTAAAAATGAAGGAAGCATACTGGCTGCATCTCAGCACAGCGCTCAAAAAAGAAAAGAATGCATTCAAAACTCATCAGATCTCACTCCAGTGACCTGCTGGAGGTCATTTTGTAAGGCTCTAGTAGAGCTCATCCTGTTCTACCCTTGCACAAAGGAGCAGATACTCATCCTGCTGATCGGTTAAGGACTTTCTATGGCTTTGTCCAGCTCTCCTGGAGTAACTGTCTATATCCTGGAATCTCTATTATGCTCTTGAAACTGTGCTGGGAAACACAATAAACCTAGTGGCAATGGTACATATTGATGTGCCATCATTGAGGAGGCTGAACTAGTGAAAAAACAGTCAGAAAAGATGAGGGGAGAAAAATGTCAGTGGGCTCCACCTATAGAACAATTCCTGTTTTGGGGGTTGTCACCGTATTGCCCCCAGCACACCTATTCTTAATTTCATGACATCAAATATGATTAGCAACCCCCTCTGCTACTTATTTGAGTAGGTCAATATTCCAGACATTTAATAGGCTTCCTTTAATTTTTTGAGCAGTGTACAAAAGAAAATGTGATGCCTTTTTATCTTATCCATAAAAAAAAAGGGGGGGGGGGGGAAAGAAAATCACTGATGGCCATTGATTTGAAATAAGCAGTTTGTCAATTTAAAGAACAAGAAAAATGTTTATACAGTCACACCAAAAAATGAAGCAGGCCGAGATCTGAAAACAAATATGAGAAAAACATCTTTTTCCTTAAGTTTTTCACTTGAAACTATCCTTTTGTCCCGAACTGCAGACTGCATCGTGGCACACAGACTTCAAATGGACTGTGGCAGTGAGTGGAAAAACCTTTCACATTTCTAACAAAACCAGGAGGTTCATACACCATTTAGTCATAAAGTCACTTCCTCTAAATGGGCCTAAAAAAAGCAGCAACATGAGACAGTTAAATATGTAAAACAAGTTTTGTGTAACTGCCAAAAAACTAAATACAATGTTTGAGCTTTATTTTGCTTTTACACTACACTTCTTCAATTTAATTCAGTTTTATTTATATAAACAACAGCTGCCTTAAGGCAACTGACAGTTTTGTTTTTACTAGCAGCCCTTTGATAGTTACAACCTTATTTTTCTAATTGTAGAAACCAGTTTGAGGAACAAGGATGTATTTGTCACATGGCAGCATTTGTAAAGCTAATAACTCGTCATGTTAACCTGACATCAGCTGAGTGTGGTTTACTACTACTTTATTTTTATTTGCATTTGATTTTAATAGTTCCCCCATTGACATTTCATTCTTCATACAACTATAAGGAATAACTTATAAAAGGTTGTTTAAGCTGTTTAAGATGTTTTAGAGGAACAAAAACTTACAGGCTAAAGTGAGAGGAGTTAGGTCTATGGAGATGTCATGCTGTTCGCTGGTCAGTTTGCAGGTATGGCTCTCCAGATAGTCTCTGTGACAAGCGTATTCAGTGACCCACTCCACCTCGTAATGGCAGTTTGGCTTAGCTATCATCGTAGGAGGGCTGCTCTGTGAATGTGAAAATTAAGTAAAGTTAGGGGTTATGGTTCATTCTGCTAGCTGTGCAAAAAAACAAAAACAAAACACCCCCCCTCCCAAAAAAACAACAACAATAATAACAATGATAACAATGAGTATGAATACATTTTAAGCAGTGAAACAAACAATTCATCATGAAGACTGTAGCGTAACCTACCAAATGCCTGCTTGATGGGCATCTGAAGGTGATGTTGACTGCTGGTTTGCTTGATCCACAGATTGCTGGAGGATTCGAGTCGTCACTTAAAGAATACTGTAAACTCAAGCTGGAGAGGAAAAAGTGCAAGAAGTATGAAAAACTACTAAGAAAAGGTCTTCTTTTCATGTTTATTTTTTCATATAACCAGTCGGTGCTGACTTAACCTGTGTTCAAACTTACCAAAGGTTATGTCAACACATACATGTATTTAAAAACATGACTATAGCACATCTGCACATTCTTGACCTTCTGATAATCTTTTATTCCTGCATATACTGCCTCTTAGACTGCCAAGATTAGAATTTAACTTCAAGTTTCAACTCTAAACCTGAAGCACCAGACTTAGAAGACAGCTCCAAAAACAAGCTTCAGGAGAGCCATACCTGCAAACTTCACTGTCATAAACAAACATGAAGAAAGTACCTGTCATCAGTCATTAGCTCTAGCTGCTGGGTAGGAAAACCCATGTTGTATGAGCCATCTTGTGTGACGAGGCAGGCTGCAGAGCCCTCTGTACAGCCTTTGTCTGGAAGGTCTGAGAGACGATTGAGGAGAACATGAGATTAAAAAAAAAGATTCTTAAATTTCTTCTTGTTAGAAAACTAATTCAGTGTGATGACGATATGCAGGACAGCATGTAAACAGTCACAAGTCCCTGCCCCTTTGTTTACAGCTGCTTAACGGGTGTTAAACAGCACTGAGCTTGGTGTTCCTCCGAGCAACATTTTTTCACATCACTACTGGTGTCATTTGGTGAACACAATTCTTTGGTTCACCCTCACCAATGTGTTAGTGTTTTGTTTTTTGACTGAAGCAAACAGCTTGATCTCAGTGGGGAAAAAAGAAAAAAAGCCTCAAGAGTATTTTACACCATCTGCTCCGCACCAAACAGCATAAACGTAAAAACAGTGACTATGTCGTGGAAAATTTGGCAACAGTGTGTGCTATGCAATGCAGTGAGCAATGCTGCAACTTTTACACAACAGAACCCAAGCAACCACTCAGTAGGATGCATTGTGATTGGCCTGTTTAGCACTGTCAATTCTGTGAATGTCAGTTTTTAAATTCAACAGTGAGAGACTTAGAATCATCTCTTCAATAGAACTCTGGCCCCAGTGAGAATAATCACCTATGCCTTTGCACACCTTAGCTTATTTGACAACTTATAGTGGGTTAACCACCTTCAAGACAATCAAGGGGACAGCCCTCCCCTATTAGTGGTTAAATACCCGGCAGTCTCCATCAGTCGTCTTAGAACTGAACCGGGCTCTTAATGAGAGAAAAAACATCTTATTAACACCAGAAGTTTTGTCCAGCTGCCTTCTTTTCAAGCCCTCAAAGCCAAACACAGAGCTAAAACCATGTAAATAGTGGAATCTGGAATCCATGTAAATGAAATGACAGAAACATGAAAACTACAAGTAATTATATATTTAATTTTAACACCTTGATTTTTTTTATTTTACATTTAAATTGAAAATTTTAATTTGCAAAAGCACCACTATTGCTTCTATTTCTATTGCTTTCCAGTAATTGCTTTGTTTAACATACAATGTGGCGACGCTATGCAATATTTTATTGTGCCACGTTATAGTAATGACCATCTATAGACCTTCAAGGAATGGACCTAGATTTAGGGAATACATGAAAACAAAGAAGAAGGGCCTTTAAACAGGCTCCCTTTCTGCTCTGTGCACACTTTGGCAATGTAGTGTTCCTCAAAACAAAAAAAACCCTCATTATTACAGAATCCAATCACTTCCTTTCCTTCAAGTACTCACTGAGACTGCGGCAGATGTTGATGTAGAAGTCTATGCTGTCTTCGCCGTCGTCCACTAGATAGCCATCTTTCAGTTTTATCAGAGGACTGAGGTCATGCTTCCTCCCATCAGAGTCAAACACGTAGCAGGGCACCTGGGCAAAGAAGAGCTGGATTAACTCTACAATACAGATGTATTCGTGCACCACTTTATGCTGCATTCACAAAAAAGCCCCCCCTCAACAGTTTTACTATTGTGTTACCACAAACTTTGCACGTGTGTTTATAGCTATCTGATAATACACAACTTAGTAACTGTGATCATGGATATATCATACTCTTTGGTTTATTTTGTTGCTTTTAACATTTTCCTGAACAAATTTATTTCACACATTTTTTCAAATGTTTCCACATTAACAGGATCACTGTCACAACATGTGACCCATTTTCTGCACAGATAAACGCTGTAAACATCTTCGCAGTGATGGAATATGGTTATACAGCTTTCCATTTCCTCTTCAGCTCATTGTGTTTAATCACAGTGAAGATTTCATTCCTTCTTTCTTCTAAATGTAAAAGTCTGTTGAATGAGTCAGCGACCCCATCAGATGCTCCACCGCACCTCTTTATGTGGCTTGAATTTGTCTTTCTTGCAGGCAGCGTAGGTCTTCCACTCAAAGTAATGCACGCACTGAGACATGGTCACAAACTCTGGAGTCCCCTGCAGAACAAAGACAGGAACATGAGTAAGAAAGGTAGTTTCACGTTGACACAGGTGATGAATGCATGCTAAAGTATACGGCACATCATCGTCCATGACATCAAAGATTTAAGCATTTAAGATGCTGAATGTGTCATTGTTTCCATTATCACAGAGAAATACAGAGTATTAACCTTTGTTGTAGTTATATTGTGGGGAGGAACTTCTAAGTAAGTGTTGAGCCTCAAACAAACACAACCACAGCCTGCTGCTGCTTCTGGATTTGCTGATGGTTCAGTGCTTCATTCAGAGTTTCTCAAAAACTCTTTGACAGCAGCATTGTTTTTTAAATTCCAGGTATTCTCCACATTTTAGCTGCTGTTTTACAGAGTCAAAAACAACAACATTTTCTCCCATTAATCCCCTTTACTTTACTGTCATAATTGTGTATTCTAATATTACAAATGCTTAAAATTTCAAATGACGACATAAAAGATCAGTGCATGTACAAATAATGCCAGCCTATAGCTGTGTGACATGAGAGCAGATATTCTTAATAGGGCCACCTTAGGCGAGCTGATACCCCCACACAGGCACTGTTTGGTTGGTTCGAAGAAAGGTAAAGAGTTAAAATTGTTGGAGACAATGGATGAATTAACGGGTGTGAACTAAGTATTGGATAAACCAGGATTATTTTGAGCTGTGAATCGTGCAGTGCTACTCTAGCAGTCCTTTTTAGTGGACTGAAAGGACATCTCTGAATGCTTCACAAGACGTCACTCCATTTCACTGATCCTCAAGCCAATGCTGAACATTGCAACCTTAACCTTTATTAAACAGGTAATCCCATTGAGACTCAGCTTCTCATTTACAGGAGAGACCTGTTCAGACAGCAATAAATAACAATAAAAAAAAAAGTAGTAAAAAAAGAGGTAAAATTAAAAACTTAAAGACATATATATTGGGCATATGACAGTAAAGGGAAACAGGAACATAATTTGTTTGCTAGAAAATTCCAAAAGTGATTAATAATAAACACATCAAGGATTAACTTCTAGCCCAATAACCTTTATTTATTTTCCTAAATGTACTGATAAAAATAGAGATAGAGGATTTAACTATAACATCTATAACATTACCATTTAGACCGGACTTAAAAAGGAGGGGTAAACTACAACAACAAAGTAAATATAGGAATAACGTTAAAGCGCTCGGTTTTTTAAAACTCTTTTGCAACATGTCTGAAACAAGGCACAGTTCTGTTAAGATAACGTCTACTATAATCTGCATTTTGCTGTCATCACTTCTTTTCAGCATTTAGTGATTTGCCCCAAAAATTGTGGAAGCCACTTTTATTTCTCCCCGTCGTACACTCTGAAACAGAAAACTCCTCTTTGTTTCTCGACAGGAAATGATACTTCAACCCACCACTCACCCACCCCATCAAAACCACAGATACACACAACGCAGCGAGCAGGATCACGCTATGAGGTATCAGTCATTATTCTACATCATTTCCAGTCACAGATTCACTGACAAGCAGCGACAGGAATCCAACAATCATCATCTTAGAGTTGTTACGTTTCGTTTTAGCAAAAGCGACTTCCAAATGTTTGTTTCACTTTCAATCAATTAACTTAGTGTTTTAGTTTTTTGTCTTTTGCACATTTCTCCACACAGACACAAATACCTGATGAAACAACAGAGCGCCATTTAACTTCCTGTGTTGAAAAACAGGATGTTTAATACTTTGTATCCAAAAGACATCGAAAGTGTCAGCAAAAACACGCAATAAACTTGACCTTCTGTGCATCTTAATTTTAGAATAAATAAGGTAATTAACCTCAAATTCATTTGTGGATTGTACTTGTCTTCCTGTTATAAACTTAACATATTTCTAAAGTCTGTTTGAATAGGTGAGCTGCACTGTTTGTAAAATACAGATAATCTTCCAAAACATTTTTCCCTCTCTCTGTGTCAACTGACAAAATCTGCCTTTAGGAACAATTACGTAAAATCAAATATCACAATATCACAAATGTCCTACCTCCTCTAATGGATTACCCATCATTTGTGCAATCACTCTGCACAGCAGCAACCTTTGGGGGCTAAATAATGATGTCAATGTCAAGTGCTAACTCCACAGACTCCCCTGCTGAAAGCCCTTGAACATATGAGCTGAAAATGACATGTGTAAAACCTGATTCAAATACAGAGTCTGGACAGATCATTTCCACTTGCCACCTTCCTATGCATCACACAGCTATTAAAGATTAATGTTATGTTTTACTAATGATGTTTGGATTAAAAGAGCAACAACAGAATGCCAACACACAATGTCTTTTGATCCATCCATCCATGTATTTAGCTTACTTGTATGTTATTTCCATGCACTAATCAGCATTGTGTATGGAAGTGTATGGATAAACTCTGCACACCAAGCTAGTGTTATAGCTAAAACTTAACACTCAACTTGTCCAAATATGGTGAATTCTCTCTCCTAAAAAAGGAGCATGTGCCAAGGTGGCAGTGTGATTAGCAATGCATGGTTGCATGTAGCTTTCCTTACACAGGGAGCTCTGCTTTCTCCCTTCATCGTTCATAAAGGTTAAAAAGAGAGCGAGAGATGAAAAAAGAAAAGGTGTCCATAAAGATGAAGCCAAGGCTTCAAAATAGTAGTTCACATGCTAATTGGTGGACACCATGATTCATGCTGCAAGTAAGATTTATTATTCAGAACCTGTTTACTATGCCATGCTTCCATTCTGACCCATGTATATAACACACAATGTGACTAAACTATGTCAAAAGTTTACATCTAATGTTACTGCAGCACATCAGTGGCTGAACGATTGCAGAGACTGCTGCTGCACAACACGTCAGCACACACCAGGTGTTAGTGGACAAAGGAAATTCATGTAGAACATCGAACAGTTAGTTTGATATTTTCTGTGCATTCCCATTAACGCAGCTATTGAACAACAGGTAATCATCCATCTAAGAATATTTGGTATATTCTTCTGATTGTCAGTCTTACCATGGTTTTCCCACACTGGAAGCTGATGCTGGTCTGAATCTTGTTGTTGCTTCCAGGACAAGTTTGCGTGCTGTTGAAATCCAGCACAGTGTCAGAGAGCTTCTGCAGCGAAAGGTCACCTGTACATTTGGCAAAGACAAAGAAAACAGCCATTACAAAATAATAACATGCATGTAAAGAGTTAAATGACTGAAAATCATTAAACCCTAAATTACATAATATAACAACAGGTCAGAGAAACCTTGAAGTGGTGATTCATTTTAACATCAGAAATGGTAGCTTTCCTTTAGATCAATGTAAATTCATTTAACTTGATGTGGACAGATCACATAGATCACTGAGCTTGCCAGCACGAAAACATTTATCTAATAAAGGTATGACAAAGATCGTTCAGTTGGTACAACAAACATACATACACAGGCTCTCGTTCTCAGACCATTCATCCCAAACAGTCACTGAGACAGTTTGGCAGAATAATGTTGTTGCCCTCCAACATCCACTGACCCAGCAGGTCAATGTAAACTCTGCATCGCATTTCCAAATCACCAGACGGCTCTGTACCTTAACATTTTGACCCTGGTGTCTGTACACTGTCATTAATCATTTCAAAGCACTACAAAACAGAAAACTGGCAGCAGTGGGAAGTCTTGTGCATGTTAAGAATTTGACTTGATTTAAGACTCAGCCTGTTAAATAAACTCACCGCAAGTCAGGCAGACGAAAAGCTAAGATAATAAAATGTTACAAGCTGAAAAATGCTGTGTAGCTTCAAAAAACAAATCTGGATCAAACAACCAAAGACCTCAGTGATGAGCTGTGTGTGTTTAATTGATCATTTGAGTTTAGGGCAATCAATCTAATTTTGAAAATTTAGCAACACTTGTAGCTTCCATCGATTACTAAAATAAAACAATCAAGATATAATGCTTATTGATCCTCATTTTTGCCTTCCGGGACTTCTGTTTCCTTTACTTCCTCTGGTTTAATTAGTTGTTTTACACTTTTTTATTGGTTTAGTTTAGCTGGTTTACAGGTTTTCATTAGATGCGACATATTAAAGCGTGATCTCTGAACGCTCTGATAAGACTACTATCACGAGAACACAATAAAGGAGTGTAACTAAACAACCATGTGACCTACTAACACTGACAGCTACTGCAGGTCTTCAAACTACTGAACTTGGCTGAAACACGGCTCACGTCCCTGCCTGTAATATTCAGTTACAGTGGTTATCTGTTGTTCTTTAGCAGCTGGCACAACATAGATAAGAAGCAATGAAATTCAGTATGCAGCATGTATGGATTTAACAGAAATGTATCTACATAATTTGATTAGATGAGCTCAGATGCTGCTTAGAAGCTGGCTGTAAGAAAATTAATGTTCACATATTTTGAAAAGCAACAAAATTAGCAATGCTTTCTCCTTGTAGTTTACTGTAATAAACAGATTTATTTATTTTTATTATTATTTGTCCACGGTCTACCTCTCTGCAAAGTATCAGGAAATTTCTCTTGGCAGTCTTTTAGATGACATTGAACACATAGAAGCTGAAAGCCTTGCAAACACAATAGTAAAAGACAGTGAAACCCTAGGATCAGCCTAAGAGCTACTTTCCTCTTATAGAGTGGAGGAAGCGTTCATTGCTCCAAAGATTTTGACTTCAGGAAGTACAGGAGACGAGAATGTCAAAGTGTGTGAGAGAACAGTGTGTGGTTTCTGAGCACAGTCACTAGACAGCATGGATAAAGGCTCGAGCAGGCAGTAAACAGCACAAGAGAGAAGGAGGGGGAGAGGAAGCCTGAGTCATGTCTGTGTTAGTCAGCGTGAATGCCTGATGATGTGTTCCCGGGGTCATGTGATAAATCAGCTGATGTGACTGAACTTCAGCTCAGCTGATCAGCACTTCATGTTGTCCATGCTTGTCTTTTTTCACTTTACACGTGGGCGCTTCCTCATAAGAAAAATAACTAAAGCTTAATGAAGACAATCTAATGAAATAAGCTGGAAATGCAGGCCACAGATGCACTCGGGAGTCAGACGAGCAGTACCATACACCACTTTGTCACCAGAGGAAGGTCATGACCTCAAGCTGCAGGATAAGTTGTTGTTGTGGGACTGAAATAAATCTGTCTGGCAGCCAGACAAAAAACAAAGGCAGGGATATAACTGAGGTTGAGAAAAATCCTCAAACAATCACCGCGAGCTTATGTCATCATATCAGCGACAGTGGCTATAAAGATGCGATTTATTAAATAAATATCTCTTTAAATATTTCAGTGAAAAGAACTGGTTTTAAATACCATGTGTTAATTAACCCTTTATTAAAGGTGCAAATGCAACACAAACGTGTCTGTTAATGAACGATGATGGAAGCAGCACATTGGTCACCTGGTCCAAACAAACCCTTTTATTAGTGGTTTCTAAACAGTTGGGCATTCCTCCTCCCAGACGGCCCAATGCTTTGGGCTGTTTGCACTCACAGGGAGAGAAAAAAAAAAAAAATGTGGAGCACAACCAAAGCTGAATGAATCTGATTGATGTGGGAACAATAAAGAAGAAAGAGAGCATTCACGCCTGTTTGCAAGATTCATTGAGATGGCATAAACAGCAGTTTATGCCATCTCAATCCTCTCATCAATTAGAGGATTTTTAAGAAGGAAAGAAGTGACACTCGTCAAACATGAAGTGAGGATATTAAGACAAAACACATCTTGTCTGAGATTTACTTTCACATATCTGCTGAGTTACAGCCTGCGGCAGCAGCTCCCATTGCTTTTTTTTATAACTTTACTTCCTGATGAAGTTAAAACTAATTGCTTATTGTTTTTTATACAAAGGTGAAATGGAAATCCTTTGTTTTGTAAGTCATATAAAAGTTGAGTATTAGGAGTATGCTTATGCTAATTTTTTCCTCATGTTCTTGGCAATGGAGTCTCTTTACTATTCCCCGAAGAGCTACTCAGCCAATGACGGGGTTTCGATGCTAGACAAGTTTCAGTGATCATCATGGGGAATATGAGGCATCTCTCAGGGTGCTTATTAAGCCTTAAACAGCACCGTGAGTCCAGTTTGATGCATTTTGTTGAGCATTGCAAAGAGGCAATGCTACACTCATACAGTGTAACGAAACATGGCTTCGGGGCTTCTCCGGTGGACTGGGACATTAATCTGAGCGGTAAGAAGGAATGTGGCAAGACTGCACTAGCTGTGATTGAAACGTGGTGCCATCCTGGATATGTTACTGCAAAGAAACATTTGTGGCCTGAATACTGAAGATGAAGAAATGCATCCATGTGACTCGCTGAGGGAATTTGTCATTGCTGCTGCTGCTGTTTGAATCAACACACCGTTTGGATTCCTCTGTCAGCTGATGCAAGGCTCATCCCAACAACTGTGGCTGTGTGAATGGATGAGGATAATAAATGGGTCCAGATGGTCCTCAACACCACTTAATGACCATACAACTGAACACTCTCTCCAAAATCTTAGTCGCAGATACAGGAAATCGTTACCACCTCAGCCTGTAATATTTACATTCATTTTAGATTCAAGCTTTTGTATCATATTAGATTTTGAGATCTTCACTTTTTCTACAACTTCACAATTTTTAAGATAAATTGTCTCATCTCACATCATCGTTATCATCTTGAATCAAAATAGCTGATGTGTTGGGCCAGAAAACAGAAAACAAATTCAACTCCTTGAGCTTGACTTTGGAATCAATTCTAAGGAGTACCAAACCATTTTCCCCCTCTCAACAGAAGGACAGAATGAATACTTCTTGGACTGTAAAAGGAACAATAGACTTGTTCTGTAAACAGGAAAAAAAAAAGTAACGGAGTGGAGTAGAACAGAAAAGCAAAGCAGACCAGAGCATAACACAGACAATGGTCGACAAGGTCTGTGATGAATTCTAGTGGCTCATGATTTACTCTGGTGAAGTGTTTTATTTTGGCCAAGAACTACTCTAAACAAACATATTTAGTTCATTATCAAGTAATAGAAAAAAAGAAAGTCAAATTCTGGCATTTTAAAAGACTAAAAACATTTTTAGCTAAAAAGAGGTGTTGTTCTGCTAAATGTCTACTTTATGAGATCTAATAGTTCTCATAACACTTCTTTTTGTTTTGATTTATCACCTTACAAGTTCTGAGAGCCCAACGTCACTTTTTAAATGGTTAGAAGAACCAACAAAGAACCACATTTAAAAGACCTGACAGGCACTTTTGGTTAATAAAGCCATCAATCATCAGATTGATTCCAAAGTAATTCTTATTTGACTAGTTTATAGATTTGATGTCTTCATTTGATTACACCAGTTCTATTTAACTTAATTAATTTTGCAGGTCCTGAGACAAAGCGTTTTCTTTGTTTCCAAAAACAAACCATGACAGAAAAAGTTGGAGAGCCACTCGCTCGGCTGAATTGCAAAAAGACGATGGACCCCTCAAACAATTTGGGGGACGATGAATAAAGACACAGACACAAGAGGCCTTTAAAGACAGATGCTGTTTGTGGATGTTGCTGACACACAGCATCGGCAGCATCAGCAGACCGATCAGCACAGAGACGGGATCTCTGATGAAGCTCTGAAAGACAATTAGCACTGTAACCCCTGCTGTCAGCAACAACACTGAAATTTTCCAAAAGAAAAACAGTACTAATGTTCTCACTTGTCATCCTACGAAACAGGAAAGTGCAATAATATATGCACCTTCTAAACCAAATAAGGTCTCTCTTCCAAAAGTATTAAAAATTTATACTCAAAATTATGTAATTATGAGCCTTTTTTTCTTTTTTAATACTTTGACACGATCAACAGAAAAGTAATTATTATACGTGATTTGAATATATTCAAACACAATACTGCACATTTTAAAGAGCATTTATAAACCGTTTTGTGACATCTTGTAGGGAAAAAAAATGATTGAAAGGAAAATCCAAAGTATATTCAAGCATGTTGTGATTTCATTTTGGGGGGGGTTGTGGTCTTCAAAAACTAAAAATAAATCTGAAATTAACTTTCTCCATCAGTGCTCCTGCGACAATAGAGGCAACACCATGCAGAATACGCTGTAGCTGCCCGTTTATGCATTAATTTATTCGCTTCACAGCGTGATGAACTATTGCATTTTCAGTTTATGGAAGTTAAATGTCACAGATGAGCAAACGGCACTATGTGAAAGGAGGGTTTCATTCTGGCATTTTAATATGTAAACAGTATTTAACCTTTGGCGTTGCTCTGTTTGATAGCATCCTCTCGTGTCCCTCTTATCTAATTTTTTTAAACAGACTCATATATTCTTACAAAGTGCAGGCTTTGACTGTACTGCAGATGGATCATGAGACATTATTAGCAATAAGTAGACTTTCATAACTACTTTTAACATTCAAGTTTAATTAACATGAAATGTTGACATTTAAAATTGAAGCAGAATGAAAAAAGTAATAATTATAATAATTTCTCCACTTTCAAGTATTTTTTGTTCCTGAACTTTTCTTACATCTTTCATTAGCAGTGAAATGGCACAGTGCTGAGGCTAGAAGTAAAGTGATGGAAACCATTAAATCTTTAGAGGATCGAAGGGAATCAGTGAAGTTTCTGTAACGATTGTTTAGTGACTAAATGTTTAGGTAGGCCACAGCAAGTTTTCAGACTTTGAAATGAGCCACTGCAGTCTCACATTTGGGAACAGCTGGCATCAACATTACAATGACACCGACAATAAATAATAATAAATCATAAGCACATTAACAGGCTACCTACAGTGGGGCAAAAAAGTATTTAGTCAGCCACCGATTGTGCAAGTTCCCCCACTTAAAATGATGACAGAGGTCAGTAATTTGCACCAGAGGTACACTTCAACTGTGAGAGACAGAATGTGAAAAAAAAAAATCCATGAATTCACATGGTAGGATTTGTAAAGAATTTATTCGTAAATTATGGTGGAAAATAAGTATTTGGTCACCTCAAACAAGGAAAATCTCTGGCTCTCACAGACCTGTAACGTCTTCTGTAAGAAGCTTTTCTGTCCCCCACTCGTTACCTGTATGAATGGCACCTGTTTGAACTCATCATCTGTATAAAAGACACCTGTCCACAGCCTCAAACAGTCAGACTCCAAACTCCGCCATGGCCAAGACCAAAGAGCTTTCGAAGGACACCAGGAAAAGTATTGTAGACCTGCACCAGACTGGGAAGAGTGAATCTACAATAGGCAAGCAGCTTGGTGTGAAAAAAATCAACTGTGGGAGCAATCATCAGAAAATGGAAGACATACAAGACCACTGATAATCTCCCTCGATCTGGGGCTCCACGCAAGATCTCATCCCGTGGGGTCAAAATGATCATGGGAACGGTGAGCAAAGATCCCAGAACCACACGGGGGGACCTGGTGAATGACCTGCAGAGAGCTGGGACCAAAGTAACAAAGGTCACCATCAGTAACACACTACAACGGCAGGGAATCAAATCCCGCAGTGCCAGACGTGTTCCGCTGCTGAAGCCAGTGCATGTCCAGGCCCGTCTGAAGTTTGCCAGAGAGCACATGGATGATACAGCAGAGGATTGGGAGAATGTCATGTGGTCAGATGAAACCAAAGTAGAACTTTTTGGTATAAACTCAACTCGTCGTGTTTGGAGGAAGAAGAATACTGAGTTGCATCCCAAGAACACCATACCTACTGTGAAGCATGGGGGTGGAAACATCATGCTATGGGGCTGTTTTTCTGCCAAGGGGACAGGACGACTGATCCGTGTTAAGGACAGAATGAATGGGGCCATGTATCGTGAGATTTTGAGCCAAAACCTCCTTCCATCAGTGAGAACTCTGAAGATGAAACGAGGCTGGGTCTTCCAACATGACAATGATCCAAAACACACCGCCCGGGCAACAAAGGAGTGGCTCCGTAAGAAGCATTTGAAAGTCCTGGAGTGGCCTAGCCAGTCTCCAGACCTCAACCCCATAGAAAATCTGTGGCGGGAGTTGAAAGTCCGTGTTGCTCGGCGACAGCCCCAAAACATCACTGCTCTCGAGAAGATCTGCATGGAGGAATGGGCCAAAATACCAGCTACTGTGTGTGCAAACCTGGTAAAGACCTATAGTAAACGTTTGACCTCTGTTATTGCCAACAAAGGTTATGTTACAAAGTATTGAGTTGTATTTTTGTCATTGACCAAATACTTATTTTCCACCCTGATTTACGAATAAATTCTTTACAAATCCTACCATGTGGATTCATGGATTTTTTTTTTTTTCCACATTCTGTCTCTCACAGTTGAAGTGTACCTCTGGTGCAAATTACTGACCTCTGTCATCATTTTAGGTGGGGGAACTTGCACAATCGGTGGCTGACTAAATACTTTTTTGCCCCACTGTATATAGGCAAGCTGTAGTTAGCAAATAATTTGTATGAGGAAAAGTTTTTTAAATAAGTACATAAATAAAACACTTTCCTTCCCTCTGACTTTTCACAATTTTGACCCTGTAAAGACATGTTATATTAGGATTCTAGACCAAAAAAACAAAACAAAGATCAGTTCTACAGAAGACACACTTTTCTCTACAAAACATTTGCCTTTTAGCAGGACTTCAAGGTTCAAGACAAAGTCCAGTTTCATGCGTCATTCAGACACAAAATGAAGAGTGCACATATTACCAAATTGTGCGTAAAATATAATATTTAGCATCCACAGGATGTACACGTTTTCAACACATCCCCATTAACGATCTGTAAAGCACTCTGCCGTGTGACTGTCATGAGACACAGCTAACAGCATGCTTGCAAACAGACCAAAATGATTGTAAGATAAAATCCTTTTTACAGCAATAAGATGCTTGAATGTGCACAGGACACCAACTAATGAGGATTTTCAGTCAGCAGTAACCTGTTTGTTTTTCCATACAAGCCTAAAGCTAACGCCTAAAACTCAACTCTCAAATTAGCAGGAATTAGATTAACTCATTTCCTTTAACTCTTAGCCAAACACACACACGCGCTCTATCACTGGCCACACAATAAACATCGCTCTCAGAACAGCGAAAGTTACTTAACGTAGCGTCTTGCTGTAGTACTATCATGGAAATTGCACTGTATTCACGCTGAAGACAACATACTGAGTTTCTATATTACTAGCACTATACTACTATAATGAGCCATCTGGATGCTGCCATGCCTGGCTGATTTGTGATTCAAGACGCTGTCCTACTGACATCAATTCAGTGCTGTTTATATAGAGCCAAATAATAAGATCAGTCATCCCAGGGCACTTTACACTATTGTTGAAAGGATCCCAAATAAAACCAGACCAGTGGTGGGCGGATGTCTGTCTCAGTAGGTTGTAGTGAGAACAGTCTGACTCAAGAAGTAGACTGTTTGTGTTAGCTTTCTACTACATGAAGCATCTTCCACCCTTTTTGCTGTTGAGAGTTTTCAAAATCCTTTGGACAAAAACCTCAAAGCCAACAGCCATCAAGCTGTATACCCAACCTAACGGCACTAAAAAGCATCTTTACGGTCTATCCGTATATATAGGGAATAACTTCTCCATTTGGATCTTCTTAAAGCTTTAAAGCCATGGCTGCTGTGGCTGACAGGTGTCCTGATACATGCACGTAGGGCTCATCTTCTCTACTTTAAATTAGTTAACTGCATCGCTCCAGCACATTTGTGCTTCTAGGGGCATTTCTGGAGCATATCTTAATGTATGGTAGAGGTCATCCATTTTTTTGATGAGCAACATATGCAGGATTATGCATTTCAGGCTTTAAATCAGCATCTCTCATCCACTTTCAATGGGGATGACATCGTGCATCACCCAAACTGAATTGTGAATTTGTTGTTTTGCTTAGTTTGCAGTGTTTGGCATGAAAAACTTTTCAAGTGCCAGCTAATCAGCTAAAGTCATGAAAATAACCCGAGAGAGTGAGATGACTGCCTGTCCATTCAACAAGAAAATCAAAGAGAAGTTGATCGCTGTGGTTAGTCTGCTGTGTATGTAGAAAGTTAGTAACACGAAGCCAGCCTGCTATGATGATTGTGTTTTGTATGGATACTAATACTGGATCTCAGGCTTAAGATGATAGTGACAGGTTTAAAAAACAAAACAAAACACTGAACTGAGCATTTTACCCCCTGCACCAGAATCATGATTTGTGCAGAACAGTCATTCTTCAGCATGATGGGACAGCAAGAGGAGGAACAGCTAACAAACAGTGGGCAGGTTGGTGGGCACTATAACCCACATAAAGAACAAGGCAGACAGAAAACTCACCAACAGACTGCTCTTTGTTGGTTGTGAGGTTTCGTAAACACATGGCAGTGTCAGCTCCACAGCTGGTTGGTGGTGAAGAGTCACAGAGCTTTAGTGTATATCTCACTTTATTATCTTGATCTATTGCCTCCCATTTATATCTGCAAGACAAGGAATAGAAGACAATAAGCAAATAGATACCCAGGAAATGAGCTTGTTGGCCCTGACCCCACAAAATTACAGTCTGGGACAACAAATGACTATCATTTCCACTGCTACTATAAAGATAAGTCATTGTTTTGGGCTGTAAATTTTTTTGAAAATTGTTAAAATAGTTACAATGAACAAATGGGAAATGAATCTTTAAAAATTTATACTGTGACTCGTGTTCTTTTACTTATTTCTCCTATAAAATAAATCACACTCATCTGTATAGCAAAAACACACTGACATATAAATGACAGTTTAAAATATCTAGTGGTTCACAGAAGTACAGCATTTATGTAAAAATTACGGTTCGTGCTTTGCAAATGTACGTTTTTCAGCTTTTTCCATCACGCAACCTTTGAGGAAATTTGAAGCTTTGACTTCTGATTTGACAAAACAAGAAATACAAACGTGCCTTCGAGTTTTAAATGATCTTCTTCTAAATTTACCACTTCAATCCTTGGCAGAAAATAACTGATGCCTTTCTCTAAATACCTAAAACTTAAATTTAAGGCATTCTTTTCTTTAACAAACAAATGTAACAATAACAATAAACAAAATGGACTAATCTGAGTTAAGTGAGATTAAACCAACTGGGATTAAAAACAGAGATAAGAAAGGAGGAGGTCATAAAATAATTTTTAAAAGCCCCATGCTTCCATTTCAGTGAGTGTGGAAAACACATGTGCAAGTCTTACACACACACACACGGTTTCACTTCTGATTTTTAACTAATATTGAAGTAATCTTTTTATGACACAGAAGTGAGGACAGTATTTAATGGTTGTATACTAAAAATTCCAACAGTTCAGAAATGCTCTTGTCATTTTCACTTTTATTAAAATATGAATTGATCATTAGCATCATTATTTCCCCCCTGTTGGGTATAACGTGATATGGTATTGTGTGATATTATGTTTTTCCTAATAAAACAGGTGCTGTAAAACCTAAAAAATACACAAATACACCGTGTTCTCTGAACGTAAGGAGTAATCCCACACATCAATACGGATATTGACCTAAACCAGACTGTAAAGGAACAGACGAGGAACAGAAACTAAGGGAGAAGTTAACTGTAAGCCATGTGTGTTTCTAACCAAGGTCCTCGGAAGCTGCCAAATCGAGGTAATATTAACACAGGCTGAACCTAAGCGTTGAGTCACCGGGTTATCATTTGCGCTTTATTGCTGAGTCAATATTTGAACAGCAGCTACTGAGACAACGCTCCACTAAAGAAGGACAACGCTGACTTTATTTTAACTCCCATATTTATGTTGTTATTCTCTTCCGGTGCGTTTATTTATATAAATACGCCGCTGCTCTGTGAGAAAAACGCAATGTTGTTAAGGTTTAACATTCCCCAATTAAGCACGGCAGTTTTGTGCACGTTTCGGCATTTATAGCTAAGCTTCACTTATTTCCTCGATGAACAAGAAAAACTAACTAGCATCGACGGTATGTGAGTTTCAGGGGTAGTCTGATTCAGCTGTACTGGTTTGCTAGCTGAATCAAACTTATTTAGGCTGTTTGCTAAATAAGAAATAAAACTACCTATGACTGGAAATAAGCATTAGTAGACATATTTCTCAATTCAGTTTATTTAGACGATGTGTGTACACGAGAGGACAACGGCTGCACCTTTAACGCTGTTAATCTGTCAGCAGCTGCAGTGTTTGTACCCCCAGAAGGTGTGTATGTGTGTGTTGTTACCTGCAGAGGTCCTGGTACCACGGGCTGTTGTTCTCCGTCGTTCCGGACCGAACCAACAAACAGCCTAGAAAGGCCGCGAACCACAGAGCCAGCTTCAGAGGCTCGAAGCGAGAACATTTATACCCAAACATGATGGTTACTGTACCGGGTAACGTCTGTGGAGCCTAACTAAGACGACATGATACAGCAGAGTGTCTCTGCTCCTCACCAAATCAGTAGGAAGTGACTTCATCACATGACAGGACATCACATGACTCTCATCATGTTGACTGAAGGGGCGTTCGCTGTCTGTGAGAAAAATCTGACATCTGAAAACGCGTGAAAAAGTGTCAAGTGTGACGTAAGTAATAGCCAGGGGTAATAAAACAATTTTGCCTACTTCTTCACAACAGGTGGCCACAGAAGGAATTTGTGTCTCCTCCCGGATATCTGCTGCTTGTTAGGTAAACATGCAAGCCAATACACAAGCGAACCATTAGGAAAAGTTACAAATGAAAAAAAAACCAAAAAAAAACCCCACACACCAAACAAATCAAACAAACCAACAAACAATAGAAACAAAAGCAATGTGTCAAACAGAAAAGGACAAACAAAATAACGAGAAAATGATCATATGTGAGGACATATAGCAAGAAAGTAATTGTAAATTTACATTTATGAATGTGGAAACTAGCAACAAGTAGCATTAACAGTAACAACAGTCACATCAACTCTTCTTCTTTCATTTTCATGATTTTTTGTGTTAAAGGGTAAGACATTATATGGATTTTTAAAAATTGTAATTTTTTTAAAGTGTTGAAATATTTTTATTGATGTCCAACAAATCCTAAAAATGACGTGTCTTACTGATGTTGTTTTATTGATATATTTTTTTAATCCCACATGCAATAAACCACTTTAAACTAAAAATCACACATATTTTTTTAACCATTTGTTATTATTGTAACTGTTTTGCGCTGTGCTGAACCAGATTCTTTTCCAAGTCATCACTTCAAACTTCACAAACTCTAAACCGTAGTTAATTGCTAATATTTGCATTTGATGACTTGAGACGACTGTTGGGCTGTAGTTTTAGATAAACAAACTGTAATTGGGCTGAATTAGATTTAATCATTTTTTCAGTTAATCAAGAAAATACACAACAGAACAAATTTACAACACAGTGCTAGTCACTAACAAAAAACCCATGTCACACAATCATGACTTGAGCTATTGTAACTGTCAAACGTATGTACCTATCAAACCTACTTATCACCCCAATGCATCACTATTGATTAAAAAATGAATTAACAACAAGAAAAGATTTTATCACTCTTGTGATTCTCCAAGTGACAGAATAAACAAGTTGAATTTTTCTAGTTACAAATACGTCACTGTATGTCCGACGTTACATGAATGCGACATTTCTCATGACACATAGCCAAGAGGTTGACTCGAAGTATTTAGCCCTGAAGTTTGTCTTACAGGTCAATCCTGTTCTGAAGTCGCTTCATTGACTTCTAACCTTCCACTCGTGAAACATTGACAACATTTATTAGAGGATTCTACTGTGAGACATCCTTCAGTCTGATAGCGAACATAGCTGTGACTAAACTGCAGTTCAGGACCAAATTACATTAAATACAATTAAATAAGCTTCTCTAGGTTTTCATTTTGCGCCATCTTGTGGTCATGCTCGAGCAACGAAACTGGGAAAGGTGTCAGACTTACTTGTTTACAAAGTAATAAACTGAAAGTTTATTACATTTAATCTGTTATTTGTTAGTTTAGTATACCAGGCTGTGGGTACTGCCTCTGTCAGTAATAAGGCTATAAAATTAGCAATAATTCAGGCCTGTGATTTGGATGAAATTAACAGTGAAGATATAATGAAATCCAAAAAATATTCACCTTTGCAAAAATATCCAGATTACATTTGTTTGCAAGCTGGTTCAGGTCCCTGTGTTTGACAACCTTGGTTCAGAGCCAGCTAAGCAATCTGAGGTATTTACTGCTGTTATTGTTACAGCAACCTAACCTAGGCACATCGTTGCATTATGGGAGGAAGTGGAGAGACGCCACACAAACATGAAATACTTTAGCCAGTGTATTCATACCCAGGACCTTCTTGCTGTGAGCCAACAGTGCTAACCACGCCACCACTGCTGCACAGCAGTCATTTATTTAAAGGTACTTTCTCTTCCAGTATTCATTAAAAAAAAATTAATTTAAGCAGTCATAGATCTCCAGAATATATATGAAGAAGAGTTGAAGAGCTATGAGGGTCCTTTAAAAGTAGTTCTTGTTTATTTGGATTTTATTGGACAGCAGATTTACAGGTGAGTCACAGGTGGACAAAAAGGTGAACACATATATTTTGCAACCACATTAGAGTCCCATGACCTCCACAAAGCAAGGGCATTAGAGAACAAATACATAATATGACACATTAAAAAAAGGCATGATATCCAGCTCAAATGCATAATAAATGACATTTTGCTGTCTCTCCCATAATCTCAATTCAAGATTGTTTGAGTGTTATATCGCCTCCTTGTGAAATGTCTCTTCCTACACTGCCAACCAAAAATAATGTAGCACCATCTAGTGGTTTAATTTTAGTTTGGACCGTTGTAATCAGTGGAAGTGATGACACCTGTGGAGACAGTAACATGTCTATATCAGAGAGACAACACCTGTTACAGCTTTTCTCTTTGCCAAAAGATGTCTTGCTGCATTATGTGGCTGCTGGCCGCCTTCTGCCTGTCAACAGGTACAGCCTAAAAACATATGTACTGCAAAGTATGGATTTTTAGCTTAATAGTGATAATGTTTTTGTGTGTATGTAGTTGGCAGTGTTCCCATCAGTCCCGCCGGTCCTTTCGCAGGTTGGTGCTCATTAAATTCATTTGCATGTTTGATTTGCATATGCTGCAACATATCAAATCTGAGGATTCTACATTTTTGTAGGTAATGTTTCTTTAAATGCCACTACCGCGGGTGGGTATGAGAGCACCACTGCAGCGACTCCAAGAGGTAAGCTCCAGAGTTTGTTTGTTTTTTTTAATTCATAATCAATAACATTTCCAAATGTAGTTAAGATATTGAAAGTGTCACTTTCAGTTAGTGCCTATTTTTGTGTGGGTGTGGGGGTGTGTGTGGATTTCAGGGTGGATGCAGTGTGAGATGTGCAGCAGTTCCCCTTACTTGTGACATGATAGATTTTTGATGTGATGTTTTTTTTAATTACGCCCACAATGCCACCGGCTCTGCTCCAGACTTGTGATCAGTTTATGCACTTGCACTGTTTTTTAGATTTGCTAGAATACAATGATGACTTAAAGATTTTCTAACACTTGATACAATAGAAGTTTCTACAGACAGAATATTTTTTGCTTCATGGGTCCCCGGTATTTGTGTCATATGCTGAAAGTTCTTTACACTCTTAAAATAAGTGGAAACATCATTGATATTAGCTGTATTTTTATTTCAGATTATGCCTTTTCTCTAAATCCCACCATGAATACCACCAGCTCTGCTCCAGGTTGGTGCTCACTGAATCACTCAGAATATTTTTCATTTGCTAGATCATGAATCCAGTCCACTTAACTGTCTCCAGGGTGGTTGTTGTGCATCTGGTATTATTTAGTGTGGACCACTGCATACAATGGCTGTCCAGTAACCCAGAATATTTGATTCTGGTATCGTTACGGTCATTTATATGAAATATATGTACTGGATTTTCATTTCAGTGGGTGCAACTCCTTTAAATGATGCTCTGAATGCCAGCAGTCTTGCTGAAGGTTGGTTCGGAATTATTTTAGAGTTATGTCTTTGGAAAGCCATTATTGTCCAATATATTTTGTACATGCTTAAAAGTGGAAATTGTCAATACTGGTCTTTGCCTTTCAGATCATATTTTTTTAGAAAACACTCTGAACGCTACGAGCTCTGTTCCAGGTTGGCATCTGGTTAATTCACTAGCACCCTTATACATTTGTTACTTTCTCTAATTAAGAAAATTGTTTTGGGAATTGTACCATTTCTATGGTTATGTATAACCAAAGAACAGATTTAGTATTTTGTTTCGTGCGCTTTATAAACACTGCTTCCATTTCGGTTGGCACAGCTCCTTTAAATGATGCCCTGAATGCAAGCAGTCTTGCTGAACGTTTGTGCTAATGTGTTTCTGTGGGTTATGTCATTGGAAAGTCATCAGTGTTAATATAACTCTGCCTGTTCAAAAAGCGAAACTTGATGTTTGTTTCAGACAATGCCATATATTTAAATGACACCTTCAATACCATCAGCTCTGCTCCAGGTTGGTGGTCACTGAGTGACTCAGATTATTTTCCATTGGTAGAATATGAATTCCATCATTATTCTTAACTCCCTTGTAAATCCCAGGATGGTTGGTGTGTGAAATTCTTTGATTATTATTATTTTTGTATTGTTACGGTCATTTATATGGAATCTGTACTGCACAATGTAAACCCTGGATGTGCTTTATATTTCAGGTGGTGCAACTCCTTTAAATTATGCTCTGAATATCACCAGTCTTGCTGAAGGTTGGTGCAAATAATTGCTTTGTCATTGGAAGGCCATTAGTGTTAGTTTACTGTGTACATGCTTAAAAATTGGAAAGATGGTCAATATTGGATGTTTGTTTCAGATTATCCCTTAAATTTGAATGACACCCACAATAATACAGACTCTGCTACAGTTTTGTGTTGGCTTGACTCACTTGCACTAGTCTACTGTTCTAAGATTAGACATTGACAGACAGCTCCTGCAGATTAATTGTATCCTTCTTGATTTAAAAACATTGTGCGTACTTGTAGTTGGTTTAGTTGGTCCACGATTTTTAACTGATGCCCTGAATGCCACCAGTCCTGCTGCAGGTTGGTCATTATTTTTGTGGTTTACATCTTCACAATTAGTTTTTAGTATTAGTATTTTGTACATGCTTAAAAGTGGAAACATGATGGACGTTGAATGCGTTTCTGTTTCAGACTACGCCACATCTTTCAATGACACCCACATTACTTCAAATACAACTGGCTCTGCTCCAGGTCTGTTTTCACAGGACTTCAGACTGTCAGGTTTTATGTTTGAGGTGTTCTAAATATGTGGCTGTCTGCAGGTGCTGCAGCTCCAGAACCTGAATCTTCAAAGAATAAGAGTGCAGAAACTTTGACAGGTAAAACTTGAGCATAGCATGAGATTAGACTGGCCACAATCCTGGCAGATTAGCTAGTGTTAGCACTTATACACATCCTATTATAGACAGTATTTAAGATGCTTTAGCCAGCCCAGATGAGATAGTCAGATCCCATCAAGCACTATTTCAGTTAATCGATGTCCAATCAGCTGGCTCTGTTGTGGGATCTTTCTTATCTCGCTGCCTCTTGCCTTGCACATATGGCCATGGAACAGCCAATCACAAAATTGAGCCTTACTCCAGATGGAAAAACCAGCCTCTTGATTAGTGGGCCACACTAAACCACTTAATTTTCATGTCCAATGACTACTTTTTCTGATTTTTAAATCCTGCACTTTGTCAGAGTTTGATCAAGACATGCCAGTCCAGGAGGGAGACATTCTAATTCCGGTAAGATGGAGGAGTTTTATATTTATTTATGTTTTGTGTGGTACTGCTGATTGCTGTATGTTTAAACTTGCAGGAGAGCAGAAATGCTGTACACACTCTGTGGCCGGATGCCACCACCTCTTACATCATCACTGATGAACTGGGTAGGTTGTTGTCCCTCAAATAGGACCAGATATTTGATTACTGAATGATAACTGATTTGGTTTTGACTCCAACAGTTTCCCGAGAGGCAGAAATTAAAGCTGCCTTTAAGATGATATCGGATGTCACATGTATTCGTTTTAAGAAACGAGACACCGAGTCGAGCTATTTGAAGCTTGTGACTGGCAATGGGTAAGAAGTCAACTATCTCTGGGTAGGTTTGTTATTTTGTTAAAGATGAAGCAGTACAGGAAATTGCTATAACAAATTGTTTCCTTGGAAACAATTTGTTATGGCAAAGCAACAGTAAGGAAAATCAGAAACTTCCAGCATTTGCGGGCCTGCCCTTTGCCACTCCTGTTTTTATTACAGGTCTGTCTCTAAAGGCTTCAATCATTCAATCCCATTTTATACTGTGGTGGTTTCACTAGAGACTTGAACACTGGATACTAGAAAGGGATGGGGAAGAAAAGCTTTAATGAAAGATTAATAGATGGGGAAACGACATGCTTGGCAGCAAAAGGGAAAGCCCATAAAGTAGGCACTCATTAAAGCCTACCCAACAATTATTTAATCTTATTACTAGTTTGTGACACAAATTGAGGCCTGTTCCATTCAATTTGGTACATTTTGGCTTCAGCCTCCATTATCCATATATTCAGACATTAAGGGAGAATCTCAGGTCAGAACTGAGTGGTTGAACTCTAACATTTATTTATTTTGCACCTAGCTGTGCCTCATTCGTTGGTTGTCAAGGAGGAGCCCAACGGCTCTTCTTTGCTTCAGAGTGCACCGTGGGGAACCTTTGCCATGAGCTGCTCCATGCTCTGGGACTGTATCATGAACACACTCGTGAAGACCGGGATAAATATGTCACAGTGAACTGGCAGAATATTGTGGCAGGTACACAAGCTTGTTTGCTTTTTGCATTAGTTGTAATGCAGTTAAAAACAAGTTGTATCCAGATTGTTCACTCAGCCCAGTTCCTTTGGATGCAATTGAAGTCTTTGGTCAGTAAAAGTGAGACCTCTTGGTTTGTATAATGGAAAATATGCCCCCAGTGGTGTCGATGGAATGTAAAGTATGACTTTGTGCACATGAATGTTAAGATCCTCTCCTGCCAGCTCAGTCCCTCCTTGTCAAAGCCTTCATCTTCTTGAAACAAGAACTATAACTGTCTCTTGTAATGCACATCAAAAAAGGAACATTAACTTGAGTATGAAGAAATTACTTTGGCTATTATTGTGATACAGTAGGTGCATCATGTTCAACTATGCCATTTTGGATTTCTTTTTCCTTAAAGGTAAAGAAAATAACTTCAAGGTGAAGCATGGAAACACTCAAAACCTACCATATGATCTCGCGTCCATAATGCACTACGGGCGGTAAGTTGACGACTTCCTCATTTTATTTTCTAATTTTAAAGTACTTGAAACAGACTCCAGATAAGTTTACCCTCCCCCCTGGTCTTGCAGGGATTTCTTCAGTACAAATGGAAATCCAACTGTGTTGCCTAAGCAGAGTGGTGTGGAGATAGGTCAGAGGAAACATCTGAGCCAGCTGGACATAGAAAGATTGAATAAACTCTACAGCTGTGGTAAATTGTGAAACTAAACAATTGCGTGTTTCATTTTATAACCATTACATGTTGAATTGACAGTAAATGTGGCACAGACAAAAGCAACCCTGAAATTTCTTTCAGGTCTTATCTTAGGTCGGATACTGCAGTACCTCCTGCCTGACAGGAGTAGTTTGTCTTAACACTGTTGTTATTGTTACCCAGGCAAATCTTTGCATCATGGGAGGAAGTGGAGAGACACCACACAAATATGAAATCCTTCAGCTAGTGTATTCAACCCAACACCTTGCTGTGAGCCAACAGTGTTAATCACTACATCACTATGCTGCACAGCAGTCATTTTAAAATACTTTTCCAGTAATCATTCAAATATTCATTTAAGCAGTCATATCTCCAGAATACATATGAAGAGTTCGAGGTAGTTGTTTATTTGGATTTTACTGGACAGATTCACAGGTGATGGGGGGGGGAAGAGAGAATACACATCTTGCAAGCACATTAGATTCCCATGACTTCCACATAGGAAGGGCATTAGAGAACAAATACATGACATAACATGTTTTCATTAAAAAAAATAAAAAGACATACTTTCACAAAAAAATTCTATACCCAGCGTATTATTTTATAGATTGGTTCAGAAGGGTAAAGAAAAAAAATCAATTATTAATCTCAGGAGTTTCCCCTTCAGCTCAAATGCATAATAAATGACATTTTGCTGTCTCTCCCATAATATCAGTTCAAGATTGAGTGTATGTCGCCTCCCTGTAAAATGTCTCTTCTATGACAGCCAAACAGGAATAATGTAGCGTCATCTTGTGGTTTAATTGTAATTTGCAACGCTGTAATCAGTGGAAGTGATGACACCTGTGGAGATGGTAACATGTATATATCCGAGAGACAAAAGCTTTTACAACTTTTCTTTCTCAAAAGATTCCTTGCTGCCTTCTGTGGCTGCTGGCTGCCTTCTGCATGTCAAGAGGTACAGCATAAAAACATACGTTCTACAAAGTGTGGATTTTTAGCTGAATATTAATAATTAGTGATGGCCAAATGAAGCTTTCTGAAGCTTGTATTGAAAAAACGGTTCATTACTCGAAGCTTTTCAACAGTCCTCTCTGGTGACATCTGCTGGCCAAAAATATGAAGAGCAGCTTGAATCCACAAAAGACCAACCAAACCAACTGCTTCATAATGATTGCTCACTCTGCAGAGTGGAATTCTGTCTGATATTGGGCTGCCGTTGTTGCTTTGAACGTGTATTTGTTGGTGGTTTAAAAAAAAAAAGTGGTTTATTTGTTTAATAAATAATTTTGACCAGTAAACTCTCCTTTTTTAAACATGCACCATTGTGTGGTCTTTCTTTGCTTATGTCTTCTTGATGTTGGTAAATACAATAATTGAAAAATACCACAGTACATATAATGTACAACACATTATGGAGTATGCTTCTGCTGTGAGGTCCTGCCTCCATGCAATTAACCGCTAGACGGGTGTATTTATAAATAATATTATATTAGGGACATTTTCCCAGACCTATTTCTGATCTGGGGGTAGAATTGATTGTGAAATGGAAAGGGAAAATGCTTATGAACTTGCAAATTAAAAACATGATGCATTTAAAGTAGCCCTGTCTCATTTTTATTTAAGAGTCTTTGTTCTAGTGTGCGATGGCCAAACCTGCTGATTTAAATTTAGCCATTTAAATCAGCTGTAATGGATCAAGAACACCTCTAAAACCTGCAGGACACCAGCCCTCGAGGCCTGGGTTTGGACACCACTGCTCTAGAGGTTATTTTTATTTATAATCAGTAACATTTAAAGTGTATTTATGTTTAAAGTTTAACTTTCAGTTGGTGTCCTTTTATTTTTTTTTTCTAAAGATACTCATCAGGTTGGATGTTGGTGCAGACTACATGCATGTAGATTTCAGAGTGGATGCAGTGTGAAATGTGCAGCAATTCCCCTTATTGTAAGAGTTCTAATATGATATGATAGATTTTTGGACGTGTCTCTTTCAGATTATGCTTTTATTTTTCTTTTTAAAATTGCACCCACAATGCCACCAGCTCTGCTCCAGACTGGTGATCAGTTAATGCACTTGCACTATTTTTAGATTTGCTAGAACACAATGATGACTTAAAGAATTTCTAACACTTCTATTGTGATACAATAGAACCGTGAATACCACCAGCTCAGCTGCAGGTTGGTGTTCATTGAGTGACTTGGATTACTTTACATTAGTAGAATATGAATTCCTTTACTAATTTAATTTTCTTTACTCCTTTGTAAATCCCAGGATGGTTGGTATTGCAGCTCCTCTAAAACAAACGGCCAGAGCAGGCTAAATATCGGGATACTGACGCGCAGCAATAAACAAAAAAATGCACTTCTGAGCCATTTGTTCTGTTTATTCAACCATTACTGTCTTTTTCCTTAAAGGGAAAGAAAATAACCTCAAGGTGAAGCATGGAAACACTCAAAACCTAAAATATGATCCCAGCTCTATAATGCACTACCCGCTGTAAGTTGAAGTCATCCTTATTTCATGATTTCCAATTTTTTTTTAAGTACTTGAAACAGACTCTGGACCCCCACCCCATCTGTCTTGCAGGTCTCGCTTCAGTACAAATGGAAATCCAACTGTTGCCTAAGCAGAGTAGTCAAATTTATCTGTGTTGCAATAACTTTTGTTGCCACCATGGTCGTCTTCTTATGAACAACAGAAACACTACAGTAGCATCATGCCACATGCAAGAATCAAAAGATGAAATTTGTAAAAGCAGAAGGGGCAAGCAAAAAAGTTTAGAGCGATTCAGGCTCAATATTGACATTTGAAAAGCTGTATATGATGATCAGTCATGACTCGACATCGAGTGATGGAGGTATTGTGGGGAAGTTTGTCCAGTCTGAAAAGGAGACTGTGTAATATGAACATAGACATCCAGTGCTGTATTCTAAATGTACTTCATATATCCACAACGATCAACAGTAGCAGGCTGAGAGTCTAGTTTGGTCTGTAGGAGGAGCTAAGAGAACAGGAAGCCTGTCGGTATTAAGCTGTGGGTAACGTGATCAGAGAAGAAAGACTTTTGCATCCTACCTTTCATTTATCTGTCAGGAAACAACGGCTTTTAAAGTCAACTCAGTTTAAAGGTAAGCTCAGTAAATTTGACATTTATATTCAATTTTCATCCATTAGTGCATTTTCTTTAAGCAGTGCAGATGAAGACTTTCTTGCATTTTGTCCTTTGCTGCAAACATTGTGAGGAAATATCCTTGCCACTGTTTTTGTTTTGTGTGAGAAGAAGCAATCATATGTTCAAATGTTTTTAAGAGGTTTTCAAAGTCTGGAATGCAGCATAGTCCCCCTTTTAAATAGGAGCCTATTGGTAAGCTGGCATACTGAAGCTCCAGTCTGATCCCTCTTTCTTGGCAGACGGTGGACAAAGTGTCGGTTTTGTTTGGGCGTCTCAGATTTAGCGTGTAAATGCTTTGGATTACACACAAGGTGCTGAGTGTCCAGCCAAGAGATAAACTGTTAAGTGGCAGCTCAACGTTGTTTGAAACCTTTGAACTGTAGTTGAATTTTGCCTAGAAGATGCAAAAAGGATGTGGAAATTTTCCCACTCAAAATCTAGTAATTTTGCTCACAAACTCACTGGTGTGCCTGTGATCAACATGCCAAGCAAATGGATGCTTATATTTTGACGCAGATTTGAGTTGGCACATCTGGCAGCTCCGTGTAATCAAACCTGTTCGATATATATGCTCTTTTTTCCATGGTGCCATTTACTGTGATTAGGGTTCCTGGTCCATCAAAACACCCCCAAAGCATTAAGTTCCCACATGACAGTGGGGATGGTCTCCTTAAGGTGGAAGGCTTCTCATTTTTCACACTAAATGAAGGAAACATCATTGTGGACAAACAATTAAATTTTTGTTTCATCTGACCATAACACAGAAGACCAGAAGTCGTCTTCTTTGTCCAGATGACCCTTTACAAAGGCCAGGCGGGCTTTTGTGTGCCTTATCTGGAGAAGTGGCGTCCTCCTTGGTCTGCATTCATGGAACCAAGCAGTGTCAGAGTCCGTTGGAGTGCCTGCCTAGAGACATTGTCACCAGCAGAGCACAGATTCACCAGGATGGCCTTGGTGGTGATTCATTTTCACCTCTCTCACTATCCTCCTCGCCAACACAGGTGTTATTTTTGGCTTCCAACCACGTCCTCTGCAATTTTCCACAGCGTGGAACACCTTGTATTTTTTAATAATACTTTGCACTGTAGCCACTGGAACTTGAAAACATTTAGATATGGCCTTGTAGCCCCTTCCTGACTTGTGAACAGCCACAATGCAAAGCCGCAGGTCCTCCCTGAGCTTCTTTGTCCCAGCCATGACTGTCCACAAGCCAACTGCAGAGAACTGCTCTTTTTCACCTGTTGAGCTGATTAAAACAGCTATTCCCAATTAATCAGGGTATTTAGGATGCTTTAGAACATCTTGGATTTTTTTGGAATAATATAGAACTTTGGATTTTCCCAGAGACTGTGAAAGTTTGTAAAGGGTATGAATAATTTTGGACATGACACCTTTTGATCAAATGTAAATAAAACTTTCTGGAAAGCTTAAACTGTTAGTGTTTTAGGAAAACAGCTCTATTTTTTTTAGGTTCTCTTATGTTTTTGCGATGCATTTGGATGTTGGGTTTTTTTTGGATGATATCCGTGCACGTTTTATGGTCTGCCAATATTTGATAAAGTGATGACTATTTCTCCTATATGGCACTTTATCATGCTAAATTTCCTTTTATATCACACCACATCCTCCAATTTTATAAATGCTAAAATGCTAATGTAAGGTTATTAAATTAAGTTACAATAAAATTCTGACGTTATTCTGTTGTATCTATAGTGGGTGATGCTGCATGGCTGCATCCTTGGTGTTCAGACTGCACGACAGAGGCCCCGAGCTGGTGAGGGAGGTGCTTCTGGAGCGAGGCTGGGAGGAGTATAATGAAGGAGAGCGTGAGGAGGAAGACTGGAACCTTTACTGGAGAGGCTCTTTATTTCAGACCTCACAATATCACAACCTGCTGCCGTGGCAACGCCTCAACCACCATCCTAAAACTGTTGGCATCACACGCAAGGTGCACGTCTACATAGATTTTTTTTTTTTAACTTCATGTCATGACAGACGTATTACCAGAAAAAGAAACTGTTCATTTGAATCTCATTCCTACGTCGAGAAATGTAAACGACTCTCGTACAACAAAACTCAGCTCTTGAGCTGTTTAAAATTTTTTGTGTCAGTGCTTGAAATGTTGGAAAAGCACAAAGCATAACTTCTGGGATTCACACATCTGCAACCAGTTCAACTAACAAGCATGATTTTGGACCAGGAAATTCAAACCTAGAACCTTCCTGCAGTGAGGGTCCGTGGTAATTACTCTACCACTGTGCCATCTGGGCAGGAATGCAAAATATTAAAGAAAAAAAATTGTAAATGGATGATTAGTAGACTCTGACTACTTGTACATACGCTCACTTCATCTGAAACTTCAACCAAGTGTAATAGTATGTACATGAGAACGACAAGGAAGAGCATAATAGGTCCGTTTGAAATGTACTTTTTGTCGTTACCCTCTGCTGATTAAACTTTTATCACCAGGGGTCAGCATTATACCAGTGTTTGAGTTTCAGACGTGCTGTTCTCTTTGATATTTCTTATTTTCCCTGCCCTTATTTCCTGAACAGGCTTCGTCTTTTCTGGTGGAAAATGCAATTAACAACATTCTTAATGACTTTCTTTGTTAAATACAGGTTGTATTGATTCACTTTCTCATGATCCTGTGGTGCAAAGTGGTAATCTACTGCCCTTTGACTTCAACTTCTGAAATATCTTCAGCACACCACATAAATGTTTGTGATATAAAGTCAGTGGTTGTCTCTTCACATTCTGTTGATAGTTTTAGTTAATTTGGGAAGATTTTACATCATTTTCAACAAAGTAATTTTTAAAAAGAAAACCTGAATTTATACCAAATGAATTATTTGCATTTCTTTCGGATTTCTTTAGGATTGCTTGGCACGCAACCTGAGGAGAATGAAAGCAACATTTGGTTCAGCTCTCTATGACTTCAGTCCCACCACTTTCATCCTCCCCAATGACTACACCTGCTTCCTGGCTGAGTACAACAGACTGCGTCTGGCCAGAGGAACATCGGTCTACTGGATAGTTAAGCCTGTGGATCTCTCCAGAGGCCGAGGGATCTTCATCTTCGAGGATATTAAGGACTTGGTTTATGATTGCTCTGTTGTCATTCAGAGGTACATTAGCAGCTCTCTGCTGATCTCCGGCTACAAGTTTGACTTGAGGATTTATGTGTGTGTGAAGAGCTTTCATCCACTGACTGTGTACATTCATCAAGAAGGCCTGGTGCGTTTTGCCACTGAGAAGTTCAACCTGTCATCTCTGCATAACCTGTATGCTCACCTCACTAACACCAGCATCAACAAGTTCGGTCCCTTCTACAAAACTGAAAAAGGAAGAGTGGGCCGGGGATGTAAGTGGACCATGAGCAAATTCAGACATTTTCTCCACAGTCAACAGATCAACGAGCTGCTTCTGTGGCAGAGGATCAACAACATCGTCACTCTGACCCTCCTCGCCATTGCTACATCAGTGCCCTCCTGTCCTAACTGTGTGGAGTTGTTTGGATTTGACATCCTCATAGATGCCAAGTTTAAGCCCTGGCTGCTGGAGGTCAACTACAGCCCTGCACTCACACTGGACTGCCAAGCTGATATTTCAGTGAAGAAAAAGCTAGTCAGTGATGTCATTGATATGATGAACTACACATCGACCGACAGCTTAAGAGACAGAGCTTATCGGAAACATAGGTACAAGCAACCTTGTTTTAAGGCGAACCACCCGTCTGCACCTGTGCTCTCAACGTTAAACCATCAGAAGAAAAAGAGAGGTAACAAGGGCTCGCACACTCAAATTCTCCCTCTGCTAAAAACGTCTCATCAGCCTGAAAAGACAAAACGGGGTAAGCTTAAACAGCGTGACCTTGAAGCCAACTACCAAAGATGCCTTCCGCCTTTTGAATTATCGAAGATACGTGAAGCTAGATGCAGAATAATTAACACCAGTGCTATCAAACTCCACACCAACCAGACCCAAAACCCGATACTGGGCCAGGATTCAAGGACAAATGAGTCAGCGTTGAACAGACAGTCTCGTCAGCCTCTTGTATCGTACCTCATGAACAACGGGTCTCTTTACAGGTCTGATGTTACAAACCATGACAACTCTGAAACTGAAGCTGAGAGGCAGCGCTCAGGAGAGACAGACATTTCCTCTTTGACACCTGACACCCAGGAGAGTGAGGAAGCATTCACACGGCCTGCTGCGTCCTGGAAGCTCCCAAACATTTACAGGTACTGTAAATTTGCAAAATGTCAAACGAAGGCCAAATCGTTGGTTTTAAAAGTGGAAAGTTTGACCTATTACTATTACTTAAATTACTTCTGACTTGGAATATTTTACAATTTTGGTGAAAATTGCATTTTTATGCCTTGAAATTCATAAAACTGAAGCCAGTTTGAGAACCTTTAAATTTTTTAAAAAAGGGATGACAATTGACTCTTTTCAAACGTTCACAGCACAAAGCCAGTTCGGATCACTGCGGAGAAAACCACAGGGAATGGACAAAATATTCCACCAGTGAAGGTTGGAGACTTCATAAGGACGTTTCCATTTAACAGGGCTACTCTGAAAGCCTCGCAGCACGAACTGGACATAAGGACAGTCCTACAGGAGATTCAGAGCCTAACTGGACAGTTGGTTTCAGGCAAAGGACACAAGATGAAGAGCAGGAGAGAAGAGAAGGTGACAGCAGATAAGGATGCTGATACTGACTTTGATTCGCTGTTGTGGGGACCAAAAGATCCTCCATTGATCAGCCAATTCTTCAAATCAACTTAACCTGTGGCATACTCTAGCTGGTGTAAATGAATACTCACTTATACTGCATGGTGCTTTTCTACTGTTTTCTTTAGGGTTGGAGGCTCTGATAGGCTGTTTTTTTCTGGGTTGGTTTGTTTATTTGACCTAACACATCATTAGTGAGGATCCTACAGCCCTTTGTGTAGCTTGCATCAGAACATATTTCATTTATATGTTAAATATGATCAAATTTGCTGGTAAATTGAGTTTCTTTATATGCTGTAGTCACGGGAACAAGATTAGCTTTTATGTTAGAACACACGACCCACACGAAAACCTGTGGTTGTTAAAGAAACTTTTAGACAAACGTGTCTGTGATTGATTGTTTTTATGATTATAAAAAAGCGTTATTGGTTAGTAGTGGACTTTGACAGACTCACACGTGAACACATATTTTAATGGGCTGTGAGACAGTGACTCTTTTCTAATTAAAGTAGTTAATGTACACATTTTTGTCGTGTGGCTCTGAAATGTACTGTGGCTCTTTAAGTTGTTTGAAACTTTGAAAACATCTATTAGAAAGAGGGGATTTGCCATGAACTCTGCTGCTCTCACGCATCTGATCTGGTTCTGCACAAAACTGGTGAAAATGTGGACTTCTACGGAGATCACTAAGGCTTCAAAAGTTCTACAAAGTTGCCAGAAGGACAGGTATATAGCATTAAAGCTGAGTGGAACAGTGGTTAGCACTATTGCCTCACAGCAAGAAGGACCTGAGTTTGACTCTACCATAGGGCTGGGCCATGTCATACTGTTCACGATAATACCGGTATAATTTCATGCAACGATAAGAAAATGAAATATCGCGATAGAATATGGGTAAAACGCGCATGCGCAGTGCCTTTGTTTTCATATGCACATGGCGAAAAAGGCACGGCGGCGTATTGTGTGTGTATAACCTCTTTTTAAGTTTTGTGGATATTATACATGGTTATGCTGAGGATATGTCGGCCAATTTCCACCGGAAATGCCTTTTGGTTAAACTGTCAGCAAGGAATTTGCATTTGCACTGTTAAATTTTTATATAACTTTAATGCAAAAAACAGCTGCTTGTTTAAGTGAAAATACATTGATGGGTTCTTTTTTTTTTTTTGCACTAATAAAATTGTGGAGTTGTGAAGTATTTTGTGTCAATTATATCGTCAGTTATATCGTTATCGCACTTTCTGTGTAGAGTTTGCTTGTTGTCATAATAATGAGTTACAACTCAGTGCAAAGCTTCAAATATCAGAAGGAAACTGTATGTGTAGGTGATATTTCTCTGGTTTACGCTATAAAGCAGAAAACAATAAATGTTAAGGCCCAGATATGACCCACATCTGCCTTGACTTGCCACGTGACTAACAGTGTGTCTGGTTGCCACAGCTCCACCTTACATATGCTAGCTGTTACATGTGTGTCATGATCAGCTCTACACACAGACTGTATATAAAAGACAGATGCAGCCATCGTGAGGTCAATCACTGGGTTAGTTAAACCCCATTTATGAAGCCTTCGGCTGGGTTTTTCACAATCAACTAGGTTTGATTTTTGAATGCAAACATAATGGACACGGGAGGGGAGGATCTGATGTATTAGTTTGAAACGTTAGCTTAAATGTTAGTCAACTGACTTATTTACACTATGCTGCTGCAATTTAAATTTTTTTTTAAATCATGTTTTTATGCTCCATGTGAGGAACTAATGCACTTTGGGAAGTAAAAATCAAGTTTGTGCAGCGACTGAACTGACACAGGGAACATATCAGTTTGCACCACATGAACTTATAATGAGGTCAGTCAGTGCTTTGACATCATCTTTTGTCCTTTCACATAAATTATTGCTGGGGTGCTTAATAACCACTTAACAGTCCTTTATATACCTGGATAATTTGATACTGACAAGATTTGCACTGCAGACACAAAGGTGGACTCTAGAATTTCTGTACAATAGAAACAAGTTGTAAAGGGGGGGAAAAAACATTAAAACAAGCATATTCAGCAACGTGATACACACTTGGAATCTATTATTGCGTATCTCAGTCCATTTCCTGTCTTCCATGGCATGTTAGGCATACTTACTCAAATAATAAATGCTTAATATATTTCTGAGATGTAAAATTGTCTTTCCAGTAAATCTCTCTTTATCAGAGAAAGTGGCATCAGCAGAGGGCAGCGTGGAGAATAGTCATAACAACACAAGTGAGTCCTTCTCTGTCTCTGTAGAGTACATGAATGTCTGAAAGGCACCAGGAAAACAGTACCACAGAAGCCACAATGTCATTTGTTCAGTTAATAGCTGGTTAAGAAAAAAGTGACCTCAAAGCACAGCTTGTCTGAGTGGCTATCTACTGTTTTGGTGTTGAGTTTTAGGGTTTGCAATGCCAGGAATAAAAACCACTTGTATGAACTTTCATTTCTTATCTGACATTTAAATACGATTAATACTATGAATTCTTAAATTGTTCCATTTGTTGTTGGGAACACATGTAAAATGCCTCAGTATGCATGAATTTTACACAAGACACAGACATCAACAAAGATATCTGAACTACAGTCATTTCTCTCTGAAAAAGCACTTGGCGAAGGTGAGAACAGGCACAAAAGCACAATATATAAGCAGAGAGATGTTACAGCACTGATAATCCCATCATCCTTTTGCTTGCTGAGATCAGAAACTATTTAAAGCCCTGTAGTGTGAGATTCTTTTTAATCTCCTTTTTTGTGAGATGAACGCCTCACAAACGGAGCAGAAAGGTCGGCCTTATATGAGTTTGTTGCGGTGCTGATTGTGCAAATGAGTGAATGTGCATGAGCTTTTGATCAGGTGGCTCTAATCAGGTTCAACAATCTGAAGAGGTGAATCTAAAGGTGATTATTGCTTGTGGCCGCTTGTCCATGAAATTCTTTCAGCTCTATGGATAATTCTGACATGCTGCAGATTGTTGCAAATGGTGCTGTTGCACTCGTGCACGTGCACAGTAGATTCAGACCAGTTTAAACTGTGTGGTAACATAAATATCTGTGGTCCAGCAGCCTGCTACGTACTACTCTGCTAATTACTTGTGGTTGTCTGTATATAGTTTCTCTTTCCTGCTTGCTCGACATTCACAATGTGCTGTAATGGGCTCAACCAGATATGTTGATCATGCTGCTGAAGCCTTAATGTGGAATTTTGCCATCCAAAGGAAATCTTTTGAGGCTAATTTATCAAACTTTGAGTGGTTTTTAAAAATTATTTTTTCAAACTGATGTTCTCCGGTCAGCAAGGCATGCTTTTAGAAGGACTTTTGGTTAAATTCATAGTGAGCAGTGAGGATGAGACACAGTTGACAGGTGAAAAATTAAAGAAAGAAACTGAACTTTTGGCCTGTATACTGAGCTTTGTATTGCTATAGTTTATGACACTATTTTGTCAGAAAATATTTTATTTCAGATAAGCAACAATAGTTCACAGTTCTGGATACTCAAAAACTGTTTCGAATCTGATACATTTACATCAGACAAAGTCACAGACTGTATTTTACTTTACAGTCTGCTGTATGCCAGTCTGCATTCAGTAGTTGATGGGGCAGTACATAATCTGACCACTAGTCAGCAGTGTGGCATAACAGAGTTTTCTAATTAGGGCAGTTTTCACTCAGCAGCTGCCATTTGATTACAAACTGTCTCTCTGTTTAAACTGCTGCTGAAGAGCCTCCACCTGCTGCCTGTGGACCTGCGCACCCACACACACGCACACACACACACACACACACACACGCACACACAGAAATACATGCACAGTCACAAGACAAACATACAGTGTAAACTTGTTAAAACATGTACAGGAGCACTGTGTGTGACTCATATGTGGACTTCAAGAAGTACAAGCGTATTTGTAAATGTTTGTGCAGATTTACGCCATGCTGTGTCTAACTGCCGCTTTACGTCACACCGTGAGTACCAGTTTGAATTGCTACAAGGCTGCTGCATCATTTCTTCACTCAGATTTTTGGTGGGTTTTTGAGGTCAGGCCTCTGCAGGCTGCTAATTTTTATTTTCAATCAATAAATGAAATGAAAATTTTATCAAACAATTTTTATCAAACAATCAAATTGTTTTCTTCTTTTTGTTTCTAAAACCTTACCCATTTCATATCAGTATGGACACCCAACATGATTTTATTTTTCTCATTTAGATCTCATGTGTTTTCAGAGTGTTCCTTTAATTTCTTTGGGGAAGTATGTATTGAGCCAAGATTTAAACCTGTGCCTCCAGCTGTTTAGGGTGGATACCAAACCATATCCAAGCCAAACGTCGATCTGTCCAACGTGTTCAGTATCCTGCCTGATGTCTCCTCTCAGTAGGAGGAACACTTGTCAGAAAACTGAATCAGACTGGCTGGCTCTTTTTAACAAAAAGGGTAGTGGTTTTATGCTGAGCCCCTCCTCAATATTACCATTTGGCCAGTGAGTGGTGTCACTTGATGAGTCATGAGAGCGACTCCTTTACAAAAATCAAGACCGTCATTTTTTTAAACTCTCCAACAAGGGAAATGACTGCACAAGAACCAAAACTGTGGTTGTCTTCATGCATGCTCAGTCATCCAACTAAATAAATCCTAAAAGGTTGATTCTGTTCATCTGGACGTAGCGTTTTCAATGGGAGAAAATTTTCATCAGTCATCCAAGGACTTCTTCAGCCTCAGCTGACTGCAGGTTTCCTCAACCTCATAAACAGTAAATTGCACAATAACTGAAACTAGCTCAGTGAATGAACAGTGGGCTGAGAGGTCAGTTCCTTGATCATTAATATGCAAATTGTTATGACCATTGATCAACAGTCACTGATAAAAGCCCATCAATCAATGGCCATTGATCAAGGACCACTGATCAAGGGCCATGAGTACCATTCACAGAGAGTTGGGGAATAGCTGCTATCACAGCATTGTAAGATGGCAAAAGATGTACCCTTAGGCCCCCCTTGATTCAGAGATGGTCTTTCCCTTTTCACGTAAATGGCCTTCTTGACTTAAATCAGTGTTCCTCCCTGTCCAGGATGTCTACAATTCAATTGGCCTGTAAGTGTAAATAGACTGCAGAGTCCTGGCCTGACGAGGTAGCTCTTCTGTGTTGTGCCATAGGCTTCACCAGAGGTTGTTTGGTTTCCCCGATGTATAAATCCTGGCAATCCTCCTGGCACTTAACAGCGTACACTATGTTACTCTGTTTGTGTCGGGGGACCCGATCCTTGGGGTGGACAAATTTTTGATGCAGCGTGTTTTGGGGTTTAAAAGCCACAGAGACCTGGTGTTTAGAAAAAATGTGTCACGACTGTTCCGATACTCCTGACACATACAAGATCACTACAGGTTTTCGCTTAGGCAGCGGTTGTCCTTCTCTCCTGGATCGGCTAGAGCTTTCTTTAGGTGCCTATTTGAAGTTTACACGGTTACTTTCTCGTCTGAAAATATATTTAAAATTTTATTTTGTGACCCAGAAAGATTAATAATAGTAATATTAAAATTAGTAGCGGCCGCCATTGTTAGAAAATGGAATTGGCTGGGCCATGCTATGAATTCTGGGATATGGTGGGCCATCCTTCAAATCTGGGGAAAAGGAGGACGCATGTGTCTACCGGATTCGGAGGAGTCGACGGATTGGGACAGCCTTCGTCGCGTCGCTGTGACGTAATCGGCCTTCAAATGCGGCCACAGGAGGATGCAGCCTACGTTTTGGGACATAGCTAGTCTATCACCCTCTTCCTGTAACCACTTCCTGGGTCTTGTTTCAGGGGCTCATAAGTATTTTTGTCACTGAGCAGTGAAACTTTTTTCTCAATATAGTCTTTTTGGTTTAGCAAAAACCATGTGCCTACCCTTGTCTACCGGAAGGATGATAATGTTATTGTCATTACTAAGTGATGTGAGTGCCTTCCTCTCCTCCATACTTATGTTGGATACTGGGGGCTTTGCATTGGTGAGACAGGCAGAAAACTTTGTCTGTAGTTGCTCTGCTTCCATGTCTGCAATGTTGGTGTTTCAAATTGTTGTTTCTGTAGCTGTGATCAGTTCCAGTTGCATCACAGCAAAGTTCAACCCTTTTGCAAGAATATTTTCTCTGCTTGGGTGAGCTGTCTGTCAGACATATTTTTCACCCACTGGTCCACATCCTCATTGTGGCATCCTTCTTCTCCTCTGGCCACTGAGGACACTGTGTTTGTATCTTCCTGTGGTTTCTGACGCACAACAAGTAAGTCAAACTTCCTTCGTTGCCTGGTCTTAGACTTCTCATTAGGGATGGGTATCGAAAACCGGTTCTTGTTGAGAACCGGTTCCCACTGTTTCAATTCCTTGGAATCGTTTGCCACTTTTAAAAACGATTCCCTTATCGATTCCAGTCGCCCCGAATGACGTCATCACGTTGAGTAGCGTCTTTTACCCAGTAGGAAACACGGCGCCTGAGCGGCACAAACGCTCAAAAGTTTGGTTACACTTTATGAGAAAGGATGACAACAGGGCAACGTGCAATACTTGCAAAGTAGAGATTTCATCAAAGGGAGGAAACACTACGAATATGCAAAAACATTTGCTCAAAAAACACGCGATTGCTTTCAACGAATGTCGTGTTTTTGATCCGCTCCGGACTAGCGAAGCTCAACCCAGCAGCAGCGGTAGCGTTTCCACGTCCTCTCCCGTTAATACTGCAGGTAACTAATCAATTAGCATTGCATATTATGTTAGCGCGATTTACCTTATTACAAAACCTGCTATTACTGTGCGTTGCATTTAGATAACCATGATGAGAGAGACAGAGTCTGGCTGGCTCAGATGCTGGCAGTTCTCGCTGCAGTCTACCGGTAGCGTCTCCTTTCAGGCCAGGATAGACAAATGTCACCGAGCAGTGACTAAGTTTGTGGTAAAAGGCTTGCACCCATTTGCCACAGCAGATGCCCCCGATTTCACTTTGGTAAGTGAATGTGTTTAATTGTAGGCAGGGACATTACTGGATATTCTTGTGTAATTGCTACAGAATAATTTATGTTATACTTTGTTATTGCTACAGGAGAATATTTATTTTATTATTTTACATATACATTTTTTTCCCTGGGGACCCTCTGACACCCCATTGAAGAGCCGTAGGCTGTGGATCTCTTAAGATCTCACTGTTGGGTTTGTAAGGCCATGTTACTCCTAAATTTCTATCTTGTTCAAAGAGAAGATATAAAACACAGTTCTAAGCTAATCGACTTTAGTGTTCTCCTTTAAAAAAAAAAAGAATCGATAAGAGAATCGATAAGGAATCGAATCGTTAAACAGAATCGAAAATGGAATCGGAATCGTTAAAATCTTATCAATACCCATCCCTACTTCTCATGCTGTGCTAGACGAGTCTTCTCAATGAATCCAAACACCTTTTTAAGAATATTCTCATCTAGAAGCATTGCAAGTCTCTGTCGAATCCACTCCACTTTAAATTTTAGCAAGTCAATGGTAAAATCTGAGCAGCTGGTGCTGTGCCTTATGTAGGCTTTTGGTTGCTCGGTGGCCCTTAACTGAAGAGCTCATTTGCAAACTTTTAGGAGTAACCTTGTTTATGTCTGCATCTGAAGGCTGAATCTCAGGTTTTTCCTGTAGTCCGCCATCTTACGTGTTGTTTGCTCATACTGACGTACAAGCTTTAGCCAGTCCTTGCCAAAGTGGGTTGAAATGGCTTGATGCATGCTAAGTCATCCAGGTAAGGAAATCCCAAAAGGTTGATTCTGTTTATCTGGACATAGCGTTTTCAGTGGGAGACACGTTTCGTCAGTCATCCAAGTGACTTCATCAGTCACTTTGATCAGTGGTTGTTGATCAATGGTCATGACAATTTGCATATTTATGATCAAGGAACTGACTTCATATCCCATTGTTCATTCAGTGGGCTAGTTTCAGTTATTATGCAAATGTACTCTTTATAAGATTGGGGAAACCTGGAGTCAAGCCATAGCGGCAGATGCACCATTGCCTCGACATCTTTCTTTGTTGACTTTCAGCTGCATTGTTATATCAACACCCCCCCATTGTGCTGGTGATCCACCGACAGGTAGCTGGTGATACGCTGTGCTGGGAGAGTTTGAAGGAGAGAAGTTCAGGCACAGTGGTATTAAATGCCAAACTAAAGTCCACAACCAGGACCCTGGCACAAGTTCCCTGGGCGGTCAAGATGTTGCAGGATGTAATGCAGTCCCATGTTCACCGCATCGTCCACCGACCTGTTTGCCTGGTAGGCAAACTCTTTCAGCTTCTGGGAGTAGATCCTTTTAGCCGCTTTGATTTCCCTGGTCAGTGTGCTCCTGGCTTGCTCTTACAGGGCCCTGTAACTGCTTCTGTAGGCGTCCTCCTTGGCCTTGGTTCCTGCTTTGCTGCGTTAGTCCACTTCTTCACAGTTTTGACTATAGACTTGGCACGTTTTAGTTATTGCCTATAAACTGGAATAAGATGGACCAGGCAGTGATCAGAATGTCCCAAAGCTGCCTGGGGGACAGAGCAATAGGCATCTTTTACAGTTTTTTGCAGTCGCTAACAAGCGTTTGTCCAAACAGTTGTCACATTTGCAAAACTCTAAACACAATTAGCACAACATCGGTCTGTTGTGGCCATACCATTCACACATTTCATGTCGTGTTCACCCAATATGCAGTCAGTGAACACATTTCCACAATGCTTACATTTTCTTAACAGTCAAGCTATACCTCCCAACAAAATTATGGACTGTTTTTGTAGTATCTACAAATGTTAACAAACAACATCCCACAATAGCAAAAACAATATTCTAAACCGTAGATACAGTATAAAAACCTCTGCTTCTGCAATGATATCAGTACAAAAACAATATCAATATCAAAAATATATCTCAGCTGATAATAAACAAACAATTGAATAATTGACACAGCTGATTTATGTTGGGTAAATTGGGCCAACCACAGCTTCTTCCATTCTGGCTTAGACTCAGTGGGGTTTATAAGGCAAGACCTTGAGGAGTGATGTTTTTGGAAACAAAAAAAAGACAAACACTGTAATGTCTGGTCGAGGAAGCGTAAGAGCAAGGGGCCCAGGGAGAAGAGCAGGCCCAAGGAGAGGGCAAGGTAGAGGTGTGAGAATGCGTGGTGGTGGCATTCCAAGGGCTGCAAGAACAGTAGTCAGTGATGAAATTCGTGCCACTATCATTGACCATGTAATCAACCATGGTCTTTCACTAAGAGAGGCTGGTGAAAGAGTGCAGCCCAATTTGAGGCGGTCAACGGTTGCCTCCATTATACGCATCTTTCAACAAACCAACAGGTAAGTATTGCATTTTACATGGATTGTTTCTATTCTCACTTGACATGTCAATATGGTCATACAGTAATGCATATGTTGAATTTTTTGTCTTTCTAAAGAATGCAACGTCTTCCACCCTCTGGGGGAAGAGGAAAGCTCCACAGTAATGATCAGGAGCTTGCCATTGTAGAAATGGTTACTGCAAATAATGCAATAAAACTGCATGAAATTCAAACTAGAATTGTGGCGGACCATGAGATATTTGACAATATCGATAGAATCAGCCTCACAACCATTACGCGGACATTGTCCAAACACAGAGTGCGGATGAAGCAGCTCTACACTGTTCCCTTTGAGAGGAACAGTGAGAGGGTCAAGGAGCTACGACGACAATATGTCCAGGTATAGTGTATATTCAATCCAATGTCCAGTTCTATAAGCTTTGCACTTTGCAAGTAGGTAACCTACACAATACTAGGTTACAGTACAGTATGGTATACAGTAATAACATGACTTACATAAACTTTGTTTCAGAGAGTTATGGAATTGGAGGCCAACCAGGCCCCTCATGAATTCATATACATCGATGAGGCAGGATTCAATCTGGCCAAAAGGCGTCGACGTGGATGAAATGTAATTGGAAAAAGGGCCACAGTTGATGTGCCAGGACAGAGAGGGGCAAACATTACCATGTGTGCAGCAATTGCAAATGCAGGATTACTCCTTCACAGATGTCAGGTTGGACCCTATAATACAGAGCGCTTGCTTGCCTTTCTCAATGATCTCCACCAGTGCCTGGTTCCAGAGCAGGGTCAGGAGGGTGAAAACATGAGGACCTTTGTAATTACCTGGGACAATGTGGCTTTCCATCACTCGCAAGCAATAACAACATGGTTTGAAGTCCACCCAAGACTGGTAAGTCTCTTCCTTCCACCCTATTCACCTTTCCTCAACTCCATAGAGGAGTTTTTTTCTGCATGGAGGTGGAAGGTTTATGACCATCAGCCACGTGACCAGATGTCCCTCCTTGAAGCCATGGATGCTGGCTCCAGGGACATCACAGTTGACGATTGCCAAGGGTGGATCCGACATACCAGGCAGTTTTATCCCAGGTGCATCGACTTGGATAACATCAGATGTGATGTTGATGAAAACATGTGGCCTAACCCTGAAGATCGCAGAGATTAGATGCAAATTTTTTGCCTTTTTTTTTAGCCCCCCTCCCCCTTTTTATCTTGGCTTTTTGCTGTTGTTTTTTTGTTCAGAATGCTCTTGTGTGTTTCATGGATATTTTGTTCACTGTAAGCAATACTGTAAAACTTTCTCTGTCCTATCATACCGTGTTTCTACTGTACCTCCTGTAGTAAACAGTAGAGAAACAAAAACTTGTTTGCTTTTTACTGGAATGCTTTTGAATGTGAACATTACTGTACATGTGGACATACAGTTACCAACCAAGACATTTCTGGTGTCAAAATGGTGGATTGCATGTTTCGCATGCAAATACCTGTAAAACTGAAACATAAAAGTCTATGCAGTTTTTGTAATGTCAATAATAGCCAGTATTTTGAAACAAGGTGTAGTTTGATTGACTGCATGTACCTTGTGAGGTGAAAACAAGTGTTATTCTTTGACAGACTAATTTCATTTTGAGTCAGATTTATAGTGTTTTTGTACAGTTAGTGTGTGCAGAGAAAGATGTGTTCTAATTTTGAAATGAAGAGTTAGTATATATTTAACAAAATGTATTTTTGAGAAGAAAATTATCCATTTGGCCAATTGTGTTTTGTAGGTGTGAGTCTGTGTTAAGAGTTTAGAAAAAGTATCTGAAGTATGGGTAGGCGCTTGTTAGCGATTGAAAAAAACTGTAATGTAGTGTAACAGTGGTCCAGTGTCATGTTGTCCCTGGTGGGGCAGTCTATATGCTGTCTATATTTAGGAAGTTCGTGGTTTAGATTTGCTCTGTTAAAATCCCCAAGGACAATTGTAAAGGAATTGGGGGATTTTCTTTCCAGGGTGGTAATCTGGTCAGCCAGCTCGCACAGTGCATTGTTCGGGTTGGCCTGAGGAGGGATGTAAACTCCAACAAGCATGAAGGAAGAAAACTCCTACGGTGAATAAAGTGGTTTGCAGTTGATGAAAAAAGTTTTCAGGTTTGGGCCGGAGTATTTCTGTAACACTGTGACAGCAGTACACCAACCTTCGTTAATCTAGAAGCAGACTTCACCACCCCTTGTTTTCCCTGAGAGCTCCGTTTTGCGGTCTGCCCGGTGAAGTTGGAAGCCTGGCACATTTGAGACAGCGTCTGGGATTCGTTCATTGAGCCAGGTTTCAGTAAAGCACAGGGCAGCAGAGCGTGCAAAGTCCTTGTTAGCCCGGTTTAAAAGCAGTAATTCCTCCACTTTGTTTGGAAGAGAGCAGAGATTCGCAAGATGAATGGAGGGGAGTGCCGTGCGGAATGCCAACGTGATTTCACCAGTGCACCAGCGCGGGTCCTCCGTCTGCGTCTCCTTCGAGCGCCACAGAGAGCTGCTGTGCCTTGACTAAAATCTCCAAAAAACTTTCCAGGTTTATGAAAAAAGGATAAAAACTATTTTTGAGATGACTGTCTGATGTTTAGCAGTTGATCTCTGGAAAAAAAAGTGATGTGGTCTGAGTGACCAAATGTACGGAATATAAACAAAACGAAGGAAAGTGCAAGAGAGCGCAGTACCAAGGCTGCCATCTGTGGTGCCACTTTGATTCAGACCATGTTGTTTTTAGCAATGTGAGATATGAACTTATTAACTGTCTTGAATTTTTTATTATATTTGGAAAATGTTGTGGTTTGAGGAAAGATAAATAATATTTCAGATTTTAAAACCTCTCTCTGACGACTTCCTGATGAGTCAAGAGTTAAAGCTCACTTTGTGTTCTCCCAGGATCCTGTGATAGAAAATACATGAACAGTCAATTACCAGCAGCTGTTGCTTTGTAATACTTTAAGGCTGACAAAGCTTTGAGGCTTTAGAAGCGACAGCACCTCCAGACATAATATTTTGAGTGTTTAGGGATAAGTTCACCTGCAATCTGCAATCTTTCAAATCTCTATTAAAATCACTGACAGCTACAATTTTATTATACCAAGAGGCTGTTTGCTTGGACTAAATCTTTGCCTGTCACATAAGGATTGCTGTTACCACGCCTACTTACACTAAATTTCAAAGCTGCTATGTTAATTATCTCCAGTCTGACAGGCAGCAACTTGTCCAGCTAAGTACCAACAGCTGAAAACGCACAAAGTAATCATCAGTAGATGAGACTGCAGACTAATGCCAGAATGTAATTTAATCTCAATACTCAATTATTTCAAATAAATACAGAAAACCAATTACAAACAGATGGTCTTTGACAGGTAAAATGAGGATTAGTCATCAGTGGTAATTTCCCAAATGAAAGGAAGTGAACTATCAGCTTCCACATTATTGTCATATTTTTAACTCTTGCACTGAAAAACTAAATTTAATGTGAAAGAACTGTTGAGGTACAGAGATCCTTAATGCAATCGACCATGTAACATCAGTGGTACCAATTCTCCAACCCACACACTGAAGGAGTGAGCAGGGTTCACTGCTCAAAGAATACTAAAATTAGCTTTTCATCAATGCAGGATAGTAAATAATTATTGAAGTATGCCTCAGATATACTGCAGTTTCACAAGGTTCCCCTCTGTTATGCATCAAAAGGCCATACAAGGTGTTTCAAAAGCCAAGCGGGAGAGTTGGTGTTGTGAAACATGTTTCTTTAACCAATGTGAAGCAGTTTGTTAAGCAATGCTGCAGAATAGCTGTCAAATCAATAGTTTGTGGCGTAAAGAATGTACAGGTGTGGTTTCATTCATTTAACCAAGAATTTTACATGCCAATAAAAACTAATAATTGCAGCATTGTTAAAAGCTACTTAAGTGTATAACAATGTTTTTATGTTTATATATATATATATATATATATAACACCCAGCACGCCCCTGTTTATCCTTCAAGCTCGGGTCCTCTACCAGAGGCCTGGGAGCTTGAGGGTCCTGCGCAGTATCTTAGCTGTTCCCAGGACTGCGCTCTTCTGGACAGAGATCTCCGATGTTATTCCCGGGATCTGCTGGAGCCACTCGCCCAGCTTGGGAGTCACCGCACCTAGTGCTCCGATTACCACGGGGACCACCGTTACCTTCACCCTCCACATCCTCTCGAGCTCTTCTCTGAGCCCTTGGTATTTCTCCAGCTTCTCGTGGTCCTTCTTCCTGATATTGCTGTCATTCGGAACCGCTACATCGATCACTACGGCCGTCTACTGCAACCGTAGTGCTGCATTAACATCATCTAGCAGACCTTCTGAGGGTACTTCACGTAATCTTGGTAACCGGCTACGGGGGATCCAGGTTTCAAGCTTGGCCATGATCCTATTTTTCAGGTCAGTTCCCCTCGCACTCAACGATCCTTCTCCTATCGCACTTGGGGCTATGTACCCAATCTACACAATATTTTCACGGACCGGCCTTTAAGGTGTCGCGGATAAATACAACAAAATAAAATGATACAACCAAGACAAAAAGTGTGGTATTTTGTAAATATAATAATAAATGCAAATTTACTGTGTTATTGTGTAACTTTATTAGCAGCGTCCTCCTGAAATGCACCAACAACATTGACAGTAACATCCTCCTCTCTGCCCCTTAATGCTCTCTGGACGCTATGGTAATGCATAAATATTTCTTTCAAAATAAGATACACAACTACAACACGGGAAAAGACCCAGGGAAACCAAGTTAACGATAAAAACCTTGGAAACCAGTACCCCGGTACCGCTGCTCTATTGAACTTGACTGCATGCTGAGGTGGCAATTCAGCCATTTGATTCATGTTACAGCAGCTCATGAGTAAATGAAAATGGTGCAATAAAAGTACTTTTAGAAGTAAATTTTTCCAAGCATTAACATTTACTTAAATTTACTGGAGTAGAGTTAGGGGTTGCCACTTCAGCATGCAGGGTTAACTCTGGTTTTACTGTTCTGAAAAAGGCCTTTTTCAGGGAACACAAAATGGTTAACAAATTAAAGCTGTTCTGCAGCAATTGTGGTTGACCAAGCCTTAAAAGCTGGTGCTACTAATTCCTACAGGTGTTTCAAATTGCCTGGATTACTCTGCCTGGATAAAAGTAGTGTTGGAACACACCTTGGTACCATATGTTCGTGAGCACCAGTAGAACAGTATTGTACTGCAGAAAGTAGTGTGATGCTACAAAAATGGTGAGAAAAAGGCAATTAACAATGGAAGAAAGAAAGACCCTCATAACATTAAAAAATTTAGGTATTTCTTCCACAGAAATTGCAAAGAAAGTCAAGGTGTCACTGAGTAGAGTTTCCTTCACAATCAAAAGCACTCAGAAACTGGGGCAAACTGTGACAGGAACAGGTCTGGCAGACCCAAAGCCACAGTTGAATCAGAGGACAGGTTTCTGAGAGTTAACGGCTTACATGATAGGCGACTCACAGGACAACCATTTCAAGCACAGCCTTGATAGTGGTCGTGGTAAGCAAGTCTCAGTTTCAACTGTGAGGAGAAGACTTTGAGCTGCAGGTTTGACAGGACGAGTTGCAGCAAGAAAGCCATTGCTAAGATGTCAGAATAAGACAAAGAGGCTTGCCTGGGCCATGAAACACTGTCATTGGACTACTGAAGACTAGAAGAAGGTATTCTGGACCGATGAATCATAATTTGAAATCTTCGGTTCACCACGCAGGATCTTTGAATGCCATCGAGTATCAAAGGGATGGTTCCACAGTGTTGGCATCAACTGTCAAACATGGAGGAAGAAGTTTGATGGTCTGGGGCTGTTTTGCTAAATCCAAGGTCGGTGACTTGTACAGTGTGAGAGGCACCCTGAATCCTACCTTAGTTATGTTGTAATAGGTGTAGGCTGCTGGGGGATTCCCATCATGCACTGAGTATTTCTTCTTTAGTCACCTTTCTCACTATCTATGTGTTAATAGACCTTTCTGCATTGAATCATACTTGCTATTAATCTCTGACTCTCTTCCACAGCTCATCTTTTGTCCTCTCTTCCTTCTCTCACACCAACTGGTTGCAGCAGATGGCCCCGCCCCTCCCTGAGCCTGGTTTTGCCGGAGGTTTCTTCCTGTTAAAAGGAAGTTTTTCCTTCCCACTGTCGCCAAAGTGCTTACTCATAGGGGGTCATATGATTGTTGGGGTTTTCTCAATATATATTATTGTAGGGTTTACCTTACAATATAAAGTACCCTGAGGCGACTGTTGTTGTAATTTGGCGCTGTATAAATAAAATTCAATTGAATTGAATATAATCAAACTAATCAACGTTAGTTAGTTTAAGTACAACGTTACAACTGAATGCTAGTGGACTCAAAAGTGGGCTTGAAAATCTGGAAACAGCAGGTTAACGTCTGACAGGCTACAAATATTGATTAAAAAACATTGATCACGTGGTTTTACAGTATTGCTCTTAATATTTTATAAAAGCAGAAGCATCTACATCTAAGTTCTCTATTGACAGTGTTCTCTCTTTCAAGATACTTTTATCATAAGAACATTATGCCTTAATTTTTTATATGTTTTTAAACAAAAAGAAAAATTAAAGATAGCAAAAGAAAGTTAAAAGACTATTTAAAACTGTCTTTCAGCCAGTCTTGTTAAAATCATGAATAGTATTGTTTTCACAATGACCCTGGAGGGAGAATCTAACTCTTTAGAGATGCTTGGACTTGCTGAAGCAGTGAAGGCATGCAGAGCAAAGTGAGGCCTAAGGCCAATACACCCCCCACCCACCCCCACCCCGTGTTTTTCCCCAAACATCCCCAAGCAGCATTTTTAGCATCTGCATAAGAGGCCTGCACTTTTAAAAGTGATACAAACGCAAAAATCTCTGAGCTGAGATGCTTGACAGCTGTCATTCTAGATAAACTAAGTGACACAGTAGCTTGGCAAAGGCAAGATGGTTAATTCTTTCTCAAAAACCTGAAATGTTCCCACAATGTTTCCCCATACCGCTGTCACGCTGTCAAAAGTCAAGCTGGTGCTATCAGTGCTTGTTTTAACTTGGTTACACAGACCTTGTCAGGGCTTAACGAGGCTACACAGAAAGTTTGTTTACATGCCATGATTAAAAAACAAAGGTGCTTTTGCTTCGTAGTTAGATGTTTGAATTGTTTGTATTCTATATTCTATATCTATTTTACAAGTGAGTTTTGGTCTATGTAAGTCCCGTTGGTCTAACAGTGCAATAACAGCTGGTGACTCACCCCCTCATGCAATAAGGAGGAGCTACAAACTGGGGGCAGAGCAGCAGTACAAAAGAGATGCCTACTGTACCTGCACACTGACTTACTTCCAGATTTAACTGGAACTGGTACTGACTTTCGCCTGAAAGGACATAAAGTAGCAATGACTCAAGGACTGAAAGAAGAAACCTAAAGTTTTAAAAAGGACCAAAACTAAAGACACCGAGGAAACCTGCTTGACAGGATTTCTTCTGTTTTGATTGCAGGATGGAACTCGATCTTTGAAGTGATTTCCTCTTCACTTTAGAGACAATGCTTTGCTCTATGCTTCCAGGGTAGAATCTGTTTCTGTTTTCAAGCTTGGAATTAATATTTGCTGACCCCCAGGCAATTTGTTTTTTGACTGCTAAAATGGAAAGCACCAATGGAACTGAACAACCTCTTGAAGACGATGAAGCTGCCGAGATACAAGTGTACAAGTTCTATGCAGCCGCAATAATTGTGATTTTTATCTTGGCTTTGCCTCTGAATGCATCTGTCATCCACCTCTTTATTTTCAAGCTAAGGTTTTGGAAATCCAGCACAAATAATATCTTCCTCTTCAACCTGGTTTTGGCTGACATCCTCCTGCTGATCTGCTTGCCCATAAAGGCCTATACCTTCATCCAGGGAGTTAGAAATAGTAACAATGACGCTGTCTGCAAAGCCATGCTTTTCATGTTGTTTTTAAACCGTGGAGCTAGCATCGCCTTCCTAACAGCAACTTCCATCCATCGGTATTTTCATGTGGTGCACCCTGGTCGAAAAAGTCCCCTAAAAGCGCTTAAGAAGTCTCCACAGATCTCTGTCCTCATCTGGGTGCTGCTTCTGCCTCTCACCATCCCCACCATGCTCAAAAACTTTGACTGCTCTTACAGCCTCATTAAAGAAAATGCTACCGTGATCAAGGTAATGCTTACTTGTTTCATGCCTTATTCTCTCTTACTGTAGACAACACGTGCATAAATTAAGGTCATTGTGTCTTAATACTTATAACAGTTTAATAAGAGTTTAATTTTGTTTTAAATCTAGGAATCCTCCACAGCAGTCATGCAAAGTGATTTTTAAACAGAGGTTAGACTGCTGACATTCCCTTTTATTTTTATCCCCCTATCTAAGGATGTGGTGGATGGCATCAGAGAGACTGTAATCTTTACTCAGATCCTGATCCCGTTTGTCATCCTGCTCTACTGCACTGTGCGCATCGTCAACCGACTCAGGAAAAAAACAGTCGGGGATAGGACCAAGCTGAAGAGAGCAGTATTTCTGGTCACTGCTGTCATGGTGCTCTTTTCATTCTGTTTCCTCCCCTGCACCATAGCCAGGATGGTTCTGCTTACCATTCGGGTCAAAGATATGCCTGATTACATCGAGCACAAAGCTGTAGTGGCCTTTGATGGCCTCATGGTCCTCTCCTACATAGACTGTCTGCTCGACCCACTTGTCTACTGCTTCTCTAGCACCAAGTTCAAAGCACTTTATCTATCCAATTACTTCCCATTTTTAGTAAAAGAAACTCCACAGGTCAGCTCAACAGGAAAGTCAAACAGAACTACAAATGCTACTGTCATTTCATGTTTATGAAAACAAAGAAGGGAGAGTTCCCATACAGAGTGTGGTTTCACTCTATAGTAGCCGCAGGTTGAAAAAAATGGTTCAATGGTTAAAATGTGTTATGAGGACAAGGCATATATATATTTGAATTCCTACTTTCTTAAGATTTTCAAATATACAGAAGTAAAAAATGAAAAAATATATTAGTTTATCAGCCCTATGGATATAGCACAGGGGTCAAAGTTTGAAATTTCTCTAAGAGAATGCCTCCCAGCCAAAGTATGCACATCTGTTCTTCTGTCAAATTATACCAACACAGCTTTTATCTAAGCCACAACAGTGAAACAAGTTTTTGTTTTTCACACCATCTGTTAGATAACATTTAGGGGATCCTCAGTCTGCAGGTGATTAATACGTCATTTTAAAAGTACATACAGGGAAATTATCATGACATGATCATTTCCAGCTCATAACAGTTCAATATAATAATTATTTTTTATATTCATATTTATTTTGTCTTATACTGGGCCATGTAGCAGACATTCAGGTTATCCACAGTCAGAAGTAAGTCTCGCTCTCAGTCATGTGTCTTCTGATTGGCTTCACATCATCAAATGGTGGAATGGGAAGGATCTACACAATTTTAGGCAGGTGGCTTTAACATTGTGGCTGGTCGGTACTGAACTGTTTGTGATGTGTGAATAGAGATATGTATATATATTCATCCTGAGATTATTTCTAGTAAATGGATTACGGTATGTTGGGAACACCTTGATGATACCACCTTGAAAGCTCTGCTCACAAAGTGCCACGCCCACAAACGACTCTTACAATGTAACACGTGAGTCATACACTCAACCTGAACTAATCTTCACCCTGACTTAGTCCCAGAAATCCCAGCATTTCTATATAAGTCACATGGGTGAAATTACTCACCTTAATGACACCATCAGTAGATGTAGCGCGCCGAGTGAGGGTATGTCTGGTGTAACTGTCTGTCAGTAAATAGACACCTCCCTGATTTAACAACCCTTGGAGGTTCCTAAGGACATTTATTGTCTTTTTCATTTTTAGTTTTAAACCATCTTCACTGTGTTGAGTGGAATATAGCCAAATTTGTCAAAGAATGTTTTTTTTACTTATTTTTTTTAATTGTGGTGTCAATTCATTAAATCAGCCTAAAATGGCTAAGTTACAGCAATCCATCCACCTTAGTCCCTTTGGACAAAAATGTCCACATTGAAACCCATTATAAACGCTATTTTTCACGCCAGAAAAATTACGGTCAAAGGGAGCGTCAGGTTCTCAGCTTAGGTTTCGTTTTGGACTACAGGCCTTAGAGTTGTAATTTTTTTATTTGTCCACCGGGTGGCGCCCTTGCTTCACATTTGACCTCTGCTGGAAAACAGCGGGCTGCTTGGACAGACCTGCCGGAAATGAAGCCTCATCTCCGGCGTGCAGCAGCGGCTTCGCCCGCTGATCAGGCGGACCATTTTTTGGTCCCTAGGACCATGAGAGGGTGCTTTTTTTTTTTAGTCAACAGGAAATGACGTATTTGTTGTCACGTGGTACCGGAAGTGTGCGCTGGAAAAAGGAGTCCGACGCAACATGCCCCGATCATCGTCGCGAGTTAACCCGGGAGAATGCACTCATTTCGGCCTCGACGAGCAGCATTTGCCGCCTGGAGACCATTTTCTGGTTCTGGAAAAAAAAATAAAAGGTGATCGAAATGACTCTTGGTGCCAATCTTTAGTCCATCTAAAGGCCTAATTATAATAACAATCAAATATTACTTCAAATGTTTTTTTGGGAAAATATTTAGTTTTTTAGTTTTTTTTTTAGTTTTTTTGTAATTTAAAGGGTTAAAACAACGAAAATATAATTAAAACTTTATATGAATATTTCAGGGAGAAGTAGTTTTAAAAGACTGACCAATTTAAAGTGAAAAAAAAAATTAATATTTAATATTTTTATTGCACTTTTTGGGCGTGGTCGATAGTGTGCATTTTATGAAATGCGCTCCTGGAAAAAAAATAAAAGGCGATCGAAATGACTCTTGGTGCCAATCTTTAGTCCATCTAAAGGCCTAATTATAATAACAATCAAATATTACTTCAAATGTTTGTTTTTTTAAAAATTGAGTTTTTTTGTTTTTGGGGGCTAAAAAAACAGGGCGCTCATGAAGTAAAACTGGGATTTAAAGGGTTAAAACAACGAAAATATAATTAAAACTTTATATGAATATTTCAGGGAGAAGTAGTTTTAAAAGACTGACCAATTTAAAGTGGAAAAAAATATTAATATATAATATTTTTATTGCACTTTTTGGGGAATGGACATTTATGTCCATTAGGGACCAAGGTGGATGTCTTTTTTAGGGATCTCCAAGGGTAGTCAATAAGCTGGAATCTGGTGAGTCTATGCTCCCTGCTTTCATCTACAATTTAAATCGTCTGTGGGTTAACAATGAGTCACTGCAAGGTACAAACACTTATGCACTTATTTGGAATAGCAGTATTTGTTATAGTTCTTTGTCGTAAGAAAATAATGAATAACTACAAGTGTAATAACTGAGTTAAATAATTCTTTTGAGTTATGGGTAAAAAACAAACTGAGGACATTGATACATAAGCTAAGGCAAAAATGTAAATAATAAGGAGACAGAGTTAGAAGCAATAAATATTAGCACCCTGCAGTGATTACTTTGTTTACTTGTCTGAAAGTTGTGTAAATGTGACATTTTGAAAATATTATTTGTTTATCTGTGACCCTAATGAATTCAGCTGCAAAGTCAATATGCTTCATTCTTGTGTTACCATATCATTCAATCTGCATTTTACATTTAAAAAGTACATTTAGAAATCCACACTAAAAAAATGGCCTTTTGATGGATGACTACACACTCTGGACATAAAGAAAAGAGAGTAAAAGAGTAGGAGGGAGTCCTTACCTTCCTTGAAAGGAATCTTTGCAGAGTCCTTATTATTTATTTCTGGCCTTTTGAACCAGATGGTTAAAAAACATTATTACCACCCTGCTAGCTTTCCTTTTGGGGCTGCCAATATTTGGGTTTTTTGGTATGCAGGAAAAAACAACAACATAATTCTCCCCATCAGCACAAATATGAATACAACCGTGCCTTTTTTGTGGATAAGAATTACATTATATTATTCAGACTTAAATCACTTCACAAAAAGTGACACTTATTGTTTTCTTAGAAATTCCGAATGTTTTCATACCCTAGATATATTGTAGCAGTAAATTAAGTTGTGAAAAAGACTAACACAAGTTGGCATTTTATATTTTTGTTTGCATGAGGCATTTTGTAAATATTTTGTGTATTTTTACTTCTGCACCAACATGTTAATCTTCATTTTCTGCTGATGGCACATCAGAAATTTTGGTGTACATGTATATGTGGATATATGTTAATATATTTGCATACAACAGCTAATTAAATTAACAAAAAGAAAACATTTCCATGATGTTCAGATGTGGGTGAAAACACATTCAGGCCAAAATACAGCTCCTCTATGGGGTTATGAGTGAATGTCACTGTTGTGACAAGTGGCTCTATTAATTAATTAATGAGGTAAAAAGTGTCAAAAAATTGCTGGTTCCACTCTTAACGGAGAGCTAAAAGCCTTTCAGTGTATATTTGTGACTGAAAATGATGGCACGGATGGAAAACTTCTGGAAGGCTTTAGGAACCACAAAAGACGACTGTAATGTATCTAATGGTGAACTTTAAACTCAATCTGCCAAAATGATTCATAATTATTACCATTAAAACTTTTTCTTGGCCGTTTTGTCTCTTCTTGCACAAATACGTTTGAATTTAGACTCAAGAAAAGAAGAGAGACAGATCAAGGGTTGCTGGGATACAAGCAGTCAAACATGTGGTTATGGCGTGTTGACACATGTAAAAAGACCAGTTCTGACAAGTTTTGGCAGACATCAAATTAGAACACATTACGTAGCTTTTACTGACAGAGATGACACTGGGATTTCTAAAGAATGTGAGACCATGTAAAGAAATAAGATAAGAAGAGACTGTATCTGAGGGAAAAACATGACATTGAGATTTTAGACAGAAAAGGGAGAAATATGCCATTTACTGTATATAACTACATACATTAATATTTTTTCAAATATAAATTTTGTTTTAAAAAAATAGTTCATTTTTTCCTTTCATGTGACATGAAAACACTTTTTTTTATTTTTGCGGCCAACATGTTGTCAAACTAATGACTGAGAGGGAAAAGAAGTTGTCTCATTTTAACTGTTAGCAGTAGTTTGCACACCACGGCAGGTACTCCTAAATGTAAGTAGCCTCTCAGTAGGTCAGTGCACTCAGCTTAGCCACAAAAAAATGCTCGTTATTGATTCATGGAACATGATTAAAATCTAACCCAACAAGGTTTCTTCCCAGTCCCAAAATCTACTGAAAGAAGCTCGACCCACAGTGACATCGTTCAACATCCCACACAAGCCACAGAATTGCTGCCAACGCCTTGGTGCCAAAGAACAGAGAAAACCCTCTGGGATCCCACATGCATGTCCATACCCAGATCTGTTACAGTTGTTTTGGCAGTAGGATAGGGACCTAAAAAGTGTCAGGCTGCTGGTATTAACATTGTGTTTGATTTATAATTTAGATGTTGCCTGGTTAAGTAATACTGTTTGTTGCATTATCTGTACTCTATGAGATTTATAAAACTAAATCTTTTTTTTTTTTTTAAATTAGCTTAAAATACAGACAGACTGAGATGTAGGAATCATTGCACAGCATAGATAATTCACAAGCAGACAGTCAACCGGTGGCTATGTTAGCGGCAGGCCTCTGGGTCCGGGCTTGTCCAAATATTTCTCTGTGCTCCTTTAACCGCAGTTTGTTACAGCTGTTTTGGATTCTTGTACACATGCTCTTCGAAGTTATTTAGTTTATGTCTTGATGTAAGATGTTTACTTTGTTACGCCTCATTTTATTTTGGCAGTCTTTTGTTCCCTGTGTTTTGCATTTAGTTTTACTTCATTTATCTTGTTATCCTGTGATTGTTTGGACCTGTTTGTTTTCCCTGTTCCACATTCTCTTGGGGTCCAGGGTATAGTTGGCCGTTTTTGACTGCTTTTGATTTTACCTTTATATTTCCCCTTAAAAAATTGTTTTCTTTGCATTGTTTGTGGTATCGTTGCTTTCAGTACAACCTCACGTCTAAATTTACAGTTATTTTTTCATGTTAACATAGTGTATTTATACAATTGGCCTAAAATAACACAAAAAAACCTAAAATTCAAGCAAGTAAGTATTTTTTATTGTGAGAACCACAAACATGTTAAATGAATCATTTTCATAACTTCATCAGGTAGTGGCCTCCAGCTCACACTGGAGCATCTCGCAGCCGAGGGTGACATGACAGGAAAGAGAATCAGCACCTCCAAGTCTGAGGTCATGGTCCTCACCCGGTCAAGTGCCCACTCCAGCTTGGGGATGAATTACTGCCCCAAGTGTGGAGTTTAAGAATCTTTTGTCTTGTTCACTTTTGAGGAGAGAAGGGAGCTCGGATGAGAGATGAGATTTGCTCATTCAAATCAAATTTTACCGTAGTTTAGTTTTATTTCACGATAATAAATCAATACAAGATATGAACTCTTATTTATTCTCCTTTCTTTTAGCAGCTGCTCTGGAGAGTATAGTGATGGTGGTTTTGATATGAGTCATGTCTGTACGGAAGAAGCATGTTTTTTATTAAAATATTACAAAATATTACTGATTGTCTATTTAACTTGAGTAATGCTGTTGCAAAATACTCACAACTTGCTGTAACACTAAAACATATTTATTTTTAAACTGCTCTCACATTATCTTGGTAAGAACTTATAAATAACATAGCAAAGAACAGGGAAACAGTCAGAACCCATCTCCGATCTGAAGGTGCAGGGAAGCAATCCAGAGCAAAATTAACCTGGTCATTTACATGGTAATTTCTACGATGCAAATGAATTACACTGTAAGACAATATGAATTAATTTCCCCATACCAAACAATAGTTTTCCCATAGGTATGGGAGTCGAGAACCGGTACTTGCAGAAAATCGGTTCCCAGTAGTCCAATTCCTGCTTCCTGCTCCAATTGTCTGCTTGATCTCAGTCCCGCTTATCGGTTCTTGCACTCACACTCACAGTGGGATGTAAAAGTTTGGCCAACCTTGTTAACACTTATTTTCCTGTATAAATCGTTGGTTGTTACAATAAAAAACGTCAGTTAAATATATCATATAGGACAGCAGTCCCCAACCTTTTTTGCACGGACCGATTTATGCCCGACAATATTTTCACGGACCGGCCTTTAAGGTGTCGCGGATAAATACAATAAAATAAAACTATTACCGGTACCGAAAAAAGAAGATTTATTCATAACACATGTGAAAAGACCCAGGAAAACAGAGTTAACGATAACAAAATAACGCTGAAAACCGATAAAAACCCTGAAAACCATACATTTCACACCTGAGCCTCAACTCTCGCGGCCCGGTACCAAACGACTCACGGACCGGTACCTGTCCGAGGCCCGGGGGTTGGGGACCGCTGATATAGGAGACACACACAGTGATATTTGAGAAGTGAAATGAAGTTTTTTGAATTTACAGAAAGTTTGCAATAATTGGTTAACCCTTGTATGGTGTTCGGGTCTGTGATACCCGTGTTCAGTTTTTTTCAAAAGAAAAATTAAACAATTAATTATTTTTTCACGTGTAAATGTGTTGTGTCTTTCCACTCACTCCACTTGATTATAACTGATTTATTTATAACATTTTATATAAAAGAAAAACGAGAAGCACATTAATTCATAAATGTGATCTAACAAAGGTAAAGGGAAAGAATTAACCATGTTTGCTGTTCATATGTCTTGTAATTGGGATGAAGTAAACATCTGTTGAGTAATTTAACATAAAATTGTTTGATAGTGTTAATTTGGAAAGCCAAAACTCTAGCGGGTCCACCAGACCCATGAACACTGGCTGAGTAACAAAAATACGAACACCACACAAGGGTTAAACAAATTCAGGCAGGTGCATAAATTTGGGCACTGTTGTCATTTTATTGATACCAAAACCGTTAGAACTAATTATTGGAACTCAAATTGACTTGGTAAGCTCAGTGACCCCTGACCTACATACACAGGTGAATCCAGTAATGAGAAAGAGTATTTAAGGGGGTCAATTGTAAGTTTCCCTCCTCTTTTAATTTTCTCTGAAGAGTAGCAACATGGGGTCTCAAAACAACTCTCAAATGACCTGAAGACAAAGATTGTCACCATCATGGTTTAGGGGCAGGACACAGAAAGCTGTCTCAGAGATTTAAGCTGTCTGTTTCCACAGTTAGGAACATGCTGAGAAAATGGAAAACCACAGGCTCAGTTCAAGTTAAGGCTCAAAGTGACAGACCAAGAAAAATCTCGGATAAGCAGAAGCAATGAATGGTGAGAACAGTCAGAGTCAACCCACAGACCAGCACCGAAGACTTACAACATCATCTTGCAGCAGATGGAGTCGCTGTGCATCGTTCAACCATTCGGCGCACTTTACACAAGGAGATGCTGTATGCGAGAGTGATGCAGAGGAAGCCTTTTCTCCGCCCACAGCACAAACAGAGCCGCCAAAGCACATTTGGACAAGCCAGCTTCATTCTGGAAACACTACTCAAAATCCACTAAGGCATTCATGCAGAGGAACAAGTACAACGTTCTGGAACCGCCATCTCAGCCCAGACCTGAATATTATTGAAAATCTGTGGTGTGAGTTAAAGAGAGCTGTCCATGCTCGGAAGCCATCAAACCTGAATGAACTAGAGATGTTTTGTAAAGAGGAATGGTCCAAAATACCTTCAACCACAATCCAGACTCTCATTGGAACCTACAGGAAGCGGTTGCCCAAACTTTTGCATCCCACTGTAAATCACCTGATTTGTGTTCACGTCTAAGAAGCGAAAAATAATGGCGCAGTCTAGAGTGGAAGTGTAAAACTGCACCCAGGACAGAAACAGCTGCATTATGCTGCTAAGATAACTTCAGTTTCTTTACAAGCATCTGCCAAGATGCATGCTAACGCTAAGCTAGCCAAGAACCCAGAGTGAAAATTGAGTGAATGCCGACCCCAGGGGCCAGACCCTCAACTTCAACAGGTAACAAAGCAGATGAGCAGTCAGGTTGCAGCCTCCCTCTCTTCCTGTTCACGTTTCCAAAGCAGAATCCCTGGCGATCGCTTTTTTGTTCTGGTTTTCATCTTTGCTTTGTCCAGTCAGCTTTGTATTCCACTACGAAAACGATTTTAAAGATGTGTCACCTCATTAAGCAATTGTTTTAGTCTGTGGGGTTGTAGCCTCAGGTTTATGTTTTTAAATAGTGATTATGGCAAACTGTGCTTGAGCTATTTTACAGAGTAACATAAAAGTAACGTAACAAATAGTATAACAAATTACTGGTAGTAATTATGCAATTAAATAAAGTACTATATTAAATAAAAGTACTGTATTACTATATTCAGTAATACGTCACACTTAATCCTCTATAGCCACACACCGTGATCTGCCAGACACACCAACCCATCCCTGTTTTACCCATAAAACAGGGATGGGTCCAGGAGGTCTATTTGGAAAGAGAGCACAGGTTGGATCGTTGGCAAAATGCCGGGGCAACACTAACGCAAGTCGCACAACTATCCAGTGACGAGTAGCACAGCTTCATTGTCTTAAGTAGTGACAGGAACACAGAGGTAATTGGGCGCAGGTAGGTACTGTAGATGTCCTGCAGGTGCGTGAGCCAAAGGTGGGAACCCATAATGAGTCCCGCCCTGGGAGGAGCGAAAGAGAGAGAGTAACAACAACAAAAACACTGTCACAGCTGACCATCCTCAGGCAGGCCTGCTGGGCCATGACATACACTCATATTATTGGTATAGAAAAGTCACGTTGCAATGGCTGTAATGGGTTAAAATTCGCACTGTTACAGTCAGACGTGCAACAAGCCATAAAGCACAAAACGTACTCAACTGTGTTCATGTGTCTGTTGCAGAAACCATGTGGCATAGCTCATTTGTGCAACATTGTGTCAGACAATGACACAGCAGTACAGTTAAGTAAAGTGAAGTAAAGATGTCAGTGCATGGCTTAATAGGATTCAAATTTATATTGAAGTTTGAAATGATTAGTTTTCTTGTATTTTACAGCAGAGGGCAGCTTTAGAGAGGAGGAGGAATGGTTACTTTAACGGTTAACATGAACAGAGCAAAGTATGTTGACTTTGACAAGATTGCATGGTTGACTTAGTTACCAAAAACGCTGTTATGCATTTTCAGGTTGATTTTTGCAAGGAGTATTTTGTAAGAATGACCAAAGTGTTTGTCTATGATTTCCTCTGAGTTTTCATAGTTGTAGAAGACTCTTTATGCTCATCCTAAAGCATAGACATGACTTTTCCACTGCTTGCAATTCTCTAGTATGTTCAAACAAAGGTGTACTTGAAGATGAACTCCTGTCTGTATTAGAAAGCTGTAATATTTCCTTAAAGAATCCTCTTATATACTGTAACAAAATGTATGCAGTGTAAACTCATCAGATCTTCAGACAAACTTGTATTCTGGCTCAACCTCACCCCATGAATCATACAACTATTTCTTTGAAAAGTATTCACAACCCTTCACTTTTTTGTTGTATCTTTCATGTTGTACAGTTTTCCTATATGTATGCTCAACAACACTTAACCAAACATGCATGAATTCATGATGATACCATTCCTGTAGAGTGTCATTTGGGTCTGGAGAATATCCCAGCTGGAACTGAGGAAGAATACAGCCTGGAAAAATCCCTCCTCTATGACAAAGCTAATCCAAAAACACAATATTCATGCCTGTGGATACCATTTAACCCGCTGTGTGCCAGCACACCAGCACAGACAACATTTAGAATATTAGCAGGTCAGAATGCAGAACCTTTCAAAACCTTTCAGTATCACAGAAGCACAATGGTCTTAATCATTTTGAAACGGAAAAAAAAGCTTGAAATCATAAACAAATGTGGAATTCCAACATTAGATTGCACAAAGTAAGAGGTGATTTCATTTGAAGATAATTATCACGTGCACACTTTCCAAGCTATGAAGCTGATCCTTCACTCATTATTTCTGTGGCACCGGTGACATATTGATAAAATAGAGGTATAGGTTGGCACTGCCCGTAATCCTTCAACCAAATAACAAAAACACCTGATTCTGACCCTGGCAAACTCTCACTTTGACATAACCAAAGTAGGTTTAATCAAGAAAACTGATAAGTATTAATCCAACTTAGATTAGCTGGCATGGAGCTGAAATACAGACTCTGCCAGCGACTATAAAGTAGCAGCTCAGTCAGACTGGCTTTCCATGCAATGCAAGAAAAGATGTGTCAGGAAGAGTGGAACAAACAGCCTGAATCCAGATGTGCAAAGATTGAAAACCCTTGAACATAGAAGGCTGTAGCTGCTGCCAAATGAGGCTTTGACAAACAAATGTATCTGTCAATAAGACACAGGTTTATGATTTTTTTTTAACATTTAAAAAAGATTCATAAACAATGTTATTACTTTGTCATAACAGGTTATTGAACGTAGGAAAAATCTCAAATCTAAAACTGTGTACCTAAAGACACTGATCTGTCACTTTATAGCAATGTAAAACTTATATGTGTTTGCATGTTTTTTCCATGAATGTCTCCAAACATAATATTGCAAATGTGCAAGCATGATTTTGTCATATTGACAGTCCCCTGAATGTCACAAGGAGTTTAGCCAGTCTGCTGATAAAACCACCTTGAACTACCAGTTTCCAAATAGCTCTCTCTCTCTCTGTAACATCGAAATTACTGTCAGATTCCTTTTTTGCAGTAATAATTTAGAGTTTGCAGATTGAAAGATTCATAAATGTAACTCTCATGCTTAGTTTCTCAGTCAGTTGAGTAGAGCTCCCTAAACCACACCTCCAGCACCTCCTGAATGTAAATACTTCTTCGCAAGTAACCAGCGTGGTAGCATCACATAAACAGAGGCTAAGAGAGGGCATTTTCTCCTTTCTCCTTCACTGCATTGAGAGTGTGCTTCCTCCGTATCTTTTGCCATGGAAAAACCAGCCTTGACAGAGGTCCACAATCACTGTAAGGCTCTCTTAAGGGGACTGTTCAATTTAAGGAACTAGAAGGAGAGTGAGAAGGAGCATCTGTCCCTGAGGGGTGAAGATTCGAGATCATAGGAACCTACAACAACCTCCAGGATAAAGGATTTAACTGCAATGCTTGCTTTCTCAATATACGACATATTAATTTGACCGTAGCTTTATCTGCTATAGAAGGTGGACATTTTTTGCCATTTATATGATGATTCAACAAAACATGTCTGTAAATCGATCAGTTGACCACTGCAAAACACCCAGTGACATTACATACCAAGTCCTCTCCTGGGTAATGGTGGGAGAATTTACACTGGGTCTGCCTCTCAACCTGTCCGTTCTCTACATCTTCATCTTCAGGTACGGGAAATCTTTTTACTCGTTTACATTTATTCTCGTTTTAGTAAAAACCAAGAGGAAAGCTGTGCTGGATTCTGGTTACTGGGGGCAAAGTTTGCTAAATGAAGTGTAAACCAACTGCGCTACTGATGTGGCGAAGAAAGCGGTTTTAAGTTTATCTTTAAAAGACTGTGACCACTCTGATGCAACCAATTCAGATGCCATGAAAATAACAAGACCTACCAAAACTCTATTAAACCTTTGAAATGGACAGATGAATCCAATTTTGTTCTTGAAAAGTTAAAATAGAAAGTGTAGAACAAAAAAGCTAAGCTGTAAGTGTTACACTGAAGTGCAAACAAAACAAAAAAGCAGACCTTGCAAGTCGCTACAAAGTAAAATCTACATATGTTCCCACGCTGGTCTATGAGTTTTGAAGAGTTTATCTGACACGAGTCTGAGTGCGACTGTCCAACATTTTACTCAGCTCTCCGAGGAGAGGACGAGGTCGTGTAGATGGCAGAAACAGCATCATAAGCTTAGGTTTATTTTTTTCCTGTTCCTCTTCATTCGCTCTTGATACAAAGCAAACTCGCTGGCTGTGAAACAATTAACTGTTATATGACCTTTTTAGATACAAGTTCTGGAAGAACAAAGCGATCTTCTTGTTCAATATTGTGGTTGCTGATTTCTTGCTGGTGGGCTGCCTTCCTTTCAAGATCCATCATTACCAGCACAACTTGAGGCGCAGTGAGGACACTGTGCTTTGTAAGATAATGCTCTTCATGCTGTTTCTCAATCGAGGAGCCAGCATCGCCTTCCTCATCACAATGTCCCTCGATCGCTACTTCAATGTGGTCCATCTTGGAAGGAGAAATTTTGTCAACGTGTTTAAGAAATCTCCTCAGATTTCTGTCGTCATCTGGATCCTCTTGCTTCCCCTCACCACTCCTACTATGGTCACAACCTTTGAGTGCTGCAACAGCCACGGACGGGAAAAGGAGACATTCTTACATGATGTGACGGACACCTTTAGAGAGGTACGGTTTCAATGTATTTGTTTGGATTTAGTGTTGTTTTATGTTACCTAACAATATATACTGATGACAACTGACTAAAAACAGGTTGTTCGCTGCCTCGCTCTGACAGATCAGATGGCCTCCAGCCTCCAGAAAGAAAACGGGTGGATTTGGATTCAAAAAAACTTTAATATTTATATTTGAACATTTAAGAAGAACAGCAGAGATTAACACAACTGCTTCAACTTCCTATAAAGCTGGCATTACAGTCAATATCCAGTTCAGTTCCCTAACTGGCAGTTCCTTTCCACAAGACATAGATACACTCACCCAGGCGTGGCAGAACCGAATTAGAGTTTTTCTGAAGTAAAAATTGGAGACAGCGTATAAACAAAAGTTTTCATGAATCATTTACATTTATTATTAAGCACGTTTTTTTTCTCTTTGTCCTAATTATTAATATTCCTTTGTTTATGTAACTTTTGAAATAAACACAGGATTTTCAGGGTCTGGACCAGTGATGGGATGAGATGTGGAACGTGTGCAGATAAAGATAAACGCTTCTATAGACACTTTTCACAATATTTGGAAATCTTAGAGACCAGACAACTGTTAACTAATGTTAGAAAAACAAAAATCAACAGATAATCACCAGTTATTCTTGAAAGAAAGAATTAATTTGAATCGTTTACATTTCTAACTTAACATCATAACTTAAGTAAAAGGCAGGGGGTTAGCTGGAGAAGCTAAGGAGGGGTTTAAAGGGGTCAAAATATTAGTCCATGATTGAAGACAGAGTGTTTAAGTTAGGAGTGTACATGATAAACTTTCCCATGTCTGTATAGAAATCCAAGTTGACTGTGTGACACATAGGGCTATTGTAACGAGTCATACCTAATAGTGGGGTTTTTGTTTATTTTGTTTTTGTAAGATTGTTTTCTTCTCCCAAATCATCATCCCCTACATCATCCTCGTCTACTGCACGGTCCGCATTGTCAGCCGGCTGAGGAAGAAGACGGTTGGGGAGAAGACTAAGCTGAGGAGGGCTGTGTGCTTAGTCACATCTGTTGTCGTTGTCTTCTCCTTCTGCTTCCTTCCCTGCACTATAACTAGAGCAGCACTGCTGTTTGTGCGGCTGAAGAACTGGCAGGATGCAGAAAACATAGCTGTCCAGGTGTACGACGCCCTCATGGTTTTGTCTTACAGCGACTGCCTGCTGGACCCGTTGATTTACTGTTTCTGTAACTCAGGGTTTAAAGATGTTTACATATCTACCTTTTGCCCTGTATTTATCCAGAAGAGACTGACAAATTCTGACTCTGGCACCCCAAACACAACAACATGTACTAGTACTACTACTACTGCTGGCGCTAGAATGATTTTTTTGCCTATAATGGAGAAATAATCTGTCTCTGTGATACTTGACTCACTCACCCACTCATCCACCCACATAGGTGTTTTTAGCTGGGGAAGAAGTGCTGACAATTTGAAGTCATCAGATGACATTTACTAGGTAGTAAACACACAGCACTCAGTAAACACCACAGTTACTAAACAGAGTTAGTGAGTAGCTGACATGCAGTTCAAAGATTTTTACATTTTCTTCCTTGTTAAAAGATGATTAGTTTACAGATTGGGGCACTAATGTAGGCGGGAGGTTGCTTATTAAATGTAAATATTTTTCTTGTGTGCATGTATAGTTATTTCTTGGGTTATTTTCCACAGGACGCCAGGTGATACTGCTAAATGAGTGTTTATTAAGGTTTTCAGGTGCCTCTTGTTTGATACTATTACTGAAGGATGGTTTTTATCTTTCCAGTTATAGAGGGCTGTTTTTGTAGCCACTGTTAAAGGTTGGTGTGTATTTGTTCATACTCATGCCAGACCTCTTTTATGTAATTGATCCTGTTATATGAGCTCTGTGTATGATTTTATATTAGATTAGAGAAGAGGCACAGAGAACATGTCCAGTGATTGTTTTTACCTTACAGTTATGGGCATTTATTGTTGGTTTTTATTCGAAGATTAAGACACTTAAATTGTAACGACCTTTTTGTTCCTGCAATGTTTCAGTGAAGGTGCTTTTCCTTTTTTATTTTTTTTATACTACAAGGTCAGCTCAGAGTTTTTAAACAACCTTCTATTGAAAATAGAGACTTCCTTTTAAGGATGTCTTGCACTGCATATGAGTATATCCTCAGTAATCTGTTGTGAGGAACTGCCTTCACATGTACATACAGTCCTATGAAGACAATAGCTTGGTTAAAGTAATACTAACCAGCGTGACCATATAGGGCATTTCAGTGGATTAATAGGGAAGTGTATAAAATTAAAGATCCTGTCTGAGTAGTCCACTCATAAAAGTTAATATACAGTTTTTTAAATTATTTGTGCTAGGTGGAAATTTACACTTCAACTGCATGTTTTAAATAGTAAAATGTATATGCATGTTGTATGTCAAAATTTACTTAAATATAAATATTAAAGCATTTTTAGTTATTAGGGTTATTATTAAACCAGACATGATGACATGATATGTTAGTACTTCCTGTAATAAACCAAAGCACTTAGCATTAGTGATATCTATTTTAACTCTCTTTTATTCATCCTACTAGGAGTAGGCCTTCTTAAGGCTGACCTAAATATGCACAGGTGTCATTTATCACTCAGGAATCTCTATAATGCTGAATGCTGAGCATCATCTCTGTCATTAATGCCTCAAACCTGCAGGTTCACCCACAGTGCAAAATGTTGTGAAATCTACCAAGTGTTCTGATGCTGCTCAAAAAACTGCATTTGACCTCTGAACTTTGAGCACTTGTTTCAGTTACTTGTGGAATTTTATTACTGTGGCTATTTTTACATTTCCCATCACAAAGTGTTTTTTCTTATTGTATGAATAAACTAGTGAGTGCTGGTGTTATTGATTAACTGCCACTACAAAAATGTCAATCCTTACCGGACAACATGTTACACTGTACACATTTTTTTGTAGCACTGAAAACTTAAATTATCTGCCTGTATGATGATGATGATGTGTGCATACTGCTGCTGTAACTACACATCTGACAGAGTTTTTGCAAGTGAAGAGTGTTACCTTTTCTGAGTAAAATGTTACCACAAGAAATACACAATCGTGCAATGTTTACTGTTCAGCTTTTTCTGACACGGTAAGCCTTTACCAAACATATACAAAAAGCAGAAGTAGCTGCCTTGCGACGTCCAAATATTGACATTGTTATAGAAAGATGCTCGAGTATGTTCATGAGCACAACATGAAGTAATTTTTATGTTGAAATAGCATTTCCTCACATGCGGTCAGTTATTCGTGGATGAGGCCCACACTCTGACAGATTCTCCACATTTTATGGTCTCCAGCCTTTGCGCTGTGTGGGTATTATAACAGCAGGGAGAGCAGCTGCATAGCCTTGAAGCCGAGACTAGTAACCCCTAAGCCAGGATATCATAGCAATCATAACAGCAGAGAACAGAAGTATGAAAGCAAATGCAAAGAAAGGCCTAAATGTAAAACAAACACAGAACGTTATTGAATTACTGTTCTTGCCATCGCTGCAAATTGACTTTCTGCTTCCTAAAAGCCTGTAACGACTTAATGACACACCCTCAGCCTGAAACGTTTTATGGGATTTGGGTCATTAAGGTAAGTGACAAGTGCAGCGTTGGAAGCTTGACTAATTCAAGGGGAATAAAATCCCTCCTGTCATTATGTGCACCACTTGTATTGATCCACTTGAAAAAGCTCAGAATGAGTTGTTGAAAATGTTTAATTCTTTCTCTGAAAAAGCAGATTTTTGAAACCCAGTGGACTGACAGGTTTGTGTACTGGGACTAATTTGTTCCTAAAAAACAGGAGTCTACTATATTCAGGCCTTGTGGACCTGCTCTGCTTGCATGAAAACAAGCTCGTACGGTTCCTTTACGAATACATTTTTGGAAACAATCAATGCATAAATTTGTAAATTAGACACAACAGGAACACTAAACTCTTCCATCTGGGAAGCTTGAGAAACATTTCTGCTTTACTACACCTGCACCACAAATGTGCTGTGTGAAGAGGAGTATCTCATGGTACAAAATATGTCATTTTTGTCCTTGGCATATAATTAAAGATAAAAAAAAAACCTGACATCATCATTTGGGAAAGTACTGTGGTTCTTAACAAATAATAAGTGGACTCTCCCTGAAAACAAAAATGTGGCGACAGCTCTGATGATATTGGATTAATCCTGAGCATGCTGCCTTTAGTTTCACGGCTGAAACTTTGATTATTTATGCTATAAATCCTGCTGCTGTGTGATGTTACAGCTTTTTGGTAAAGAGCAATTATTCAGGGCTGTATGCAGCTGGCATTGCTGTAAAGGGGATAGAGCAGATTGTACTACAGCTGCAGGGTGCTCCATCCCAAATTAACCTAGTGCCATTACTGATGACATATGTGCTTGGGCTGCTGTTTTTCACTAAGACCACAGAATATAAAGTAGTTTTGAGATCTAAAAGGTTAATCCAGTGCAGCAGTTTTGTGAGCTTGCATTCTTTCTAATGGCCAGCAGGGGGCAACTCGTGTAGTTGGTTAAAAGAAAAGCAGGTTATACAGAATTTATTATTTTGACATTAATGAAAGCAACTTTTGCAAATTGCAAGACGGTCACCCAATAGCATATGCTCCAAAGACACTTACCCGGACAGAGGTTAATTATGCACAGATTGAGAAACAACTCTTTGCAGTGTTGTTCAGATGCAGACGTTTCCACACCTACATATACTGCAAAAGAGTCGTTGTCGAGTCAGACCACAAGCCATGGAGCACATACTGAAGAAGCCAATCTCTGTAGCTCCGGCTCATCTGCAGTGCATGCTTTTACAGCTGCAGAGATATGGCATAGAGATTGTGCCAGATTTCTGGAATTTCAGAGACGAAATTTTGCACTACCATAGCATCATCTTCAAAGGTGACAAAAACATAGTGCCAACAGCCCTGAGAAACAATATGCTGGAGAGAATCCACATTGGGCACATCGGGATCGAGTGTAGTGAGCAGGGAGCTAGGGATGCCCTCTTTTGGCCAGGCATGGGCAAAGACATTGCTACCACAGTGTAGAACTGTTCTATATGTCAGTAAAGGTGTGCAGCGAACCCTAAAGAACCTCTCATTCCACCTCTCATGCCTGAGAGACCATGGCAGGCCGTGGCCTCAGACCTCTTCACCTGGCGCGGACGAGACTACATAGTAGCTGTAGACTATTACAGCCGCTACTTTGAGCTCGAAAGGCTATTCTCCACTACTGCAGGGTCAGTCATCAAAAAGCTCAAGGCTATATTTGCCAGACATGGTATACCAGAGAGGCTTATTTCAAATAATGGCCCACAGTACAGTTCTCGAGAGTTCAAGGACTTCGCAGTCACATGGGACTTTGTCCACATAACCTCAAGCCCTTTGCATCCACAAAGCAACGGCCTCGCCGAAAGAACAGTCAGATGAACCAAATCAGTTCTGGATAAAGCTCATGCTCAGTGAAAACTACATAATAATTTCACAATCTTTAATTAGGGGTCTAACGTGGCATAAGATAATATAATAATCTCACAATTCCCCCTTTGACCTCTTTTTAAAGAGATCACTTACACCTCGCAATCCAGTGTTGCAGGGTTCATTTCTTCTTCAGGTGATTCTCCGCTCCTCTTCTTTCTTCGACCTCAGGGGTTAGACCACCCTTCAGTCGTTGCACAGATCAGGGGATTATTCTGCCCCGATTTTCAAACAACGATCTGTGTATTCTTGGGTCACAGCTGTGTCCCCCTTTTTACCAAGAGCCTCTCGAACCTCGTTGGTCTGGTGTTCCTTAATTTTCGCCAATCCCCTTGTGTTTATTGCTGTGCTTATGGGATCCATCCTCTTGAGGTGACTAGCCGGAGCCCAAACGCTATGACACTTCACCCCAGTTGCTGTCTTGGCAGTCTCCACGTCTATCTCTGCTGCGAAGGATCTCCGTGACCTCGTCTGGTGTCTGTTCCTTTCTCTTTAAGGCAGAAAACCAAAACACCTTTCTTCCTAGCCCTAATAATCTAATGTTGTTATCCATTGTTCCTCTAGTGATTCAAAATTGGTTTAGCATATCATGTTTGGGACTCTCTGTCCCAGAGAATTATTCTACACATAATCTATGTGTGTGTAAGCGTGTTTGCATCCTCTGCACTCAAAGTCAATACCTACAATATATCAGTCCAGACCGTCACGCCGAATGAAGCTTATGACCTTCAAAAGACTGAGTGCCAACTCTTATGAGCACATTTGCAATGTGTGTGTGAAATTAATTATAGCCACTTCGTTTAGTAAAAGAAATCAAAAACAAATTAACCATTTTTAATTCTAACATTTGCCCCCCTTTTCACAAAAATCGTGTGTTTCTTTCAGCCTGCCTTCCCACAGTTTCCTCTCCAGTGCGATACTCAGCTCCTCATGAACACAGGCATTTTGTCTTCTAAACACTATTCAGTTTATTTCAATCATTAACGCTTAAACATGAAAATAATGCTTCTCACTGGCTCTCTAGAAAAAGTCTGGCAACTTTTGGGTCATTGTAAGCTTAAGTTTTAACATACCTAAATTATTAAACACACAAATAAAGTCATAAAATGTTCATACAACCATTGTTTGATGTTAAAACTCAACTTCCCCCTTTTTGACACACTCCCATGTGTCAATTCATCGGAGCTAGAAAATTAAAAGAAAAGGTTAGTGACATCATATCTCAGAAAACATCATAAACACTCCTCTCCAGTATCGTTGCTCCAGCCCTGCCATCCTGTGTTGGGGAATGAAATCAGTTTAGTTATTATGTTAAATCTGTTAAACTCCTGGCCCCGCCCTGAGCCTGCGTCTGCAGAACTGCCTAGAAACAACACCTGTATTAAGATGAACTTCACATTTGTCACTCAGTTTTTCCCCCACTGTCTTTCCCTCACTATTTTCACTCTGTTAATTAGAGTGCTTAAACATGAAGTAGACTGCGTCCACAACAAGTCAATACAGCTGTAAATGTGGCCAATTATCAATCTATTACCAATCAATAACAAAAAATAGCTTTTATTTTATGCATGCTTTAGTCAAGCACTCACCCAGAGGACCTTCAATCCCAGAAAATTCCTTCTCCTCATTTAATAAAGTCTGTCATCCTTCCATGCCCTGGTAACTGGGCCATCCAGAGCTGTATCATTTTGAAATATACATACAACAAGTCAAACCACACCTTGGTCACACCAACCCTTTCTCCACCCTGAGGATGTCCAACGCCATCCCAGTCTGGACTGTCAAAGGTGACTTTAACGCTAACTTTTCCGACAGTCCTGTTTATTGCATTACGTGGTCAGATTAGCTAATGTCTGCACATTAGAATAAACATAATTAACATAACTGGGTGTTATTTCACACACAGTTATAGATTCCAAACCTCCATCCTTATATGGTTTGCCAAATTATGGTTATCCAGAGCTCCCTTCTGTCTTTAAGTTTTGGAGAATTTTATGTTTGGTGTGAAATTTTAAGAATTTGACCATAAGTAAAATTGATGGTGTTATCACCCCCATCGGGGCTTACCTTTCCCACTTCTGGTGATATTCCTCCCTCGAACATTTGTAATTACCCTCCTTTATGCGTGAAAACTGGTGGTGTGGTCAAGCAGGTGCTATAGAAAACAAAAGCTCAGGACAGAACAGTTATCAGTCATATGCTTCATACAGAATTGGCCTATATTTGATTTCATATTGATCCTCTGAGTGTAATCATACATTTTGATTTGAATTTATCAAAACTAAACACAATAGGTTTTTCTTTCTTTACTTTGCTCTTGTTCTTTTGCAGTAGCACATCCTAGCACATGTGCCTGTCGGTTCTATTCTACTTTTTAAATTATTGACTATTTCAAGGGAGAACCTAAATCACGTGGACCAGTGTTTGTTATTACATATCTCTATTTTGAATGTGACAAGTCTACCATTCCCCTGTTATTCATAGATGTTGTTAAAGTTTTGACTATTTTCCTCTATAAAATTTAATTGACTTTTTACAGTGGCCTGCTGGTTAATAGTAACATATTCCAGTCATGAGTGAAATCAAACCTTTTCTCCACTGTAGCATTTGGCATTCCCAACAATATAATGTGATACCTTAATCAAAACACAGCTAATAAAACACAGTTTTCTTAATGCAAACATCAGTAACTCAAAATTAGCAACCAAAGGGTTCAGTCTGCATCTCCACACTCTCATGTGAAGCTACAGTCTCCCCCTCCAGTCTCCATCTGTTGCAGGCTGGGTGAATTGTTGCTCAACATTTACTAATCCTCAGTGCAGTTTTTGTCTCAGTATCAAGTCAGTCAAAACTTTTAGTCTACATCGTCAGTCCACCACAGTCCAGTCACACACATTCATCCACACACATTCACACCAGATGTTGCTGATAACGGAGTCTCTCGCTCAACCTATTCGAGCATCCATCACCAGCAAAGTGACGTCATAATTTTAAAGGAAAACAATTCCTTGTTTTTTGCACTGGATTGACTCGTGCAATCCTTTCAGACTCAGGACTATCTCATGTGATCAGTGTCCCATATAAGTGAATTTCTCCAAAGCCCATTACAATCATGGAGAAGCGCACTTTGCAACTGTTTCCAGTAAGAATATTTCAGAGCACTTTAAATTTCAATCTTTCAGGCCTGGTTTAAAGAGCTGATTGTTAAATCATGAACTCACAAAATATCACCACCGGTGGATCACACCTCTCAAATGTTCTTATCTCAGTGCACTGTAACAAAAGCAAAACAGACGTAACCAATAAAATACTAATAAAATAACAAATAGTCGGGACAGTTCTAGACATGTCCAAACATAAAATCATCTCTCTCTCTCTTAGAGAAAGAACACAGTCCAAACCTCACTGATAAAATCAACCTAGTGCTAAGCAAAACCCCAAAATCAACCACAGGAAAGTTTTGCTTCCTCCCGGGACAATATTGTGTGGGAATGAGAACCTCAGGTACCGTAGCACCTTTTGTTCCTCCTTGAATTAAGTCTCAATCACAGAAAATGCGGCGCTCCGATATAAAACGTACACTATTAGTTCATCATTTTCACTCTGTACCACTGCTCCTCATCAGGCTGTGTGAAGCACAGTAAACAATTCAGTCAAGGCCTTGAGCCATAAACAGACATCACACTGTGATGTCTGTTTATGGCTATGAAAACATAGACATTGTTTTCATAACCAAACTGTTTTAGACCTTGTTCCTTAAATCTACATAAATGCCCTCTGGGTGACATAAAACACATTTAACCAATAAGTAATCAATGGCTTCTTATAACAAATTCTGTATTTGGATGTTTGTGTGCAGCCTTTTGCATGTCAGCATAAGCATTTGTTAGCAAAGCATTCTTCCTTGCATCAGCATGTGTGTGTGTGTGTGTGTGTGTGTGTGTGTGTGTGTGTGTGTGTGTGTGTGTGTGACTATTGGCGTCTTTCCCGTTCGTGTGTGGACCCCCGGAGCCCGAGCATGAGGGTGGGAATGGATGTTTGTATATGTGTGTGCCTGTATTTCTGTGTCTAGATGTCAGGTTGGGTGTCAGGCGCCACCTCTCTGGGGACATCTTAGGCCCTCCAAGGTTTGGAGGCCTATCTCCACCCACCACCACTTCCCCTGCCAGTGGCGGACTCCCTCAGACATCGGTGCGTTGGTGGTTCTTTGTGTCCGGGGATGGGCGTCCAGGTACACACCGGCTCACTCCTTGGCGGCCGCTTATCGGGGCCTGGAGCCTGGGGCTCGCTCGGGCCACTTCGGAGGTGGGGTGCCCCCGGCCTGTCGGCCTGGGGCTCGGTCACTCAGGCACGGCTGGCTGCCGGCGGAGCTCACGGGCGCGTCACTGCAACTCCCCCTGGCTTCTGCTCCGCGGCTGCTGAGTGAGCCCTCATCTGGGACTCTCCTCAGCTCTTTCTGGGTCAGTGGCGCGGCTGGAGTGTTCACGCACATCTTCAACCTTTCCCTCTCTCTGTCTGTAGTCCCAGCCTGCTTCAAAATGGCCACCATCGTCCCTGTACCCAAATCCTCCACCATCTCCTCATTGAACGACTGGCGACCTGTAGCCCTGACCCCCATCGTAAGCAAATGCTTCGAGAAGCTGGTCAGGGACTTCATCTGCTCTGCACTACCCGACTCACTGGACCCTCTACAGTTCGCATACCGCCACAACAGGTCCACTGATGATGCCATAGCCCTGACACTACATACTGCCCTGTCACACCTGGAGAAGAGAGACACGTATGTGAGGATGCTGTTTGTAGATTACAGCTCAGCATTCAATACCATCGTTCCCTCGAAGCTGGACAGGAAACTGCAGGATCTAGGACTGAGCAGCTCCCTCTGCAGCTGGATCCTTAGCTTCCTGTCTGACAGACGCCAGGTGGTCAGACTGGGCAGCATCACCTCATCCCCCATCACACTGAACACTGGTGCTCCACAGGGGTGTGTACTGAGCCCTCTCCTGTACTCACTCTACACCTACGACTGCACAGCCACTAACAGCTCCAACATCATTGTGAAGTTTGTGGACGACACTACAGTGGTGGGTCTTATCACCAACGGTGATGAGACGGCTTACAGGGAGGAGGTCAGCGCCCTGACCCACTGGTGTCAAGACAACCATCTCACCCTCAACGTCGCAAAGACAAAGGAGTTGATAGTGGACTTCCAGAGGTGCAGAGAAGTACACACCCCCATCACCATCAACGGCGCTGCTGTGGAGAGAGTGAGCAGCTTCCGGTTCCTTGGCGTACACCTGGCTGAGGATCTTACGTGGTCAGTACACACAAACAAAACAGTGAAGAAGGCGCAGCAGCGCCTCTTCTTTCTCAGGAGACTGAAAAGATTCGGCATGAGCCCCCGCATCCTCAGGACCTTCTATCGCTGTGCCATTGAGAGCATCCTCACTGGATGCATCACCACCTGGTATGGCAACAGCACCGCCTACAACTGCAAAGCTCTCCAGCGAGTAGTGCGGTGCTCTGAACGGATAATTGGAGGTGAGCTTCCCTCCCTCCAAGACATCTACAGGAAGCGGTGCCTGAGGAAAGCGGGGAGGATCATCAAGGACTCCAGTCACCCCAGCCATAAACTGTTCAGACTGCTTCCATCAGGAAGGAGGTTCTGCAGCATCCGGTCCCGAACCAGCAGACTGAGAGACAGCTTTTTCCATCAGGCCATCAGACTGCTGAACACGTCATAGACACCTCAGCTTCACTACTGGAACTTCAACATTATGCACTCCACACTGTATATAAATGCCACTTGTTTTGCACATATTCAACTCTGTATATTTTATATATTTTATTATTATTATTATTATTATTTTATTTTATTTTTTTACTATTTAATTTGTAAAAATGTGTATACACACACACACACACACACACACACACACACACACACACACACACACGTAGGAAAATATTTAGTATACACATCCAGAAATGCATACACTATTATATATTGTACATATATTTATTAGTTTCAGGTTGGCCATTCTTGTATTTTGCTCGTTTGTGTTGTTGTGTTTGCACATCTCTGTTGCTTGTGGGGCTCGCACACAAGAATTTCACTCGCATGTGCTGTGCCAGTGTGCCTGCACATGTGATGTAACAATAAAAAGTGATTTGATTTGATTTGATTTGATTTGTTGGTCTTCCTTGGTCTCTTGTGTTCTGGGGGCCTCTGGATGTCTGGAGTTTTGATCTCCTCCATACCTGCTTCATGCCCTGGAGGACGGGGCTGTGGCCCCCCCACACCCTCTAGCAGATCATTACATGAAGGAACCTTTTTTTTAAAAAAAACAAGCGCGTCCATGCTCACAGGTGTACACACGGGTGATCACACCCACAAACTACACCCTTTTTGGCTCCTACCTCAAAGCACACTGTGTTCTGTTGATCTTATGTGCTGCACAATAATGTTTAATATTTAGTATTTACTGTCATATTCCCATATATCATTGTGATGTTGTTTATTCTATTACTCTTGTTCTCTTCTGCTTTTCTTTTTTCTTTCTCAGCAGGTGATCCAGGTGATCGATATATGCTTTTTTTTCTTCTTCTTTTTTCCTCTGCTCATTCTGTTGGTTTTTGTCTTTTGCCCTTCTCCCCCGTCCCTCTTCTCAGCTGTTTCTCTTTCCCTCTTTCTTTCTCCCCTTCTTTCCCCCAGTCAAGTCTGTCCCGTATTCAGTAAGTGAAAATAAAATAAACAATAAAAGGTGAATCAAATGGACCATTACAGCAAGGCTGGGATGGTCAATTTGGTAAAGTAAATCCGTTGGGCATCTTTCTTTGCCTTTAGACAACAATTCTGATGGCAAAAGAGCCAAACGGGACAGGCAAAAAAAAAAGAAAAAAAAAAAAAGAAAAACCTGTTAATGAATCTATTATTTCTAGACTGGATTATTGTACAAACAGGATGTCCTTCGTGCATGTGCAATGCTGATAGACAGAAGGCAGAAGTTAACCACAATTACAGCACAGGTGTCACAGGCTGTGTCCCAATTAAGAGACCGCACACTTGAAGTACGCATTTTGAGTGCGATTATGTCACAGCCACGCGACGACGGCTGTCCCAATTCGAAGTGTACTTCAAATGCATACTCCAAATACAGCGTCGATTTCCCCAAATATCAAGCGTGGTCCGGTGCACGCTTCGTGGTCCCATATATCCCACAATCCATAGCGCGGCGGTGGGTGTGGATAATTTTGCTGCAAAATACAGCAGAAGGGAGCGGCCGAAGAGTGAAAGTAAGTACTGAATATGATGTCACTTATTTATGTGTGAATGTTTAATAATGAAGAACATTAAAACATTACTGTTGGCCACATGTCGGCAAAGTTATGTGACATTAGTGATGTTTGTACTTTCAGCGTTAACTTGGTTTTTAAAGCCTCTACTTCAAAATATATATATAGTTGGCCCTAAACTTACAGAGAATGTGATGGTTTTATGGATAATTAAAGTCAGTCATATATCCACAAACACAACAAGCTGAAAGTGGGTGATGCTGCTCGGTTTGCAGTCCTGAATATCACGGCACAAGCAGGATCCACTGCACTGTTAATGTTAGCTATGTTATATTGCTGCCTCTGTTCGGTGGTGTCGAGCCAAACGGACTTTAACGTGTGTTTGAATGAGCTGAAAGAAAGATGCTTTAATCACAGGAGTCACACATGTGTCCACTGTACCATCTGGGAACTCTTCTTGTTTAGCACTCGTAATAACACAAACACTAAATCTTCCTTCTCTTGTGCTG